>NC_134524.1:24652535-24957535 GCF_027942865.1 Odontesthes bonariensis
AGTTGTTCCTTTTCTTTCCTCAGCTTTTCCACTTCAGCTTCGATTAAATGTTTCTTTTTTAGAGCAGCAACGCGCTGCGTCAGCGCTGTCTTTTCGGCCTGGGCTTTAATACGCGCTGATGCGGTCGAGGAGGTCCGTGATAGCTGGGAGTGTGGTTTTACTGAGCTTCCCTTGACACTTGACACATTGGAAGCGCTATCATCAGGATTTATCTCATCAGTGGCACCTTGATCATCAGGAGATTCAACATTTTGATACACGTATGGGTGCCCCAGTTCGGAAATCCAGTGTTTTACAGTTTCAGTAAAATCATTCAACTTTGTCATCTTTGCCTCGAAGTATTCACATTGGCCCTCATTTATCAAACTTGCGTAAGACGAAAAACGTGCGTAGGTCGTGTGTACGTTCTTTTCTGCGCAAAGGTTGGCATTTATCAAATCCATCGTGAGCGCAGGAAAGATGAAATCGCCACGACAGGTCTGAGGGCGTGTACGCACTTTTCCATTTTGACTTGCGGTGACTGCAATAGCATACATAAACAGCAGCGTCACTAGTGCGTGCCTTATGAGTCGCAACAAATCCATAGGTTAAAATTACAGACTTATCATTTCAAAGAAGGCCCATGTTTTATTTGACTTCAACATAAATATAAACATAAACGCAAATTAAATAAATTAAACAAGTACAACTCCGTAATTGGAAGAGTGATGGCTCATTATTGAACCGCGCACCCTCACACCGAACAGAGGCGCTTTAACACTGCGCACTGTGGAGAGGTTAGGGCTCCTAAAGGGCAGGTGGATCTGTCTCTCGGCTGCGGGGGGAACCCTTCTATATACGCCCGAAAAGGTATGCAATATTATTATTGCATGCGGGGTTCTCCATACATTGCCCAAAAAAATGGAGTGCCATTTCCAGATGTACATCCAGAGGACCCCGTACCCAGAGATCCCACCAGCCTGCACATTCTGTTATTCAAGGAAAAAAGACGTAGCTCCGATCAGGCCAGCCACCCTCTCCTCCAAGGCACTCAAATCCAAACCTGGATCGGAGCTCCCCCCCCCCTCCCGTTAGTGACATGCTGCGTCCGAGAGCTGCGACCTTTTTTGTGGCCAATTTCATATCGGACCACTTCTTCCTGATCTTATTGGAGAAAAAGTAAAACATCGTTAAATTTTAGATTTCATTTAATCTGGAGTTTATCACATTTTATTGACCATCACAGTAGGGGAAAATACATAACTCGTCCGGTCTGCGATTTACATCGCCAACGCTGTTGACAGCTGGGACGGCTGTCAACAGCGTTGACAGCGTTTCTTTGCCGCCTTTCGTCTATCCATGTCGCAAATCTAGAGGTGCGGCCCTTTTGTAGAAGGCGTGGTTAGGATCATTACGATGGATTTCACCCGCCGGATTTATCAACAGCCGCTCTGTCTTACGATGGGATTGGTGTGGTACGCATGTTCTGTAAATCTCACTTGAGCCTCTGCGTACGACGAGTTCTCCGCTCATATCAACGATGCTTTCTACGACGGCTTGATAAATGAGGGCCATTGTCTTTTAATTTCATCTTGTGGCAAAGATAAGTTTATTAAAGATTCATGCAGCTCTTTTGCGTCTTGACAACACTGGATAAGATTTGCAAGCTCCAAATTCACAGAATTGACATTTTCATTTGATTCCATTAACGCAGTGATTGTTTCCACAGATTTTTTTGTTTGTTTGTATTTTACACTAACAACGTCGTGCGACAATTCAGCGCCGTTCAAACTTTTCCGGTTTGATATGAAATACTGACTTTCAAACTCCACTCGTTTGTCTGTTGTCCAATACAGCAGTAGTATTACATACCGGTTTCCATACAATCTAAATAATGCAGAGTGAAGGCTGAGCACTTTTGTTCATCTGAGCCGCCGGCAGTGTCCGTTAATGTCGATGACATGACAAAAGGTGTTGAACAAAGCAATCCATGCTGATCATGAGTCCATAATCCAAGGAAATCCAATCTGTCCAATGATTAGTATAGAATCCTTCCTTTGAGTCCAAGGGCAGATTTTTACTTGACTGTAGTGGGCATTTGTCCATAAAAAACAAATTAAACTTAAACCAAACAAAATCAAAAGACCACTGATGCACCATGGGGATGTGGTTTAACAAGGGCAAAAGAAGATGATTGTCCAAAAATGAATTATTGCGTTTTTCTGATGATTTATTTCCAAAACATTAAAACAAACAAAAGAACAAAGAAAACCTGCTGCTCTCTCCCTTTCCCTGGTAAAAAACCATTGGCCCACCCCAGTGCATGCTGGTACTCCAGGTGCCTACCTACATAAATAGACTCAGGTGTCCAGTGTGACCCAATTAACAAAATATTCAAAACAAATAACTAACAAAGAATATTAGCAAGAAAAATCTAATCTAAATAAAGCACAGAAATGAATCAAATAAAGTTACTCATAATTAGCAAATAAAATTTACAACTTGAACCAAAAAAATCAAAAACTAACTCTACAAATAGCTCCTACAGTCACTTTTTCAGCAATCAGTTTCGCAAAGCTTGCACGATCCCGAGCAGGCTTCAGTCGGAATTTTGCTCAGTACAGGGTCAGTGCCGACAGGGACAGACACAGACTGCAGCGAGCTGTGCGCTCCGCTGAGAAGTTAATCAGCTGCAGCCTCCCATCTATCCATGAACTGCACGTCTCCAGGACTGTGGGGCGAGCAGGTCGGATCACAGCTGACCCTTCTCTATTTGCACCACTCCCCTCGGGCAGGAGGCTTCGGTCCATTCGGACCAGAACCTCCCGTCACAAAAACAGTTTTTTCCCCCTTGCAGTTGGACTTATGAACACTTCATGATCACCTCATAACCTGCCCAGTCACTTTATCATCATTAAAATTGCACTAATGAAGCTGCACTGTTGTTGCTCTGTATATTGGATACTGTGTATTGTTGTACACACCTTGTACATTTTATATTCATATATTTTTATTCTTTATTATTATATCCTATGTTACATATTTGCACCTTACGCCGCAGCAAATTCCTAGTTGGTGAACACTGTTCACTAACAATGGCAATAAAACTAATTCTGATTCTGATGAGCTTTCTTTTCAGTCAGTGTATTACTCTATTGACCCATCCCATGTGACGTCACAACAAAAGCGTCAGCCGTTTTGGACGTGAAAACGAGTAGTCTACCACAGCCAACAACGGAGGAGCGGGGAACATTCAAAGGAAAATATAGATTCGATCAGTAAGGTTTACATCATGCCGGCATATTGTTGCGCGCCTGGGTGTACCAACAGTCAGCAGACGAGGAAATATTTGTCTTTTTACCGGATCCCCACTGACCTTGAGCGACGGAGAAGATGAGTCGCGGCGATCAATAGGAAAGACTGGCAACCTTCAGTATACCAGCGGTTGTGTAGTGACCACTTTGTTGGAGGTAAGTGTCGAATAAAGATATATAACATATACATATACATGCAAAATAAAGATAAAGCCTTAGAGGGATTTTCCACGGCACACCAGATGATCTCTCACGGCACACTAGTGTTCCCCCGTGCCATTTCAGGGTTGCCTTTCTACTAGATAAAACATAACACAGCGCCTTTAGTAAAGCACTACGACTTGGTCATTGCAATTCTCGTAATAGCAAGATTATAACACCGTGTCAACGGGTTTACATGTCGTTTATCCTGGTGAACAACGTTAAATGAAAAATGTAAACAAACCTTAGCTGTAAAAAGATGGCGCCCACCGGCTCCAGGGACGATCCACTGGTAAAAGGCAGGTCACATAGCCCGACACAAAATATTTGTAGGCATCCAAACTCTTGTAGGTCGTGGGGGCCGAAGTCGGGTAAAGACGAGGCGGTGGCATCAGGGCTGGACTGGGGAAATTTTTCAGGCCGGGCATTTTTAACCAAGACCAGGCCATCAACAGGTATTGAAGGGGAAAAAAATTAAGTGCGCTATGACAGCATGTTTTTTTTTTTTGTCCCTTAACCACTGTTTCCACTCACTAATACAAAATTATTATGACTTGATCAGGTGCAGTGACAATGCATCCTTGTTCATATTTCACCAAAAATCATTCCCTTCCAAACATCAAAACCAATCAGATAAAATAGATATACATTATATAATATCACTGCAAATATTGAATATCATTTTTTTGGATGAATGTTATTTTAAATCATTCAACACAACTTGGATTTAAATTCTTCTTTTTGTTTGACAGTCCACAGGTCTGGCCAGTCACTACTGATGTCTACAGAAAAACAACTAAAATGATGCATGCATCACACATCTCACACCCACTCACACTATTGTGATCACAATATTCACCAGCAGGACATACGCATCCCCCTCTTTACATTAACAATCTGGGCAAAGTGAGGCTCCACTTCTATAAACTGGAGATGCATTTAGCTGCCTTTGAATACTGACCTGGTGGTGGTAGCCTGGCTCCTTGTGTCTGCCCACACTGACCTGCTTCAGGTTGGGAGCTGCCAGGGCTGCTGGTTTCATGGCTGGGGCCTGATCTGGGTCTGATCTGGGTCTGACTTGTGCTTCTTTACAAAGAAGTCTTTTCATTGTTATCTGTCCCTACACAAAATAAGACAGCCGGGTTAAACCTCAATATTGTGTTAATCTTAAACTATTTGTCTCCATTCTTGTGCTTTAACTTACTTTAAAACCAACTCCAAGCCGAGCTGCTATAAAATTAAACTAGATCATGTAGGTTAGTCAGGTGAAGTAGCTTGGCTAAAGTTATACTTTTATACCTTTATAATAACAAAAAAGCTTTTCATCAGTTTCATCTAACGTTACAGTTATGAAATCCTTATGAACTGTGTTGATTATACACTTACTGAAAACCAACAATGATTAAAGTGCTACATAATAGCTTCATGCTAACGTGACATTAGCCTTTCATAACTTTAGCCTACTCGTTTAGCCTAACAATTGGCAACAAAATATCTTTAAATGTGCAATCTTTAAAAACAATGATTCATTTGGAAATCACATTAAATTTAACTCAAAATGATGTATTCCAGGAAAGTAGGTTCACTCTGACAGTACAACAGGACACTAATGCCTGCCACTCATTTCAAAGACGCCGCGTTTCTCACTCATCTTTCAACTAGACTTGCCTGTCAATCAACTGGAGTGACACCTGAGGTGTCCAATCAGGTTCCAGAGGTGGCCGTTCGGGAGCCGGCTCTTCTTTGGGAGCCGAGTCAAAAGTGCCGAGCTTCGTCCCTGGCCTGCCCCTCACCTCATTGGCCCAGGCTTCAATCAATCATGACTAAAGGGCCGATCTACCAGTTTATGCGCCAATAGGAGGGTTTATATACCGTTATCCACATATTGTTTTAAATCTTTATTATATTATATTTCGTAAAAAAAAAAAAAAAGCGCAGGCCAGTAAGTCATCAGGCCAGCGGGCAAATGCCCGGTATGCCTTACTATCAGTCCAGCGGTGGGTGGCATGCTGTCGGACGTCTGTAAACAGCCCTAGTGGAAGCAAGTACACGTGATTTGATAAAGGATTATGAGGATGGTGGTGTAAAAGCAATTGATTTTGAAATTATGAATGGTATATTGAAGATCAAATGGCTTCGTTCTTTCTTAAGAAATGATGATGAGATGGTTCTCGCTACCTTCTCTTGTTTTTAACAAAGTTGAAGGTATTGATTTTCTATTAGTATGTGATTTTGAAATTTCAAAACTGCCCATAAAACTGTCCAAATTTCATCAACAGCTTTTGTTAAATTGGAAACTGATGTTCAAGCATAATTTCAGCCCTCATAATATACCATTGTGGAATAATCGGGTAATATTGAATGGAAGGAAGTCTATGTTTATGGAAGACTGGATGACTAAACAAATTTGGTCTGTTAGACACATAATGGATGATAATGGAAACAAAGTTGAATTGAATTATTTTAATGCTAAATATAGCATGAGTTGTTCAAGTGAGACTTATAGGAAAGTCATACAGAATATCCCACAAGTCCTTATCCAATCAGTAAAGACTTTGTTATAGGACTAGGTGCTGAAGTCCCTTCATGTTCATGGTAAGTGACAGTGGAGTGGGATTTGCCACTGCTGACCATGTGGCACCCCCTACGCGACACATCATCAGTTGTGTGCCCGGGCATCATAGGGTGTTTCGGCCATTTCCTCACAAGACACCCTCTGCCAGGGTTGGCCCACCACAGGCTGATCAGACCTGGGTGCGTGTTGCACGGTGGCACCACATGCTCGCCCGGCAGCCCACGTTGTGTCCCTGCGCTTGAGCCACAGCCAGTGACTGCTTTGCTCAGCTGCCGCAGACAGTTCTTTCATTGCCCTCCGTTGGGCCTGCCCTCTGATGCCAACTTCCTTCAGCAGCCCCGTGGTACTTTTGGCCACAAAGCCTCTGCAGCCCACCTCGACAGGCCACACCTTCACGTTCCAGCCCCGCCCCTCTGCTTCAGCTGCTAGGTTGGCATACCGCAGCCTCTTCCGCTCATATGCCTCCCCGATCGAATCCTCCAATGGGACAATGGGCTCCACAATGAAGACACAGTGGCAGGACTTGGACCATAGGACCAGGTCCGGGCGCAAGTTCGTTACTGCGATTTCGGGTGGAAAGCTGAGCCTCAGAACAATATCTTGAAAATTCCAACTCCAAGTTTACATCAAATAAAGTTAGATGATATGGACCTAGTAAGTGAAAAATGTAACAATACATTTTTAAGACAGTATTCAGTAAACACCTTATATCCAGGTATAGCAAGAAGCTCATTCATTCTTAGGGATTATAACAAATGTGAAAAATCAACTATTGGGACAAAATACTTCAAATTCCCCCAAAATGTAAAGAAGTTAATTTAAATATAAACAACATCTATCCCTAAAATTATTTTTTAAAAAGAAGATTTCATTTTGTTGTAGAAAACTGTTGTAATTGTAAAACAAAGTTCCATAAACATGGATTTCTGTTTTTTTCAAAACATCCAAGTAGGCATATTCCTCAAAGATAAAAAAAACAGAGTTCTTGGTAAATAACCTCATCATCATCACTAAATATTATATTCACAAGTGTCGATGTGCCAAATCCCCACCTTCATGGCTTACATTAAAAAATTATATATCCTTGTTACAAAAATGTCTGAAACTATCCCCATGCAGATAAATTATACTCACTCATGGAAAATCTTCACCTGTCCTAACCCCCCGGTAACTGTTTAGAATGGACTTACCTTTTCTTTTCTCCTCGTTTTTTTTATTGTTTATTATCCCTTTTTTATCTTGTGCATTTAAGATCCTTCAATTTTATTTTCTATATGTGGAGGTGTGAATATGTAAAGTTAAAAAAAAACTGTTTACTTTTGAGTATGTAATTGTTTTGTCTATGTGACATGTTTGAATAAAAAAAATAAATAAAAAAAAATCTCCACTGGTTGAGAGGTCTCTCATCCAGAGCTAAATACAGAGTTGCGACGCGCTTTGATGTCGCCGGCATGGCTGTCACGTGGTCCATGTGAGCCTCCGTAGTTACAGACGTCACAGCGCTTTCAGTCAGCTTGAACGGGTCTTAGCGGGACGGAGCACAAAAACTACAACTTTAACTTTTACCATGCATTTTGCGGTAAATATTGACCCTTAAAAGTGCATTGATCACGTCACTGAGGATGTATTTTATCAATGTTTTTCTTCTTTGGAGCGGCAGAGACACATTTATCAGCGTTTTAAATGGTAGAGGGTGCCCCTACCTCGTCCTCCTTCATACTGAATCATGCCAGCGGTCCAGCTTACCTTCAGATCTACATCCTCCAACAGAGCATGATATCACTGTCTGTTCCTCCTGTTGTCCCAAACACTCCATCTGTAGAAGATGTCCTTCAGTCTGTCTGTTCTCTCTGGTGTCAGATGGAAAATGAGCTGAATGGCAAAGCTGGGCTGAATAAGTGATTTTAAAGAAGCTTTAAATGACTTGGAGGGAAATATGTGGCTGTTGATGCTTTGACTGATGAGCCGGGATCAGTTATTCTTTTCTGTAGAAGACCTAATTATTCTGTATATCTCATGTGAACCTTGAAGCAACTCTGCTGGAGTTGGGTTAGATGGTCATGTTGATCATTTCCATCAATCACCAGTGAGTGGGATCAGGTCTGGATCACTGAAAACTCAGTTTCAGGAACACAACTCTTTGTCATTCTTAGTCTCCTCCATAAAAGTAGATTTTTACATCTTCAGTTTCTTGGTAGTCCCCAGAACAACCATCTTCCACCATGTCCCACCCTCTGACTTTATCACCCGCAGCCATGTTAGTAAGATGGAAATGTCTCTTCTACCAGAACATCATCTGCTTCTTAGATAAAACTGCATCTCACAGATTCCACTTATTCAGCTCCTCTTAGTCACAGCACCCTCTGCTGGATTGTAGGGGAACTACAGCAGACTGACATTTATTGGAATCTTAGCAGTGTGGTGTGAGGACAGGATGGTGGAACTACATATTTATTGTTCTCACTGTTTTCCCCAGAGATTCTTAGTGGGAGACTTATGACACCATCTTCAGCTGAAGCCTCTTGGTCTCATCCTGTTCCCTCTTTGTTCCCAAGATACTTTCATCAGTCAGATTAACCTTCAGTTAGTGCATCATTTAATTCCAACAGAATCATGTCAGCATCACTATGGGGTATCATGGATATATTTATTTATCATTTCTTCAAAGTAATTAAATATAAACTCCATTAGTAGTAGATAAATATGTAGATATATTTTTTTCTGATAAATAGTTTCTGTCTATTGTGTTTTATCGTATATGTATAATGTATTATTTCTTAATTTTTCAACTTAATCATACACAGAATAACATGTTTATATTTCTACAGTCAGCTCAACACTACAGATATCTGTACAATGTTTTGTATGCCATGCTTTTTGTACATTTACATAGAACAATACATTTTATTGAGAAAAAAACCCTCCTAACTCGGTCACATGGTACGGCCGGTTCGAAAGGCCTCTGAATCACCACATAGTCATCGACATGCGCCTCGGTACAAGCTTCACAAAATACATCCGAAGTTACTGGACACGCGCTTCAGAGTCAAGACCCTGTTGGAAACATCACCAGAGAGTCTCTATTATGAGGAGAGGGAAAACTGGCGGCTATTTCCGAGTGGTACTGCACTCTAGGGGCGCCAACGAAGCAGTGCAGAGCACGCCGAACTCTATGGTGGTACTATGAAATCCACCTTAGATGCAGCCATTGCTTTGGATATAATTTTTTATATTTTTTCATTTTAATTTTCCTAAAGGCAGGATAAATTATCCTTTCAAACGGCACTTGGTTTGATTTTTTAGACTCACTAGATTAGTTTAAAATACACATTTATTGTCAGTATTGCATCCCGAGTGACGTCACGCATGTGGCATCACTTTACGGCATGATCAGTCCTAGCGCTGAGCTAGCAGAGAGGGATTAGCTCAAATAGTTACAGATTTCAGCACAGCCCTTTTACATACTCTCTGACTAGCCTCTGGTTTAGCTTTGGTTGTTGTTAGCGGCACCAGGTTAGCACTCTGGCACAGTGGACGAGTGCCGTAAAGCAGCCGGTCGTAATCAGCCGTGCGTTCTTCAGATTCCGTTAGCTAGATGCTAGCGGATACTGACTCGCAAATGCCAGACCTGTAAGAAAACAGAAAGCTATAACTCCCAGGTTATTGTACTTTCGATATAAATCCACATTCCTCTGTCAGAAATCACAGTATTATTTTCAGGTTTCAGCCGCTAGTGGGGACATTTTTTGAGTTATTAGCGCCAGCCCTATGGAAAATGGTCATTCTGCACTCGCTCGCCAGCGCCCCCAGAGAAAATCAACTGAACTTCAGCCAAATTTTTTATAATGGGGCGAATAGGAAGTGGAACGGCTGTCTGTAAAAGGGCTGTGACATCACTACAGACAAATACGCACATTGAGAAACGGCCCATTACCCGACACACACTGCGAAGCCTCGGCTCATCTCGGCTCATCTCGGAACATCTGGTAGCATAGCAACAGAAAGCTGCATGCAGGTGAGTCCAGAAAAGAATGAATTTAGCGGTCAGACGTTAGCAGAAATGTCTTCAAAGTGCTCTGTGTCATTGGTTTGATTCCTGCTGCTGGACACGGGCAGTCAGAACATGCAGCAGAGAGTAAAAAGTTCAGATAACCTGGCTGCTATTCACAGTTAGCCCGGCATGCTAACGCTAACCGTTAAACCATCCCAGAAACACAACCACAGTCACGTGACTCCTCATTCTCAATATGAGAATAAGGAGTCACGTGACTCCGGTCGGCCATGTTGACAGAAGAATCTATTGGTTGCCAGGGGCAACGCCATTAACTTAACAGATATCTTCCCGCATTTGTCATTTCGGCAGGGCAGAGACGAATACAAAAGAAAGAAAGAAAGCAAAGCAATGGAGAGAGATAAGGCGAAAGAAAAGGGACCTTACAGGGACAAGCTTATTACAAGCGCAAAGCAGCGGTATTTGGAGAAACTGTCCAGCATCTAAAATATTGATCCTTACGCGCTCCCTGCAGCAGAATAGCACAGAGACCTGGACCAGTTACCTCCGTGCACATATATGGACATAGTCAATTATCTTGTCTTTGGTGTAAGTTACTACACTATGCAGGAGTTTAAAAGTCACAAATCTTTGGAATCGTACGAGACTTTCTGCTGTGGCTGGGTGCAGCACTTGGCCATCTACAAGCCTCCAGGTGGCTCTGGTGATAACAGCGTTGTACTGGCAAAGGTAAGGTTCTTGTCATGCATTTTAGTATGTTGTAATTACATTGCATTGAGACACTTCTTGACCAAAATGACAACGTAATTAACTGCGACTTGTTTTGTAAACACTAGATTAACGAGATGTTCAATGTACACAAACGTTTCCAATGTTTTGATGTATGCTAAAGCTTATGTTTAGGTATTTAGTTGTCATTTGATTTTAGCCCAACGACACATACTGTAGCAGGTTATTGTGTTGGGTGTTGGGGGCTGCAAAGTGAACAAACCAGTTCTGGGTTGGCTAGGGTACTTATGTGTGATTGCAAGGCGTACATTCCTCGTTAGATTTAAGCCATTAACATTTTGAATGCAAGGTGTACATGTCCTGGTTAGATTACAGCCATTATCAATGTGTCTAAAGTGTAGACTGTAACTTGAAATAAATGCTTTTTACTGTTTAGTTTATTTCACAGGTCCTGCATTCACGGAGACTCTGAGCCTCCACTTACCAGTCCAGTGGTATCACTTCAGTTGTGTGGGGCTTGTGGACAGACCCTCCGCTGACACGCCATGGTTTTGCTCTTGTTGCGCTGAATAGTGTTTCTTTGTTCTTTTGCACTAGTAACAGTATTATTTTATTATTGTTCGTTGTCAATGTTTACATGCTGGAAATTTTTATACTTTTTATTCTGAATGCACACATGTTCTTTTGCACTGTTAACTTTTCCTAGAGGTATATTGCATTCTGCACCTTGCGCCCTTATTCTTTTTTCCTGTTCTGTTAATAAACATTGTTAAGCCATATCAAGTTGTTTCAAGCATTTATTTCAAACAAATTAAAAGGTAATGAACAAGGCACTCAAACATTTATTTCAAACAAATTAAAAAGTAATAAACAATGAAGAATGAACTCAAACAACACTTTTGCACATGTTCGTTAAGGCACAGCAAACAGTGACAATCTTATCTAAAGGCATTAGGTTTTCACACTCACATTTGAGCAGCATGTGCACAGGTACAGTTGAATGTAAAAAGCTGAATTTGTCCAGTCAGCGTGGTTCTCCAACATCTCATATGATGGCTTACCTACAACAGAATAAATAGTTTATGAAAAAAACCTATGCAATCAATGGCAAACCCATCACAGAACACATGCAAAATAAAGATACAGACTGAGAGGGTAACGCTGCTCATGGTATGACAAAAGGGCTGAAGGGGTACACATTAACACATTAGCCACATTAGGGGGTAGTTAATATTAATTTTCAAAGAGGCAACAGTTTGCAAATTGAGCATTTTCGAACAGGCAACAGTTCGCTAGTTAGCTAGGCAGCAACGTCAGGTGCACTTCAGGGTTTGCAAAAACATAAAGTAACTTCGTAGCTTTAAGAGACAACAACATAAAGAGATTTTTAGATAACGTACCCGAGTGAAAATGTAGAGAACACACTCTCATCGACGGAGGGGTGCAATCGAAAGTAAGGTCCAGCCAGCCAGGCAACCCGGCGTCTCCTCGTCAGGTCAGACGCCTGCTCTCCCTGATGCTGCATCCATTTAGGAAACCGAAAAAAAATGTATTTCGTTGTTTCTATGTTTCCCAAACGTATTATGTGAGGTACTGGAACAGTTCTTCACACAGCAGTGATTTCCAGGCATGTTCTTGCAATTCCGCACTGTTTAAACTTACTGATTTAAAAACACACGCGTACAATGTAAACGAACGGAGAGAATGGCGTTTTCTCGCTAGCATTCTGCCAACATGGCGGATAGGGGCGGGGCTCTGTACTATGACGACAATTCCTCATTCTCAATAGATTTCAATAAGCCGGCCAGATGGCCAAACAAAATGGAGCTTTATCCTTTTAGCTGTGTGTGAAACATACTTCTGGGCCCTTTTCTTCCTCTTTTCTAACCTTTTGGGGCACTTTTTGATCATCCTGTCACATTTCCCACTAAAGCTGCAGTTTTCTTAACTTCTTTCTGTAGTTTTGCTGAAATCTTTTGTGATTTAAAAAGTTTGATGATCAATGTCAAATGTAGAATGGTTCTTTCCAGACTTATCTGAGTATCATTTGGCTTTGTGATAGAAGTGTGCAGCCAAAACATGTGATTTGATGTGTTTAACGTACACAATATGCCATATTTCATGATTAGATCTTAAAATGGGACTTAATTATGCTCAATACAATGTTTCCCACAGATGTGAAGGCAGTGTGTGGTGGTGGGACGGGAGGTAAAAAATAAAGATTCTTCAAAATAATTCCTTCGTTAATAATTGGTTACACAGAACTTTATTGTATTAACCCATAAGAACCCAGACCCATTTCTATTTAAATGAAAATTAAGGGGGTTATAACACAGACTAAATAGACCACATAGAACCCATTTCAGAATTTTTTTCTCCAAAATACCACCCCCCACTGTCACAGATCTGTTATGTGACATATATGTCACATTGGGAGTTAAGAACCTGGATAATTTCTCCATCAAGGAAAATTATGGGGGACGTAAGGATGTTTGACACCTGTGTCACGGTGGGTGACACAGGTGCGGCTTATCTGCAGATATTCACATCTTCATTGTAAACAAATTAATAACATAGCTAATTACACTGGTCGGACTGTTCAGCTCTGTTTCAGACTGATACCTCCGGTTCAGGCTGGTCCTCATCCTCAACACGCACGTCTCTTTTTCAATCGCGGAAAATATTTTTCAATACTCATCTGGATTGAAGCAGCAAACATTCAGTGTAAGAGTTTAAAAAACCTACTTTATGTCATGCCATGGACTCATGCCATGTGTTTTATGTTTTAGATCATGTTTGGTTTTCAGATAGTGTCTTTAGTTCTTAGTTAGATCATGTTTTAGGTTCAGGTCTTTAGTTTTCATCTCATGCCATCAGCCTCACGTCCCTCACCTGTGTTTTCCCCTTCAGCTGCACTCAATCCCTAATCACCCTCCACAGTTTTAGTTTCCAGGTTTCTTTTCAGTTGTTGTGAGATCCTTCCCCGTCACCATCCATGCTACGCCACGCCACAGATAAGTCACAGATGAGTTTCCATGCTTTTGTTTTGTTTTGTTTCGTTATATATTTTTCCACAGTTTAGGTTTTTGTATCCGGTTCAGCCGCGCCTTTTGTTTACCATCTTTTTGTGAAATAAACTCACAGTTTTGCTTTTCATCCTCAATTCTGCATCCGCGTCCTCCCTTCAAACCCAACCTTGCTGACACTTTATTTGATTCACAGCTGCTAGTGTATAGACCTCGACAACCCAACAACATTTTTTTTTTTTACGGCAAACTTGCGACTCGTTAACTTTATAAAGAAGGCATAATCACTTGTTTGCTATGGATCAGGACGGAACAGGACAACATTGTATTCAAAATATAAAATATTTTTATAGGAATTTTTAATGTGTGATTTTATAAAGGTGATACCAACCTTTTGTGAATTTCGCCAGCCGTCTTCTTTCGGTTGAGCTAATCTAACGCAACGCTGAAGCTAGCAAACTTCCAGGGAAGCACGGAGGGGAGGGGCTGTGTGTGTGAGTAGGCTATGCGAGAGAGACGCGAGGGACAGAGAGACGGAGGGAGGGAGAGCAGGGAAAGGAAATGCAGCTTAACGAATACGAGTATTTAAATAGCGTTAAAAAAAATAATAATGAAACGCAATATGTGGCGGCCGGTGTTGAATCTGTGGCGCACCGCCACGAATTAGTCCATGTGTGGGAAACACTGCAATATAAATACTTTAATTACATGAAGAGTTTAAGTTGTGTGAAGAGGAGTCATAGCATTATTATAAAGACTTGTGGGTGATCCAGGAAAGTATCACAGGAGCAGTAGAAATCCAGTGCTCCTCAGTATCAGTGTGTGATTTCTCAGATTTACACTCAGAAGCCCATTAAAAGACAGTCTGACTGTCCTCTTCAGAAGTGTCTCATGAAAGCTTCATTATTCACTTTCCTTTACATATCCAATATTTTCTTTTATCCACGAACCAACAAGGACTGAGCACATGATAAAAAGGTTCTGGAAATGAGAACAGCTTTAGAAACGGAGAGAATCTGAACCTCAGTCTTTGGGATTAGGGCCCGACCGATATGTCTTTTTCAGGGCCGATACCGATAATTATGGAAATGGGAGGCCGATAACCGATATGTGCAACCGATAAATAGAAACATTATTCACGATAAATTAAAAATAGCATGCCCTGACACAAACTTTCATATCCATTAAGTCTTTTTAATTGTAAAAATGAAAAGTGCAGGGAGCTGCCAGCAGCATTTGTAAAATAAACCCAAACATAACTTATAAAATAATAATATAAATACATAATTATCAATAAAAAAATAAATCACTCCCTACTATGAGAATACTTGAATATATGCTATTTTTATATCAAGAAGTAATAGAAAATGAACTGACTGAGAACTAAAAAGCAAGTGTAGGGAGCTGCTTATAGCATTTTTAAACAGTAAAATAAACATAAACATCCCTGTACAACTTTACAATGAACCATCTGAGTCTCGTCGCGTACGGCTTCATTAAGTTGTTCACCTAACACCATGGTTGTTAGCGCAAGCCTGCTAGCTACTTGGTGGTGGTGTGACAGCCTGTCTGGCTACCCGTCACAAGATGTTACTCCAGATGTTTGAAACGCATCGACTGGCCAAAACTTAATTCTATTAAAGTTAAGTAAGAGGAACATTACGACCAATCACCGTTGGTTCTAATGTGCTGGGTAACCAGTTGTTACGGAACAAGATGGGCTCTCACACCGGCAGGCTACCAAGTAGCTAGCAGGCTTGCGCTAACAAATGGTTAGTCTCAGGAACAAACACAAACACGTTTTATTTGGTCTTCATTGACCATGGCTTTCAGTCGACCTTTCGTGTAGAACTACAGACACGTTCACGTTTCCATGTGGGGGTTTAAAAATGACTTTACACACGTTGTGGTGCCGTGCTTTTGCAACGTTGGTGTGTTTGTGACTTATTGCAGGGGATAAGGCTTCGTATATGCTTACCTTGAAGGGAGTTTGTTCTCTCTGCTTCAAGTAGTACTGCCACCAACGCGGCCCCAACTTGCACCGCAGCCGCCTTGAAACCGTTCGCAGCGTTCAGTAGCCAACCCGCCCCCAACTTGCGCCACGGCGGCCTTGAAACCGTTCGCAGCCTTGCATGTTGATTGGTTGTATTCCGTGTGTCAAACAAATCAGATGCTGTGACGGGCGGGGCAATGCTCATGAACTCAAAGTGGCGAGAGTGAGAGCAGAGGACGCGTTCAGAACAAAACGGCTGCAAAATTTGTTGTGAAAATTATATAAACTTATTGGTGGAAATTTATGGAAAGTGTGGCCGATATCCCCAAAATGCTAAATACTCAGCTGCTGAAACTCAGATGAGATTCATGGGATATTGCACACAGTGGGTGTCGGTCTACAGAGTTATTATTACATTTTTTTTCTGAATTTGATCAAAAAGCTACAAATATTTTGAACTGTGACCTTAGTGGGTCTTTAAAGAAGCATTTTAAAGTTCACAGGGATTTAAATAAAAAGCACAGTAATGAGTTTAATGGAATCTGACTGGATGGTTAAAAACTGTGCAGAAAGGTTATCAAGAGAAGAAGAAAAGTGGGTGTGGTTTAACACGCTGCACGCCACAGCTGGATCTTATCGTATGTGCTGACAGTTGCAGAGTCCATCAGTCGGACCAGAATGGAGCTGAAGCAGGAGCTGAAGCAGGAGCTGAAGCAGGAGCTGAAGCAGGAGCTGAACCAGGAGCAGAACCAGGAGCAGAACCAGGAGCTGAACCAGGAGCTGAAGCAGGAGCAGAACCAGGAGCAGAACCAGGAGCTGGAGCTGAAGCAGGAGCAGAACCAGGAGCTGAAGCAGGAGCAGAACCCCTCCACCAGTAACAGAGCCGGCTCATCCTCTGGGTCCACCGGGCCACAGGTCAGTGTGTTTTTTGAAGTTTTTATTTTATTTCTTATTTATTTGGTTAGGACTCTGCACATTAATCAACATATCAGCAAAGCATCCATGTAAATATGCCGGAGTTAGCACAGTTGCTAAATTTGATCCGTTGTCCTCAGGCAGGTATCATAAAAATACACAGACAATACACCATGACAAAAACCTAAAGAACAAACAAAGATTTACATCAAAGTTAAAGGGATAGTTCGCCTCTTTTGACATGAAGCTGTATAACATCCCATATCAGCAACATAATTTATGAACATCTTCTTACCCCCTGCTGCGTCCTGTGAGCAGAGTTCCAGCCTCGTTTTGGTGTTGATGAAAGTAGTCTGGCTAGTTTGCTAAGGTCCCGAAAATAAAGCGTTTTGCTTCTCAAAACAATATGCGTTCAAAAGAGTAATACATTTGCATCACAAAATCCTCCCTCCAGAAAAAGTCAGAGCTCACATCGCTTGGCCCTATTTTCTCTCTCCCTTCGTATCACTGCCTGCTGTGTAAACCGTGCAGACCGAAGTGCAGCGCGACTACTTGCACAGGAAATGTTTGCGCACACCTGTGGCTGTTTATGGGAGAAATCCCACCCATCGCGCGTCATGCCGTTTTTTTCAGAATGTCATTTGCTATTCAATCCGCCACTCCAAAGTAAACTGGTTCGAGCCGCACACAAAACAAGTAGTGCAGATACTTTTGACGCATCAGTGAGTAACTGACTATTGTGCCCCAGCAGACAGGGTAAACAGTCATCTATTGGAACAAGTAAGATGTCATTCAAAAGCTAAAAGACCAGAGCTGTTTCGGTATGACGTTGGGACTAATACATCAGGCTAACTGAAGTTATGATCAAGAATGTGCGGAAAAATATGCTTCCGACAGAAATTCTGAAAGTTAGCCACCGCAGACTTTGTGTCTTTGCGGGCGAAATACTTTGAAATACGTTGTAGACTAACTATTTTACTGGAGTACATTAATTGGACCCTTGCCAACGTGACAGGACTGTTTTTATTGGAATTGTATCTTTTCTTAGAATACTGTGAGGCTTTATAGGTGACTTTGATACTTTTTTTTTGTTGCGACTGGTTTTACATAAGTGTTAACTGCGTCCACAGTTCTGATTGTATCCTGGATACATCATTGAAATCACAACACCCTTAGCTTTCCAACGGTATATAACATATGTAGGTACATATAAAGGCGGGCTGAGGAAAACCCCGGATTTGCGCTGAAGTGTGCAACGTCCCGCCGGCTGGACATAAAAACGTTAAGGAGTTAATAAATGTTCAATTTGCTCAGTTTGTGTTTTTCCTGGTTAAAATAGGCAAAGTGTTTCCTGGTTTCATCTCCTCTCTCTGAGCTGCAGATCCAGATGTGGTTGAGTTAAAACGGACTGTGTTTCCCTGATGGCTGTTGAGCTGAATGGCTGCAGACCTCTGAGTTGTAAGCTGGAACAGAGGGTTAGTGTAAAGAATGTCATGTATTACCACCACTGTTACTTTTATTCCTTTAAACCAGTGGTCATCAACCTTTTTCAGCCCAACCTCTACATGGTGTTTAAGTGAACAACTTGGACAAGACTCTGGTTCCTTCCATCATTTAGAAATATTGTAGCTCAAGTTCCTTTTCAGAGTTTCATCATGACAAAAAGAATTAGTAAAAGAGCAAAAAGCAAGAGTTTACTGCTTAAAAAGCTGAACGTGTGCAGAACACATCAGAGCACAGTGCTGATAGCTGAGGGCACTTATAAACGCACCCTCAGCGTGATCAGAGAGATATTTAGACCTGAGTGCCTTGGTCTGTCCAGGTCCAGTTAGAATATGTTGGTTAGCGTAGGTTAGCTTAGAGAAATCTTTTGTGTGAACTTCAAAATGATCAAAGTCTTCTTCCTCTCTGTCATTGCAGAAACATGGAGCCCAAGAGGGATCCAGATGGCACTGCTGTAAGGACTGTGGGAAAGTTATCAAACGATCAAATTTGAGGTATCATCAGAGGCTTCATACTGGAGAGAAGCCATACAGCTGTGACCAGTGTGGGGCAGCTTTCACTAAATTATCTCATCTAAAGACACACCAACGTATTCACTCAGGAGAGAAGCCATACAGTTGTGGTCAGTGTGGGGCAGCTTTCACTACATTATCTAATCTAAAGAAACACCAATGTATTCACACAGGAAAGAAGCCTTTCATCTGTGGTCAGTGTGGGGCAGCTTTCACTCAATCATCTGATCTAAAGAAACACCAACATATTCACACAGGAGAGAAACCTTTCATCTGTGGTCAGTGTGGGGCAGCTTTCACTAGATTAGATTATCTAAAGAAACACCAACGTATTCACACAGGAGAGAAGCCATAGAGCTGTGGTCAGTGTGGGGCAGCTTTTACTCAATTATCTAGTGTAAAGATGCACCAACGTATTCACACAGGAGAGAAGCCTCACAGTTGTGGTCAGTGTGGGGCAGCTTTCACTACATCAGGTAGTCTAAAGAGACACCAACGTAGTCACACTGCAGAGAAATGATTGGCTTAAATCAACTACAGTTTTTATGGCAGATGAGCAAACATTCACCTGGGAGCAGCTACAGGAACTACCAAACAGAAGCCTTGCCTTTGTTCAGATTAAAAATCTTCTTTGTGGATTGCCACCTTCTCTTGTCAGGACTTTAGTTCTGAATGTTCTGTAGGGAGCACATGTTTGAAGAACCATTGAAAGTGCTTTATAATTTGTTGGGATTGCTTTAACTGGGGACGGATC
Organism: Odontesthes bonariensis; assembly: GCF_027942865.1. Taxonomy (NCBI): domain Eukaryota; kingdom Metazoa; phylum Chordata; class Actinopteri; order Atheriniformes; family Atherinopsidae; genus Odontesthes; species Odontesthes bonariensis. Next base: position 24,672,049 of record NC_134524.1, read on the forward strand.
TCCCGTTCAAGACAAACATGATATTAATTGTGAGTTGATGGACAGAACAAAATGCAGTCCGTTTGAAAGTAGAAACATGTTTATTCTGTTATACTGAACATATTTGTGTTGTTTAAAGTTTAGATCCACAAAGTAGCCTCGCACCAGCTCTGGGTATTTCTGTAAACATCTGAAGAAGCAATATATCATTTCAGTTTGATGTGAAGTCGAGCTTTACACTTGTCTGTATTTCATTGTTCTGCATTTCATTAAAGGTCAGATGTTAACTTTTCTCATGCTTTTCATGTTCTTGCTACACAGATATTTTTGAAGAAAATGTGTGTTTGGTTACGAGGGAAAGTTGACCCTTATCATCTTCCCCAAAGAACCAGAAATCTTTAACGCAGTCTGAAAAAGGTTTGGAGTTGTTCCCTGTACTTCCCAGACAGCTGTATGATGCTCATGACTGAAGCTGAAAGTTAAGGCTGTTCCAACACTAAAAGGGCACGAGGCTCAACTTCAAGCTGTGAAACTCTTTCAAATGTCTGTTGTGTTGGAATCAGATGTGTGAACGCATTTTAGTCCAAACGTCATGGCTGCACTGAGGGAAAAGGCAGCTAAGCAGGCTAACGGTACTTTGAATTGAACCGTTTAACACGAGAAAACTGAACTGATCTGTTTGTTGCTTCTACAACTGCTCAGTTACTCACACAATCAGGTACTGAGCAGATTTACCAAACAGACATTCTGCTGTAATCTCAGATGCTCTCAGTGGCGCTGCTCATGTTGTTTTAGTCCACAACTCTTCTTCTTCTTCTTCTTCTGCCCCGACGGCTACATAACTTACCCAGAACACCTGGTGGCAGAGTGTGCACACAACACCCTTATACTTTATTGGATTGTATCTACAAACTCAAACGCTGATCATTTAAACCTGCTTCAGGCTTTTTTTGTTCCCTTTAGTTTTAAGCTGACTGTGTTTGGCGTACCCTGAGCATTTCAGTGGAAAATGTTCAGCACAGACTTGGAGTTGTATTGTGTTCTTGTGGTAACTACGTCCCCACAGCTATTATGTCCTTATGAGTTTCTTAGAAAGCGCTTTCTGCCGCTCACAGTGGGAGAATCTCACTGACAAATCCCACTTTGGCCTAAAGATGTGATCAGCGGTGACTTTTGTGTGTTGGCGACTGGCGCTACGGTCCTGGCTGAAGAGGAAGTAGCCACCAGAAATGCAAGACAGTCGCTGTTGCGACTGAATGTTACGCAGGACTGTCAGACAGAGACTGCAGACAGAGCGGTAACAGGAAAGCAGGAGGATCACAGAGCTGGTTAACAACAGATTCTGTAATCCTGGACGTGTCACTGAGAAGGAGCGTCTCTGCACCCCAGATGTTGAACAGCTGGCTGTGAGTTTCTGTCCATGTTGTCTGCTGAGTTCACCTGAGTTACCCACTGACGCTGTGTGTGACATCAGCTGAGTTGTTGCTAAGCTACAGAAACAACAGCCGGACCCACTGATGGAGACCTCTGAAGGTTTCTACCACACCTTCCTCTCTGCTACACTTCTGCCGATTACATTTTATTTAGTTCTCTGTAACAGCAGCTGATCTTTAATAATAACTAATCCTGCAGGGATATAATTTACCTTCAGGGATCAATCAGTATTGTTGAGTTGAATTCAACTGAGCTCATTTACAAAACTCATTTTGTTTGATTCATTTAAATGTTGATAAAACTTTATCATAAAGTCACATTCACCTAGTTAATGATAAAGTTTCCCGTCTCATGGTCTCCCTGTCTCCCCCAACGAGATGCAGTAAGGTGTGGTTGAGGTGCAGCTTTGAGCTTTCTTTCTGAGGCAGAAACTGAAGTGTTTTACCTTCTGTCAGTGTGAGGTCCCATCCTGGACACATGCCTGAAGTCTCTGAAGGATAGGTGGAGGCTCTAAGTTGTGGGGAAATGTCTTCATTTGTAAAATTCAGTCACAAAACAAAAGAAACTCCTTAAGGCTAAAATAACTTTAATGATTACAAATCAGTGGAGGTCTGCTCGGGGCCCAAATGCTAATTACTCCTTTCAACAGCGGCATTCCTCATCAACTGTGACAAACGGGCATTTGTAAAGTCATTAATAAAAATGTAGGAGGATCTCCGGGTGAGAAGGAGCAGGAACAACGAGCGCACAAAGACAAAAGGTGATGGAGCAGAGCTGATGACCTCCAGGTAAACTCTGAAGGGTGGCAGTTACATTCCACAGCACACATGATAACGATCCTTTAACCATCTGCAAGCGAACGAGTGGCGTTTCTGTAGATTTACACCCTCTGCCTGACTGTTGATAAGCTACCTGTCATCTGCCACACCTGCTGCTGTGACACAGGTGTCATGTCCTGAGGAAGTTCAGCCTGTTCCCATCAGGTGACTCCGCTGTGGACTCCACCTCCTGCTGCAGGGAGGATGGAGGTAAAAAGAGGCAGATGGAGAAGCACACACACAGCAGCCTCCTCCCACAGATCAGTCCAACGTCTGCAGTCGCCAACGAGCTTCCAGAAACCTTACTTTGATTGTTGGTCTCTATCCCTGAAAGAAATGATGATCAGATTCCTTAAAGAGTAAAACCTGGAAGTCCACAGAGGATCTGAGGGAACGGAACCCACAATGAGTCCAACACCAGGCAGCGTCCCATCATCCTGAGCTGATCTTTGTGAGCAGCTTTGTTCACGAGTTCATAGGCAAAGCTGCGTCAAGCTAGCTGTGCTGGGAAGAATTAGCATTAGCATTAGCAGCCCCTCTGAGAAATCTGCCAGGAGCCGCCACTGAGTTATTATGATAAAAACCTGCATGTAAAGCATAAATAAATAGGTGTAGAAGTGAAATAAATCTCTTTCTCTCAGACTGCATCTTCTGCAGCCATCAGAGCTGTTTGTGTTGAGTTCAGCTGCATATTTTCTGATAATCTGCTGTAATCTAAACTTGACTAAAGTGTCTCCCAACCAATATATACAGGATACAGTGAATTATGATTCCAACTGTTTATTTACATCTCAGCATAAAGAACATACAATGTTCAGTAGATTTTACATGAAACATTTATTCTTGTTTTACCACTGATGGAGCAACAAGCCTGAAAGAGATACAATTATTTTCTGATATATAACTTCTGTCTTTTGGGTTTTATCTTTTATGTATAATGTATCATTTCTTCATTTTTCAACTTAATAAAATATCTGAGTAGTACACAATCTGCTTCTACTTCTTTATCATATATTAGTGGTTATATATATATATATGTATATATGTAACATATGTGATGTAGGATAGGTGGGTTATTTTGCCAAAGAAACGATATATGAAATATAATGCACACACACACACACACACACACACACACACACATATATATAAGGTATCCTACATCACATATGTTACAGAGCAGAATATTCTTCTATTATTGCTGACCCTACTATGAATGTTAAAATATGCTGACTCATGTGTCCCGTATCATGCCTACATGTATCACGTTTGCAGAAACAAAAATCCGGTGAAAATCAGTTTTGTATTCAGCGAGTTGTGATTGATTAAATGCGCTGACGCTTCATGGCTCCAGACAGACAGATTACACTGAGTGGAGCGGTGACCGGTCCAAGATGGCTGTCCCAGGTTACAGCCAAGTAGGCTGAAGGTTTGGTTTGTTGTCCGAGGGCTCTTTACATGTACAAATACCGAGGGATATTTACAGTTGAAAAACAAAATCAGGCAAACATCTTACATCACACAACAGTATATTGTACAATAGTATCATCTTATTTAGAAAAATAAAGAAAAAGAGAGAGAAAGAGAAAAAAAGAAAAAAAAAAGATAGAGGGAAAATTCATACACCCATGGATGCCTAGCGACGCATCCATGGGTGTATGAATGTGTGTGACTGAGTAGAAAGCCTGTAGTTACAGACTAAGACGTGCTGTGTGAGTGTGGCTGAATGTGGCATGTAGTGTTGAAGCTTTGAGTGGTCATTAAGATCAGAAAAGTGCTGTACAAGAACAGTCCATTTCTACTTTCTGATAAGGTTCTGTGTGGGCGTGGCCTAAAGCCCATCTCTATCTGACACCACTGTCTCTTAGAGTTCCTCAAACATTTCCTGTTGTCGAGTTTAGCAGAAAACACCTGAGCTGAAACAAGGTGGGGCGAGCAGTGGTAAAGCCCTGCTGGGCCCCCCCCCACATACCACTCACACCGTTTATTCTTTACACGCTCAGCTGCAGGAGTTTGGATCAAACTGAGCATTTATTTTACATTCTTTTCACTTAGTTTCTGTCCGCTCTTAATTGTGTAAAGTTCCTCCTGAAGCAGCTCATCATCATGTGTTTTCCATCTGACCTCAGCCTGACCTGTTTTAGTGTCCACTCCCTTCTTGTTTTATCCACTTTCACTTAAGTTAGCACAACATGCTGCAGTCAGGTCCACTACCCCCTGCGTCCCAAACACCTCTTTAAACCAACCAAACCAGTCCGAGTTCGGCAGCATTTGGAGGTCCACATCAAAAACGCCATTACATTTGAAGGTAATGCCATTGCATTTTAGATTAAAGATATATGTGCACACACACACACACAAATGTGTATCCTTATGTATGTTCATGTGACTTGTTTGTCATTGTCTAACATAAACATTTTCTTGACTTGCTCTTAGATAAGAAGATCTGCTGCTGCATTTTGACTTGCAGGAATGGGGGACATTATCATCGTCCCATCTGTGACACAACTGTCCTTAGGACAGACATGGAAGCGCATGTAAAGTCTTGTTCCATACAACAAACATCCACCTCAGCTGCTGCCCAGTCCAATCCGAGTCAAGATTCATCCTTCCTCTCCCTGCAACCAAGTCCATCTGCATCCCCATCTCCAGAGCTTCTCGTGCAACAATCAATTCAAACATCTTCTATCATCCACTCCTCAGCAGACACACAATTGTCATCTCATTTTATTTCCTCTTCTGTTGAAACTGAAAAAGGTTGACTGTCCCCTCTGTTCACTAACTTGCCATCTGAAAAACTTGGCCAAACATATTAAATGATGTAACTCAAACCAACCATTTAAAGAGTATCTGTGTGGATGCCAAATATGTCATTTCCACAGTCCAAAAAGGAGGGCATGGCTTTTCAGTCCCAATACACGTACAGGACAAAACCTGGGGCCAAGTACACAAGGTGCAGTGTGAGTTGGAGGATTGCAAACAGTACTCTTAACTTTCACACACTGCGAACACATCCGTTCTTTACAATACTGCACAGAAATAGCCACAGAAGAATGCCTCATAGAAGATATGTTTACAGAAATGGTGCACTTAAAGTTTTTTTGTGATTCAAAAAAGTCAACCTGCCTTTAAAGGCAAAAATGTGCACAAGCAGCACATGTCCCTCTCTGTGTTGAGGTATTATTTGTGGAAAGCTCAAAGCACTTCTGTTTTTCCATCCATGAGCCAACTTTGCACTATTACAGTCGCCTTTGGGAGGATATTTCACTGCACATTGTACTGTGTATGATTGTGTACGTGACAAATAAAACTATCTTGAATCTTGAATGTTTGTAACGCACAATTCCTCAGCAAACACATGGCATTGCCCTTATGCCAAACCAAGGATGTCATGTGTCCACAACAATATCAGCAAATGGCATTTATTTCACACGAACCGGGATGTGTTCAGAACAGAAGAAACCATCTGGAGCGATCCTGGAGACATTCAAATTCATATTTCACAACATTTACGACATGTTGAGATTTTGTGAAGAAGTAGTAGACAAAAACAAAAAGTTTTGGCCTATTGTGAATGTCTCACTGAGTAAAGGTCTAAAGAACATTTGATCATGTTTTTTTCTTTAAAAAAAATATTTTTATGCCTTTAATGATAGGACAGTTGGAAGTAATGCAGCAAAGAACCGCTCGGTGCAGGACTTGAACCAGGGCCAACTGCGGCGAGGACTGTAGCCTCTGTACATGGGGCGGCTGCTTAACCCACTACGCCACAGACCACCCCAGAACATTTGATCATGTTGTGACTTGGTATGTTTTTTATGTTTTCTCATTGATCACTTAATAATTTGACTTGGATTATACTGTAGATATCAAGAGTTAGGGTAGTATTTAGTGGTACTAAGGTGTTCCAGCAGCACATCAACATAATTAGCATAGACAAAGAACCAAACATGAAATTTATGGTGGTTAAGAATAAATTTACAGAAAAATACAACAGAAAAAGTAATTGAAACAAATGTATAGAAAAAGAGCTGTCCAATAAAGTCAAAATGAAATGATAATGAAACGGCAGTGACGTACTCTATGGTACACAATAAAATGTATAGGCCAATGGCATCTTATGAGATGTTGGCTTATGAATATGAGTAATAGCTTAAGAGAAAATGTGCACTGACCAAACAAAAGTTTACTATACAAATAAAAACAATATACACAATAGACCGGGAATTGATAGATTTTATGTCATACTGTTTACTAATTAATTCATTTGTGAGGAAAACGATTCAACCGGAAGTGCATTCGCGATTTTATTTTGAAATATATGCCGTGCATTTCCGGGCCTGACAGTGGAGGTCTGCAGCCAGGACCTCTGGGCCGGAACTCCACCCTGTGACCCCGGAAGCAAACACCGCAGCCGGCCGCCAGTTTTCTCTGTGTGGGACTCAGCTGCTGGACGGTGTGTTAGCGTGTCTGAGGTGAATCTCTGAGTGTGAGCAGCAACAATGTCTTCAGTTCAGCATCTGAGAGAGTTTATCAGCCAGCGACTAACTGCTGCCGCCGAAGAAATATTCTCAGAGTTTGAGAAAACCATCGTCCAGTACGAGGAAGAGGTCGGCCGTCAGCGCAGACTGCTGGATATCAGCTGGAAACCGCAAATAAAGCTCCACAGAGTGGGTAAGTAAGGCTGTGTGGAGGAACAGGGCTGCAGCTCTGAGCTCCGCTCCGGTTCTGTTGGCCTTTAACGGGCCTCATCCTGAATCCACTTTCTGTTAGCCTGAACGGCTTTTACGTCCTCCGCTCGAGGCCTGCCGTGATAATCACGAGCATTTAAAAAAAAAAAAAAAAAATCAACATTGAGATCGCGATTATTCACAAATTTAATTGAAAAATAAAGTTTTTATTCCACTTCTCTGTACGGATGCAGTCTCCACGCATAAAGGCCCATTTATACCCTACGTTAACTACGGAAACGGACGCTTTCACCCGGTTCCGGGGGGCGTCTCATCCGTCAGTTTGTCCGTAGGTCAAGAGCTTAGCAATCCGGTGAGCTCCGGGCGAAACGGAGCAATACCAGAGGAATTCGTGGGGGCAGTAGAGAGTCAGGAGCGTGTTGGCTCCGGAAGTTATGGAGGAAGAAGAAGAACGAAGAGTAGGAGATTAAAAAAAATTAAGATTTAAAAATGCCAGGTAATGGAGGAGAGGATTTGTGAGATGGTCAGGGGGTATATACATTTGTATGACTGCAACTTCCTTAATTGACGCCATGTTTCTCAAACCCGCGGCTGACAATGACTCAATATATACCGCCCTCTAGAGGATTTCTTACGGACGTGCGCAATACGGACGGAGGCATAAACAGAAGCTCCGGGAGCAACGTATGGACCGGACAGACGAATTTCGTCCGGTTCCGTAGGGCATAAATGGGCCTTTACTCAGCTCATGTTACGGACCTGTGGTCCAGCTTGGGTTGCCACCTTTCAGAAATGAAAATAAGGGACGCCCACCATGGCTCGTCTGGGCTATGACCACCACCGCCGACTCCTTTGGCCACTGCTCGCAGCAGTAATATGTTATTTTTGTGCCAGTGTCTTTAGTACAGTGGTGATTTAAGAAAAAAAAAAGCAACTTGATTGATACTTAAAGCTTGAAATGCTTTATTACCAATAAACACATTCTCTTATAAAGTGCAGTTAATTAAATCTTAAATTAAATCTGTGTGGAGTGTGGAACAATGAACTTTTAAATGATAAAAAAACTTAATATAACTTTTTAAGTGCAAAACCATATGAACCTCAAGGACATTTTTACTTGAAAAACTTAAAAAAAACAGAACAAAAAAAACAACAAAAACATTTGTAAACTTTATATATATATATATATATATATATATATATATATATATATATATATGTTTTCTCCGAACAAATGTATTTATTTACTGTTCCATACCTTATCAGTCTCAGCAGATGATTGGGGAATGAAGAACTGTGCCACTGAGGCTTGGTTCTGCATTCTTATGTGTCTGCAGTGTTGCTCTCCTGATGCATGTTGCCTGATATCAGACAGCCCACCGTGAGCCACAGAAAACACTCGCCGACACGTTTTACAATTGGCTTTATACTCATCGTCGAGTGTAGTGGACATTATTAAAAATGCGGGTTTTGTCGTGTGTGTGTGTGTGTGTGTGTGTCTCTAAGCAACTGTGAGTGACAGCACCGCGCGCAGGGAGCCACTCACAGAGGAGCCACTCACAGAGGAGCCACTCACAGAGGAGCCACTCACAGAGGAGCCACTCACAGAGGAGCGCAGCCGGGGGGGCGGGGCTTTGTGTGGATGCGTGTGGGACAGACAAGTGTATTGGACATTTGTGAAAATACGGAACAAATCGCATCCCGTATTGGTTCAATACGGGACGCAACATTTTGTTGCCAAATAAGGGACGATTCCGTATTTCAAGGGACGGGTGGCAACCCGAGGTCCAGCAGAAGCAAGTAGGAATGTCGAAATTTAAAAAAAGTCTTGACCGACCACTGAGCCTCATTAGTCGATTAAAGTCGGTCACCGAAAATTCTATAAGTGCCATTTATGATATCTGTGTCCTGTCGCGCGTCTTTCTCTGCCGCGTGGAACAAGTTACGCCCCAATTTTAGACTGGTTAGGCTCCCACCACACAATCAATGTTAGTTCGTGCCCTTGGTATTATACATTTTCCCCAATCATTGACCACTAGTTCTAGGCGTACTTGTGGAGGAATAAGGGTTTTGGGTAGAAAAATAATTGCTGTGCCTGCGCAGACACGCACAGCCACACATTACGCGCAACGGCGCCCTTCCAGTCACTGTACTTTTTAAACACGAATCAAACGCGGCACCGAACTCGGGCTGTTAAAAGCCCCCGTTACAAAGTCACAAACAGAGAACGGTGCATTTGGCGGTGTTACAGGAAAGTAGGTTAACCAATGACTTCGTTAAAAATAAAACTTACCGAATGCCAACAGCCTCTGTGGCGTAGCCTATGCTGCACAAAATCCTTTGCAATAAGTTCCTGTCGTCATGACATTTAAGTACAGATGAATATATCACAAGTCGGCTAAGTTAGTCTTGTGTCTTTTGCCATTACAATGTTACAATTATCATTATGTTGTAGTCCACACGCAGCCACATTGGCTTTATTTAGGTTAATAGTGGCGATTTTTTTTTTTTTTTTAACTGCGCAGACAGGACCCGTCATGTAGGCTACGGCGTACAAGTTGCAACCGGTGTAAGAGAGGACCTCTGAGGAGGGCGCTACGTGAGCTCTGCTGCGGTTGTTCTTCCATCGTGGGATGGCTCATGCTCACATAACATTTCTAAAGATATAGTGAGTTTTTGTTTTGTTTCTTTTTAAACCGACGGCAGAAAAATTCTTACCGGACGACGTTGATTCGGTCAACCATCGGTCATACGGTCATCGGTTAACATCTCTAGAAGCAAGCAGCCGGACATCTGACGGTGTGACACATCCGGCTGCAGCTGCATCTTAAAGCTCCAGTTTTCTTTCAGTTTTTTCTTTACACAATCTGATGGAGCTTCTGCTACCTTGTATGGTCCCGTCCACAGAGGAGAGGACTAGTTACGTTAGTTGGCTTTATTCAATTGTTTCTCATATTCACACCAGTGTTCATGCTGTGGTAAAACAGGGTATGGACAGGGCATCTTCTCCCTGTCCAGGCTTCATGTGGGACAACCTGACAGCATTCATGGTGGCATCTGGAGTAAATCTCGGGTTAAATAACATCATAGGGAGAGCTTCAGCCCAAGTTAACTGTGTGTCTGCATAGATTTTGTTGGGCTCTCACCAAGCTGCTCTCTGCTCACTGTTTTTAAATGCGCCAGAAAAACAAACCTTGACTTGTCTTGTGATGACATTTTTTCAGATGGTTTTCCAATTAAAGGAGCAAATCTCCTAAACGCTCTGCTTGTGTGTTTGATTTTAGCTCTTTAAGAGAGCTGTTAAATCTTATTTCAGCAATAATTTGAATGAATGTCTTGGTTCAAACACTGTGTTCTTCCTGGATTTATTTTGGACATTTTATTGTTTCTTATCTCATAACTGCAATTTTTGCATTGTAAAGCTGTTTTCAGTTTATCTAAATCAAATCAAATTTATTTGTTGCACATTCCATGTACAAAACAATTCAAAGTGCTTCACATAAAATAAAAGCATAGCTGCCAACGATTTTGGCGAAGCAGATACAATTTCCAGGCCCTAATTACGGCGCTACGCTTGACTTGAATATCCTACGCATTACCCAACAAAGATGCACAGGCACCCTGAGGCTTTTTACCTTTACCCATTGAAATACAATGTTTTATGTGTGTGTATATATATATATATTTATATATATATATATATATATATATATATATATATATATACACACCGTATTTTCCGCGCCATAAGGCGCACTTAAAAGCTTATAATTTTCTCAAAAAACAAAAGTGCGCCTTATAACCCGGAGCGCTTTATATATGGATTTATTCTTGTTAGCTTACGGACCCCGAAGCGATTTTGTGTGATACACGGCGCTCTGTCAAATTGTTTTAGTAAGACTTTGGTAAACTAAGCCGCACCGCAGCATTACGGCTACAGTAGTCATGAGCGTAGCGGAGTAAAATATATTGTGATTCACCATAATAATAACAAAATTGAACAGTGGGTTATTGAACAGAGAGCAGCGGGTAGAAGCGTCTCTACGGTCTATATTCGACTGAAGGCAACAGCGTTAGCACGGGACATGAATATAAGTGTAAACAGGGCGTTCAAAGTTAAACTGCGAGCTGCGTGGGAGCAGTGGATGACAGAAGGCGAACACACATTCACCAAGGGAGGGAGACAGCGCCGGGCGACTTTCGCTATATCTGCCAATGGATCGTGGATGCCTGGGCTAAGGTATCAGTCTCAACTGTGGTCCGAGCTTTCACGAAGGACGGTGTTCAGTCGATTTGTGCTACTTGTTGAGAATTGCTACTTTGTGGGTTTGCGCATGCGCCGAGCCAATTTTATAAGTTTCGTGTTTGAATCATCACTGAACTGCCAGGTAACAGCAACGGCACTGTTTTGTTTCGCTTTATGCGCCTTATAGCCCGGTGCGCTTTATAAATGAAAAAAGATCGAAAATAGACCATGCATTGACAGTGCGCTTTATAATCCAGTGCGCTCTATAATCTAGGAAAATACGGTATATATATATACATGTATGTATGTGTATATATATATTTATATATATATATATATATATATATATATGTGTGTATATACATATGTGTGTGCAGAAAGGTTATCAAGAGAAGAAGAAAAGTGGGTGTGGTTTAACACTTTGCACGCCACAGCTGGATCTTATCGTATGTGCTGACAGTTGCAGAGTCCATCACTCGGACCAGAATGGAGCAGAACCAGAAGCAGAACCAGGAGCTGAACCTTGAGCAGGAGCAGAACCAGGAGCTGAACCAGGAGCAGAACCTTGGGCAGAACCAGGAGCTGAACCTTGAGCAGAACCAGAAGCTGAACCTTGAGCAGAACCAGGAGCAGAACCAGGAGCTGAAGGAGGAGCAGAACCTTGAGCAGAACCAGGAGCTGAACCTTGAGCTGAACTTTGAGCTGAAGGAGGAGCAGAACCAGGAGCAGAACCAGGAGCAGAACCAGGAGCTGAAGCAGGAGCAGAAGCAGGAGCAGAACCAGGAGCTGAACCCCTCCACCAGGAAACGAGCCCGCTCATCCTTTGGGTCCACCGGGCCACAGGTCAGTGTGGAGGAGGTTTTTATTTTATTTCTTATTTATTTGGTTAGGACTCTGCACATTAATCAACATATCAGCAAAGCATCCATGTAAATATGCCGGAGTTAGCACAGTTGCTATATTTCATCCGTTGTCCTCAGGCAGGTATCATAAAAACATACAGACAATACACCATGACAAAAAACTAAAGAACAAACAAACAGAAAATCTTTAGAAAGATTCACATCAAAGTTAAAGGGATAGTTCGCCTCTCCTGACATGAAGCTGTATGACATCCCATATCAGCAACATCATTTATGAACATCTTCTTACCCCCTGCTGCGTCCTGTGAGCAGAGTTCCAGCCTCGTTTTGGTGTTGATGAAAGTAGTCCGGCTAGTTTGCTAAGGTCCCGAAAATAAAGCGTTTTGCTTCTCAAAACAATATGCGTTCAAAAGAGTAATACATTTGCATCACAAAATCCTCCCTCCAGAAAAAGTCAGAGCTCACATCGCTTGGCCCTATTTTCTCTCTCCCTTCGTATCACTGCCTGCTGTGTAAACCGTGCAGACCGAAGTGCAGCCCGAGCACTCCCCTGCTTCCGAGCAGCAAACACCGTAACAGCTGCAGCTATCGCTAGGTGGCTGTTAGCATTGATATGAAGGGAGGCAAAAATAGTGGACGTCATTGAGGGATACTCCATCATACTTAGCTGCCTTCCCTCTAATTTTTCATGTGTCTGGGCAAACACACCAGCTCCCTGAGCAGTGTTGAATCACTGTGACAAAAGTAAAGAGATCATTCTCATAGGTGACTTTAACATAAACTGGGATGATAAAAAGGGAAGAACAAACCTCAAGGGAGCAATGGATAAACATAATTTTGAGCAACTCATTGAGAAGCCGACCAGAGTAACAAAAAACTCTCAAACGAGAATAGATCTCCTGTTTACCAACAGGCCAGATAGAATAAACAAGACTTTTAACTTCTTAAATGGTATATCTGACCACAATATTATCTTCTTTTCTAGAAAGCTCACAAAGCAGAGGCTAGCACGGTTGCACGGGGCACCTGCCTCCAAATGTCATCCCGAGGAGGCAGGTGCCCCACCTCAATGAAGCATTGTCAAGGATAAACTGGGAGGAAGCATTATCCTCAGAAAAAATAGAAACCAACAATGACTCCTTCACTAATAAACTAAAAGAGGTTATGTTTTTGTTCACCAGCAAGGGAGGTCGCAGAGCAAAGAAAGAGAAAAATCTACCATGGCTGGACCAGAACTACAGAAATCTACTTAGGGACAGAGATGTATTACTTAAACAATACCTGAAAACTGGTCTTACCACAGACAGGTTGAAATTCACCTATGCCCGTAACAAAGTAGTGCATAATATGAGAAAAGCCAAAGCAAACTTCTTTGTTTCCATCATAGAAAGTACTAAAGGCAATGGGAAAAAAACATGGCAAATTCTAAACAAATTACTAGGCAGGTATAATATACAAGAGAGCAAAGCGCTCGAACTAGAAGTAAACAATGATGTGGTTAAGGATCCAGCTGTGGTGGCAAATACTTTTAATGATTATTTTATAGATAGTGAAACTGACATCACAAGGCTATTTAGTCCCTCCACCATTCAACCTCGTGAGATCAATGAAAATCATCCTATTTTCCAGCTTGAAAACATAACTGAGATGGAGGTAAAAAAAGATAATTGCAGCCCTTAACAATTCTAAAGCTAAGGATATTCATGGTATCGACACCAACTTTGTTAAAACTCATATGGATGTCTTAGCAAAGCCTATCTCCCTCTTGGTTAACCAATCACTCAATGAAAAAGTGGTTCCAACTTCCTGGAAGACGGCCTCAGTATTACCCATTTTCAAAGCTGGGTCCAAAACACAGGTAGCCAATTATCGGCCCATTAGCCTCCTACCGATTGTCTCTAAGGTTGCAGAGAAGTGGGTAGCAACTCAGCTAATCAATCATCTTGATAAAGGATTTACCCCACTCCGCAGAATGCAGTTTGGCTTCCGGGCCAATCACTCCACTGAGACGGCGAACTGTTTTTTCATTGAAAATGTAAAACTGTTATTGGATAAGAACCCCTGTGTAGGAGCTGTGTTCTTGGATCTCAGGAAAGCGTTTGATACTGTCAACCATCAGGTACTCTTAAACAAACTCACTCATTTTAACCTTTCTGCTGATGCTGTTTCATGGTTTCAGTCATATATGTCAGGTAGAACGCAGTGTGTTAGGATTGACGATGCTAAGTCTTGCTATCGAGATAGTCTTGTTGGAGTTCCACAGGGCTCAATTCTGGGGCCTTTGTTATTTTCCATGTACATTAATTTCCCAGATGTCTGCCCGGAAATTAATGTCTTGATGTATGCTGATGATGCTGTGATTTACACTCAGGGAAAGGATGCTATGTCAACAGCAGATAAGCTAACCAATACATTAACCAGGGTGCAAAGCTGGCTACGCAATTCTTGTTTAATGTTGAATGAGAAAAAAACTGTGCACATGCTGTTCTCCAAAAAAGGAACAAGTCATAATATACCACCAATGTCTCACAGCAAAATGTCTAAATGCAAAGCCCATAACAAACACACAAGTCATACCACTGACCCACCAATGTCTCCAAATGAACATGCTGTCTTTTTGGACGGAGTGGAATTGGAGACAGTAACTGAATTCAAGTATCTTGGGGTGATACTGGACTCCAATCTTAGTTTTAAGAAACACACCAAGAAGGTTACCAGCACTTTAAAATTCAATATACAAAATTTTAAACAAATCAGACCTTTTATTACAAATGCAGCTGCAAATGCCTACCTGGACTGTATGATTTTATCCCATATTGAATACTGTTTTACATCCTGGATGTTTGGGGGTATCACCACTCTTAAACCAATTAAACAATTATACAAGAAAACCTAGCCATAAAGGTCTACGATCGGAAACCCCAGTCTTCCCATCACTGCCCAATTCTAAAAAAGCACTACTTATTAACCTTTGAGAATCTCAGAACATTCAAAAGCACCTGTCTCATCTATAGATCTCTGAACGGGCTGGCACCACCGCCCCTGGGTAACTTAATTAAACAGAAAAACAGGGTGATAATGACAAGATCAGCCACCAGGGGGGACTGTGAGGTACAGTTTAGGAGAACGGCATTTGCACAGAAGGTCCTATCAGTCTTTGGTTGCTCTATATGGAACACAGTTCCGTTGGCCATAAGGGAAAATTCAACGTATGTAGCTTTTAAGAAACAACTAAAAACATGGCTTACAGATAACCAGGACTGTAAACATGAAGGGTAGTTTTAGTTTTAGTTTTATCAAGTGATATGGAATGTTGTACATTTTATTTTCTTGTTTCCTGTTTTTATCTTTGTCTTGTCTTGATTTTAGTGTGAACAGCAGGACTACAGATGGAAATTAGCCTTGGAGCTAAATCTGGCATATTTACATTTTATGTTTATTAATATGCAGAGTCCTGTCACAAATAAACAAATAACTAACTGAGCACACTGAGGAGCACTGTGAGCAGCATCAGATGTGCACGCTGTGGCCACACACCTGTATCACACCTGTTCAACACCTTGGATCATAGCCAGTTACATGGCTTATTAAAAGAATCAAATCACAGCAGCAATTTCCATTAGTTTACTTTTAATAAAAGCGATTTGGCCCACTTAAAATGAAAAAGACAAAAATCTTGTTGTTCATGAGATGTGTTATCTGTCTCTGTCTCTACGAAGCTGACAACGTCGTCAAGTTTCGGAAGATGTTCTTCTTTTGGAATTTCATAGTTCTTATTTAACCATTTGGCCCTGAGGTCTGATGGTAGCTTGCCAATGATCTCAACCAATGTGTGGCGACCACTGAGCTCTTCCTCACACTTCATGGCAACAAGCGTATCCTCACAGCCTCTCAGTTGGTCTGCGAAGTCTCTGAGTTGCACATTGTCTCTTATCTCCTTAAAGTTAAAAACCTTTCCTACCCAAGCTTGTGAGATGGAATGAGGATTTCTGAATCTTGTTCTTAGTCGCTCAAGTGCCTCCTTGCTACCCGCACTAGGATTGGGGTTGTATAAGCAGTGACTTATGGCCTCTCGAGCCTTTCCTTTGGTGTACTGGTGTAGACAAGTTAACCATTGTGGTGAAAAGCCTCATGAACTTCCAATACTGGAGGGGGGTCTCCATCAAACTTGACCATATCCCTTGGTGGGAGCCTAAGAGAGTCTACTTGGACTTGATACTGCTGCCTTAAACTCTAGCAATTGTGATATTGAATCCCTAGATATTGGTGAAAGTGACGGTTTAGTCATTGCAGGGATCCTGCCAGCTCTCGGTGTAGAATAGAAATCTGCAGTCAGGGCTTGCTTCTTTTGTTCATTGCGTAGCATCTGTGCATCTAGCTCGGCCTTGTAATGCATTCGCAGGAGTTCCAGTTCAAACTCCTCTTTGTTGCGTTGAAGCAGCACTTCAAAGTTTTCCTGTTCCCTCTTTCGCAGAGCTTGTAGCATCTCTAGCTCTCCTGACACAGAATTTTCATCATTTGTGTCGGCTTGAGGTTCATTGACTAAATCATTTTGGTTTGTGACGTCTAACTCCTCATCAACATCTGGCTGATCGTCAGCTCCATCTTTCACTTCATGCAGCCAGGCTAGAGCCTCATGACGCACATCATGAACGCTCATCAAGATAAGCTTCTCATAGGCATCAAACTCTTCTTTATCAATGTCATCAGTGAGTCTATCATGATAACATCTGTGTGTTTCTTGAAGTTGTGTGAGGGCTAGGTCGAGGCTTTCCAATGCTGCTTTCTTTTTTTTTTTTTTAATGAAATTCAGAAACAAACATTCACATCCGGTACATGTGCATATATCTTGCATCTCGTCTGTCCTAAATGCCAAAGTGGTATTTTTGTTTTATGTCTAAACGATTAAAAAAAAAAAGAAAGAACCAAACAACAACAAAAACACACAAGAATATGTACAAAGTGGGGAGTGATCCTTTTTATATGGCATAGTTATTGATTTGTAAAAATAAAATCAGGCCTATGGGGCATGACATAGTTGACCCAGTTTTCCCAGTATGAGGTGAATTTCTCCAGTTTAAAATGAACAAATGCTGTTATTCTCTCCATTTTATAAATGTCCATTGTGATGTCCATTCAGATGTTGACAGTTGGGCTCTCTTGTGATAGCCATTTCCTGGTAATATTCATTTTGCAAGCCATTAGCAGGATATTTATGAGGTGCTTATCTCTTTTCAGCCATCCCTCAGGTATGTGTCCGAAAAACATAGTCTTAATGTCGAGGGGTATTTCGCATTTGATGATGTCCTGTAGGGCGTTGTGTATCTTTTTCCAATAGTCCTTCATGACCGGGCAGTCCCAGAAAATGTGATAATGGTTTGCATTTTGATTTCCACAGTTCCTCCAGCAGACTGAGGAGTTATTGTCATAGTGAGATTTCCGGGAGGGTGTAATAAAGCACCTAATCAGGCTTTTCCAGCCAAACTCCCTCCACTTCTGTGAGCTGGTACACATCCATTGATACCTCCATATTGTTGTCCATTCTTCTTCAGATATAATTATTCATCCTTCCTACTCCCATTTTGTTTTAATATATGAAGTTGAATGTGATTTCAAATTCGACAGACTCTTATATAAACATGAAACAGTTCTATTAATAGTTTCTGAATTATAGGCTTTTGTAAACAGTTCAATCAAACGTGCTAATCTTTGTTACATTTTTCATCTTCGTATCAACGTAGTGCCGCAGCTGCAGATATCCATAGAAGTCTTGTTTTTCTAATAAATGTGTCCATTTAAGCGTTTCAAAACTGAGCATTTTTCCATCTTTCATTACCCTGCATAAGGCTGTTATACCCTTAGCTGTCCAATCTTTGAATCTAGAGTCCAATTAATTAGGTGTAAACTCTGAGTCATAGGCGCACCATTTAAGAACTGTAATATCACTCTCGAGTTTATGTTCCTTTATGATAGTTTTCCATGTCTTAAGGGTCCATTTCACCCATGGGTTATCAATGTTATTTATGTGGGTTTGTAGGTTATTATCAGCTAAGATTGCTTGTATGGGAGTAAAGGGTATTAATTCCTCAATGTTTTTCCATTGAGCAGTATATGACGGGTTGCACCAGCATATCACTGCTCTCATCTGCGCTGCAAAATAATAATTTCTAAAATAGGGTAAGCCCCATCCTCCATCTTGTTTAGCCAGCTGTAAAGTTTTGAGGCGAACCCTTGGTCTTTTACCTTGCCATATAGACCTGGATAGCATTTTGTCCCACTCGTTAAATTGGTTTTGGTTAATCTCTATTGATAGGGTCTGAAATAGATATAAAAATCTTGGTAATATATTCATTTTAATAGAGTCAATTCTCGAACTAAGGCTGAAGAAAGGAATTAAGTTCCATCTTTCTATGTCATCCTTTATTATTATTTTATGTATGGGTAGATAATTGTGTTCTGATAATTTTGTAAGATCTTTTGGTAGGTTGATGCCTAAGTACTTAAGAGACTCTGTTTGCCATGCCAAGGGGTAACTACTTTTGATTTCTCCTGGTGGGCTATAATTATATGAGAGTAACTGAGTTTTACTTATATTGACTTTATATCCTGAAAATTGACCGTACTGTTCAAATGATTGCATCAATTTAGGCAGAGAGTATGTTGGGTGCCCAAGATAGACCAAAATGTCGTCTGCATAACAGGCCAATTTATATTCCGTCCCTTTAATAGTGATTCCTTTGATGTCTTCATTTTGTCTAATATACTGAGCTAGTGGCTCCAAATATAATGCAAAGAGTAGTGGTGACTAGTGATGGCAAAATGAGGCTTTGTGAACCAATGAGGCTTTCCAACCCAAAGGTTCGCCAAAAGGTTCATTACCCGAAGCCTCATTGAAACGGTCTCTCTAGTGACACCTGCTGTGCAAAAGGAATATATGACAGACTAAATTCACCCAGAGTTAGAGCATCCTGCAATATAAAATAAACAATTGTTGTCACTGTGTCTCAATGAAAATAAATGTGTGAAAACTGCATATATGGAAATATTATTGAGTGCTATGGTGTTGATAACTCAAATGAAATATATCAATGATGTACACTGACTACAGTGCTTATGGAACTGGGAGTATGAAAGTGCTTATGGGACCGGGAGTCAGGAATAAACTGTAACAGAGCAGTATGGGCAACAAGACAAATATAAGTTATTGGTTTTTATTTTAAAAAATGTGTGTCAATAACGTTGCGGTTTAATATGCCCAGAAGAAAAAAGAGCGACAACAACTACCGATAACTATGTTCTTCTCTCGAAAAAACACACACTGCACCGCGGGCTTTAGAAGAAAAAAAACGCTGAGTCAGGATGCAGCGGCTCAGTCAGAAGAGCAGTGAAATACACGCGAGTCACTATTTGTCCTACTGTAGCCTACTTTGTATTTTTTTTTCATAATCATTTTTCATTTCCTCCCGTTCTAATCCAATGACTCGGGTCGCGGTGCTGATCTCCGCAATTTGAAGCCTTCAGTTCGTATTGATGATTCAAATTATTATTTTACAGTAGGCCTACAGTAGTTATTTGTAAAAAAAAATAAAGGTTACTACTTCACGGATTTCGCCTATCACGGGTTCTTTTTGGAACGTAAACCCCGCGAAAAACGAGGGTTCATATCCTATATAACTATTCTAACACTATTCTAACCTAATTACGATATATTCTAATGCAGTATAATAATAATAATAGATGATATGACTGATATAATAACTGAACTTAACCACTAACTCTGATACAACCAACGCACACTCTACCTCTCACCAATACCAAACGCCAACTCAAAACCCTCGAAGTGCCGCGAGGTTCAAACCCTTTTTATGCGATAGTGACGCTCAAAATGAATCAGTGACGTGTACACTGAATCCGAGGCCTCGTTTGTCATCAGTCACGTGATTTTTATGGAAACGATACAAGCCTCGAACCAACGCTTCATCTGGCTCGCCCCTTTTTGCTCGACACATGCTCCGAGGCCTCGCTTCAAACGCCACATCACTAGTGGTGACCAAGCGCAGCCCTGTCTGGAGCCCCTTTCTAGCGTAAAGCTATTTGATAAATATCCGTTGATTTTAATCCTGGCAGTAGGGTTGTCATATAGTGCCTGTATGGTTTTAATAATTGTATTGTGGAAGCCAAATCTATATAGGACTCTGTAGAGAAAATTCCAGTTGACCGAGTCGAAGGCCTTTTCAGCGTCTACGCTTATCACAACAGCTTTAATTTAATTTTTTTGTATATGGTCCATAATATGTAGTGTCTTTCGTATATTGTCTTGTGTTTGGCGTTGGTGTATAAAACCTGTTTGATCGTTACGTATCAACGTTGGTAGAAACTCTTCTAATCGTCTGGCCATGATAGAGGTAAATAGTTTATAGTCTACATTAAGAATAGAGATTGGCCTAAAAGATCCACACTCCATTTTATCCCTGCCTTCTTTTGGTATGGCTGAAATTATTGCCTCCTTCCAGCTGGGTGGCGTTTGTGCCTTTTTTTTAAAGCCCAGTTCAATGTTGGAAGTAAAATAAGGATTAGTTCTTTTTTAAATTCCTTGTACCACTCTGCCGTGTAACCATCAGATCCTGGTGACTTGCTTAATTTAAGCCTACTAATTGCAGCTTTTAGTTCTTCTTCAGTTATATCCGCAGTCATTATTTCATTTTGTTCTCCATCTAGAGTGGGTAAATCTAGGGGATTCAGGAAGTTGTCAATTTGGGTTACACTCCTACCTGGGACTTCAGAATATAGGGTTTTATAGAACACTTCAAAAGCTTCCTGAATTTCATTTTGTTTATTTTTATCACTTTTGTTCTTGGATGCCTAATTTTATGAATAGTATTTTCCGCTATCTTTTTTTTCAATTTCCACGCCAATACTTTCATAGATTTAGATCCACTTTCATAGTGTCTGTGTTTCAGAAACATTAAGTTTTTCTTGATTTCTTGTGTGGTCAGACTATTAATTTCGTTCCTGATGTTTATAATTTCTCTTAATGTATCCTGTGCCAGATCCAATTTATGTTTTCTTTCTAGTTCTTTTAGCTTGTTTTTTAAATCCTCTAATTTTATATTCCTATTTCTTTTCCTAAATGTAGGTATTGCTATAATTTTCCCTCTTAGAACAGCCTTCAAAGTATCCCATAACATGGGAGGTGAGACCTGTCGTTGAACTCTAAGAAGAGACTAATTTCCGATTTAATTTGTGCCTTAAAAGACGGATCATTCAGCAGGCTTGAGTTCAATTTCCATGTGTTATTTTTTGACCGCAGGTTAAAATCAACAGATAAGTATATTGGTGCATGGTCACTTACATTTATTGTCCCGATTCCACATGTATATATTTTATCTTTATCCTTCCCGAATGTTATGAAATAGTCTATTCTTGTATAGATAGAGTGAGGAGCAGAATAGTGAGTGTAATCCCTTCTGTTAGGGAAAAAGTCTCGCCATATGTCAATTAATCCCACCTCTTCAAAAAGTGTGTTTACTTTCTTATATAGGGACTTCATATCACGTGTTTTTCTACTAGACGAGTCTAGCTTTGGCTGTAGATGTATATTTAAATCCCCTCCACAGACCAAAAGGCCTTCTGTTTCCGCTACCATAATATCAGTGATTTTTTTGGAAGAAACTAATATCACTCCCTTGGGGTGCATAGATGTTCAATAGGGTGATTGGATTCCCATCTATCTTTCCCCTGACTAAAATAAATCTGCCCTGCTTATCCCCCATTTCGAATACTTTTTCAAAGTTTAGCTTGTTTGAGATGTCCTCTCCTATGTCCTGATTTGTATGAAGAAAAAAACAGATTAGTGAAGCCCATTCTCTTTAATTTGACATGTTCCTTATCTGTCAAGTGGGTCTCCTGTAAATAAACTATATGGGCTTGTTCTGTCCTAATTTTAGATAGGATTTTACTGCGTTTAATTGGATTCAACAGCCCATTGACATTGAACGAAATACATTTTACTTTGTCACTAGCCATGTGTATTTATTTGTAAGTGTATCAGCAAAATGAGACTTAACAGCTCTACTCCCTGAACAAACAAGAACAACAAACATAAGTAAGAAAGAAAAAATAAAAAAAAAGGTGTGATTCCAAGGCTGGGGTCTCTAATAGATGACCCTGGGCTAAGCTAGATAGAACGTCTAGCTGTGAGGGAAAGCCTCTCCCACCTGTGGGCTGAGGGCCCTCACCATGGCACTCGGAACAAAAAGGAAAAAGCTCTCTGTTCATTACACAGAAAATGTGTCCTTATGCATCCCTCGTCTGTATATATTCTCACCTAGTTGGGGTAAGGGTATAGATGTAGATGTCTTGAGATGAATATAGCACCGCCTTAAAAAAGTCAGTCAAAACTTATAATTCCTCTGGAGAGGGTGAGGGCTGCCCTCTGAAGGCTTGGAGCTCTCTCCCTGATATTTTTCTCTCGCTCCTCACCTGTCCTTCGCCGGCCCGGTCCTCCCACTGTTTCCCAGGCGGAGCGGGACAGCTGTTCAGCCAGACTCTCCCTCGGTGTAATCACACTGACTGGCAGACCTCTGTCCTTCATGTCTTTGGTCGCCTCCTCCGCTGTCTGATACAGGATTCGCGTCCCGTCCTCATAAAACACTCGTAGTTTGGCGGGGAACGGGGTCTGAAAGCGGATATTTCTCTGCTTTAACACTCGCTTCGCCTCAGCATATTCCTTCCTCTTCTGCAGAACTGCTGGGGCGTAATCTTGGTCAAAGTATATTATTTTCCCATTCAGGAAGACCTTCTTCTTTCCTCAAGCCTTGCGCAGAATCTCTTCTTTAGTCCTGTAGCGGAGGAATTTGACTATTATTGACCGCGGCTTGTCTTCCCTGTCTCCGGCGGTGCGCTCTCTTGACATCAAGCTCCATGGTCTGGGGGATCTCCAGCGTGTCCCGCAATAGTTTTTCCACAAACTACATCATAGACGACCCCTCGGCTCCTTCGGGAACATTGTATATCCTTAAATTCTCCTGTCGGGATCTCCCTTCATGGTCGAGTAGCTTGTTTTCTTGCTGATGCATGACTTTTATCATCTTGTTCATTACGTGCTCCACGTTTTGAACACGGTCTTCCACCTTTTCAATTCGCACTTCAGCCTCCGCTATTTTCTGGTTAATGATTTGGTGATTTCTGATTTAATATCGTTTAATTGTTCTTTTGTGTCTTTTCGGAAGTCCCAAATTTCCTCCAAAAACTTGCGGCGGCATTTGGGTGAATGTTAGCATTAGCTCCGCCATCTTGTGCTTGTGTAGGTGAGCTGTTCTCCGGATTGTCATCCTTTGCAGGATCTGCAGCAGTTTTTTCTTTGTTTGTGCGCGTCTTCCCCATTCTTGCCCCTCTTGTCTGTTCGAGTATTATCTGAAAATCTGTATTTGACAGTCTAATGGGGCGAAATAACTATTTTCGCGAGGGAGCTCTCACTTTATGCTGCCATTCAGGATGATGGCATCACTGGAACCCCCCAATGCTGCTTTTCTCGGATTTTTATATTCACAGCCATTATCATCTTGGTTACAGCTGCTTTAGCTTGTCCTCGCCTCCTTTTCAGTGTTGTAAGGTCCTTTTCTCCTGCAGAATATTTGGCTTCAGACATGGTTGCCACTCGTGTTTAACTTTGTTACGAATAACATATGGTAGTTGTTGGAGCTATACTATTTTTCTTTTTGAGTAATTGTAAATTTAATGGTTAATTTGTTTATTGTTTTCATTATTATTTTGCTCACATTAATTATTGATATTTTGCTAATATTATTGTCTAGTTATTTGTTTAGTTAATTGCTTTGCTTTATAGGTTTAGTCTTTTTCTTTGATTTATTTACTGATGTGATTTGAACACTTGGAGGTAGTAGTGGGCATAGGCACACCTGTATATAGATAGGAAGTAGGTGGTGATCTGTGTAGGCACCTGGGTGATGGGCAAATGTTTTTTTTTTACCAGTGCAAGAGAGACCATGTTGTTTGCTCTTCTGGAATAACAAATAAACCAGCCTCACCTCAAAACTTCTGCCTGGAAATTGGACTATGTCTTGCCTGCGTACATTACCTGCCCATGGTACCTGAAGTGTTCGTTTGATTTGCTTTAATTTAAGTTTTATTTAATTTGTTTGACAAACGGCCACTACGGTAGTCTTTGTTGTTGTTATTGTTTATTGCCTTGTGAATTACACGGTTAAACTGTAAACAAATAAATTTGCAATATTTAGCATTTTTAGCATTCAAATACACACATATTTTAAACCATAGATTTTAAAGCTTCACAGTAAAACATATGCACATATCACAGCCAAAGTTGAGCTCGCGTTAACTCACATTTTACAACATTATAAGCCACATATAATTTCCCTTTGAACACATAATCCTCAATCTGTTTGGTGAACGAAACAAGTGGTAGCATTTCGCTAACTAGCCGCTAACGTACAAAATCCTTAGAAACAGCTAGTATATTTCAATAGTTTAATGCTAATCTGCGTAACAGCCCATGCAGAAAATACACATTTCCCGATTGTTTACAACGTTCAAAATGAACTTGCCGCGTTGGGCAATGTATCAGAATGTAAGTCAAAGTATTGAGTTTCGTGTCGTTGGTATGCTACTTTTAATGACGGCAAAGAAGTTCCCGTTTTATCCCGTTTTTATTTTCTTAACTACATCACTTCCGGTTTTCATCAAGACCCAAATCGATTTTCAATTCAATTCATTTTTATTTATATAGCGCCAAATACAACAAATGTCATCTCAAGGCACTTAGATAGTAAGTCCAATTCAAGCCAATTGGAATTCAATTAATTAATAATAATCATAATTGATAAAATAATCCAATTCGTTCATATAGAGCCAATTCAAAAACAATTTCCTAGCTAAGAAAACCAACAGATTGCACTGAAAACTTTTTGTTTTTCGGTCCAATCTCCCGGCCTGAGCGACGTGCCTGAGGCGACTGTGGAGAGAAACGACTCCCTTTTAACAGGAAGAAACCTCTGGCAGAACCAGACTCAGGAAGGGTGGCCATCCGCCTCGACCAGCTGGGGTTTGAGAAGACAGAAAGGGGGGGGGGGGGCCACCGCGATGGCGGCACTGTAACACCATTCAGGATATCTGTTGGAACAGGGAAACACGAGTTAATGACCACAATAATATCACATATACATAAAGAGAGTAAAGTGAGGAAAGGTGTGTCAGATGAGGCCCCCCAGCAGTCTAGGCCTATAGCAGCTTAACTATGGGATGTTTCAGGATCACCTGAGCCATCCCTAACTATAAGCTTTATCAAAAAGGAAAGTTTTAAGCCTGGTCTTAAAAGTGGAAAGGGTGTCTGCTTCCCGGACATTTACTGGCAGCTTATTCCACAATAGAGGGGCCTGATAACTGAAGGCTCTGCCTCCCATTCTACTTTTAGAAACTCTGGGAACCTCAAGTAAACCTGCAGTTTGGGATAGAGATGCTTAACTCGAATCTTTTGGGTGATCCGGGCTGATCGGATCATTTCAAGGAGGTGATTCGAGTTATACGGATCACTTGAATCACTTGAGTCACTTATTAAAAAAAAAAAAAAAAAAACCTTTCTGCCGTTTAGTGGCTATGCGCCTCGCCTTTATTTTGTCCCATTTATCAATTCATTTTGATAAATCAAAGAGCAGCCTACGGCTACAAGTTCATTCATTTATTTTTGTCAAGTAATAATTCAATGCCATTTTATCTGAAAGCCAGACATGAAATGATTATTTTTCAACGACTGTACAAGATGCATGAAGCCACGCTAACCGAGCCCGTAGCGAGCTGCAGAGGCTTCAGCAGTCAGATGGGTTGACGACGACAATCCTTGCTGCCGGCAGAATCGAAACTTAAAAAGATCCGAGTTGGCATGGATCCGCTACTTGCCTGTCTGACCACTGAATCGCTGGCTCTGAGTGACTCAGCGGGTCAGACGGGCAAGTAGCGGATCACTGCCAACTCGGATCTTTTTAAGTTTCGATTCTGCCGCGTGACTCGACTGGCCGTGAGTCACCCAGAGCCGGCATGATTCGCCCGACTCAGCTTGCGAGCGAGTAGAGAGATAGAGCCGAGTGCGCCGCGACCCGCGACTCGCAGAGTGATCCGTTCGAGCAGTACGAGTCAGCGGGGATCCGTCCCGTCCGGACGGATCCAAGTCAGGACGGATCAGTGGGGGGCATGGCTCACTTAACCAACAACAAACGGGCTCGTGACAATTGGGGCGGGACTAGCTAGCTAGCACCCAACTACACCAGTTCTAACATGATTATTACAATTCTTCCTCTTTATTTTTTTATTATTTATCACACAAATACCAGTCTGTGAAAACTACCAGTCTGTGATTGGCTGGTGGCGTGGCTCATTTATACAACTAGGAGTTGCGAGCGAGCAGAGCCGAATGCGCCGCGACCCGCGACTCGCAGAGTGATCCGTTCGAGCAGTACGAGTCAGCGGGGATCCGTCCCGTCCGGACGGATCCAAGTCAGGACGGATCAGTAGGGGGCATGGCTCACTTAACCAACAACAAACGGGCTCGTGACAAACGGGGCGGGAGTTAGGTTTCGTTTCACTCAGTGTGTGCCTGTGACTGTGTGTTCGTGACTGAACTAGTAGGCAACTAAAGAGGGATATATATAATATATATATTCCGGTTTCATCATTTCTCTCACGACAAAGGTGCAAGAGCGCTGTAACTGCCATTTGTTGACATAATGAAATGCCGTCTGGCTCAATTTGGGCGGATCTCTTTTTTTTTTTTTAAGGCGGATCAAATGCATGCCACCATCCGGTCTGCCCGGGTGACGTATTTATCCGGGTTGAAAACCGGATAACCCGGATTTTGTTACAGCTCTAGTTTGGGAACGAAGTGCTCTGTTAGGAAAATATCTTATAATGAGATCTTTAAGATATGATGGAGCTCGGTCATTAAGAATTTTATATGTAAGGAGAAGAATCTTAAATTCTATTCTGAATTTAACAGGGAGCCAATGAAGAGAAGCTAAAACTGGAGAAATATGATCTCTCCTGTTAGTTCTCATCAGAACTCTGGCTGCAGCATTTTGGATCAACTGAAGGCTTTTCAGAGAATATGTGGGACAGCCCAATAATAAAGAATTACAGTAGTCCAATCTTGAAGTAACAAATGCATGGACTAGTTTTTCTGCATCACTCTGAGACAAGATGTTCCTGATTTTAACAATATTACGAAGATGAAAGAAAGCAGTCCTAGAAACCTGTTTTATATGCGAGTCAAATGATAAATTCTGGTCAAAAATAACTCCAAGGTTCCTCACTGTAGAACTAGAAGCCAAGGAAATACCATCTAGAGTAACTATATAGCTAGACAATTTCTCCCTGAAACGCTCAGGTCCAAAGATAACGACTTCAGTTTTGTCTGAATTTAGCAGCAGACAGTTCTGAGTCATCCAGGTCTTTGTCTTTAAGACATGCTTGTAGTCTGACCAACCTATTGGTTTCATCTGGTTTTATAGATAAGTACAGCTGAGTATCATCAGCATAGCAATGGAAATTTATGCCATGCTGTCTAATAATGTTACCTAATGGAAGCATGTATAAAGTGAAAAGAATTGGTCCAAGCACAGAACCCTGGGGAACTCCATGACTTACTCTGGTGTGTGAGGAAGATTCTTCATTTACAAGAACAAACTGAAATCTATCAGATAAATATGATTTAAACCAGGCTAATGCAGTTCCTTTAATCCCAATAACATGTTCAAGTCTGTGTATTAAGATACTGTGATCGACCGTATCAAATGCAGCACTGAGATCCAACAGGACAAGCACAGACACAAGTCCGCTATCAGAGGCTAAGAGGAGATCATTGGTAACTTTCAGCAGTGCAGTTTCTGTGCTATGATGCACTCTGAATCCTGACTGAAACTCTTCAAACAGATTATTTCTGTGTAAATGATCACAAAGCTGAGCTGCAACTATTTTTTCAAGAACTTTAGACATAAAAGGGAGATTGGATATAGGTCTATAATGAGCCAACACTTCTGAATCAAGAGTAGGTTTTTTAAGTAAAGGTTTAATTACAGCAACCTTAAAAGTCTGAGGTACATATCCTGTCAACAAAGACAGATTGATCAAATCCAATATGGAAGTGTCAATTAATGGGAAAACCTCCTTGAACAGTCTGGTTGGGATTGGGTCTAAAACACAAGTTGATGGTTTAGAAGAGACTATTGCTGTTGTTAGTTCAGAGAGATCAACTGGGCAGAAGCCGTCTAAATACAAATCAGGTTCTAAAGATACTTCTAAAGCTGCTGTACTTAATGATACATCACTAATTATAGTGGGATGGACTCCATCAATCTTCTCTCTGATAGAAACAATTTTATTAATAAAGAAGCTCATGAAATCATCACTGCTGAGAGTTAAAGGAATAACTGGCTCAGCAGAGCTCGGACTCTTAGTCAGACTGGCTACAGTGCTGAAAAGAAACCTGGGATTATTCTTATTCTCTTCTATCAATGATGAATAATAAGCAGTTCTAGCTTTACGAAGGGCTTTCTTATACATTGTTAAACTATCTTTCCAGACTAACTGAGACTCTTCTAAATTAGAGGAACGCCACTGTCTCTCCAGCTTTCTTGCAGTCTGCTTTAAAGCACGCAGCTGTGAATTATACCAAGGAGCCAACCTCTTCTGACTGATTACCTTCCTTTTCAGAGGGGCAACATTGTCCAGTGCTGTACGCATTGAAACTATAGTGCTGTCAACAAGAGAGTCAAGTGTTGCTGGAGTAAAGTTTAGGTAGTCGTCCTCTGTCATATCTGCACATGGCAGTGAAGAAAAGGATGATGGAATTAATTCTTTAAATCTGGTTACAGCATCCTCTGATAGACACCTTGTATATGTAAATTTCTTCTCAGAAACTGTATAGTCAAGTAATGTAAACTCAAAGGTTATCAGAAAATGGTCAGATAAGACAGGGTTATGAGGGAACACTGTTAACTGTTCACTCTCAATGCCATAAGTCAGCACAAGATCAAGGGTGTGATTAAGGCAGTGAGTTGGTCTGTGTACACTCTGAGAAAATCCAATAGAGTCCAATATAGAATTAAAGTTCATATTCAGGCTGTCATTTTCAACATCTACATGAATATTAAAGTCACCCACTACAATGACTTTATCTGTACTCAGCACTAACTGGGATAAAAACTCTGAGAATTCAGACAGAAACTCAGAATAAGGGCCAGGTGGACGATACACAACAACAAACACAAGAGGTTTCTGGGATTTCCACTTTGCGTGGGAAAAACTGAGAATCAGATATTCAAAAGAGCTCAAACTAATCTTGGGTCTGGGACTGATGAGTAACCCTGATCTGAAAATAGCTGCCACTCCTCCTCCTCTGCCTGTGGTTCGAGGAACGTGAACATTTAAACAGTCAGAGGGAGTTGCTTCATTAATGCTAACATGATCCTCCTGCTGCAGCCAGGTTTCTGTAAGACAAAATATATCAATATGATGATCACAAATCAACTCATTCACTAACAGAGACTTCGAAAGGAGAGATCTGATATTCAGCAAACCACATTTAATAGTTTGATGTTTTTGTTTAGTTAAAGTTTTTGTTTTAATAATTTCTTGTTGCACAAGAGGATTTTCTCCTTTTGTGTTAAGCGATTGGGTGGGTAGCAGCAGGTGGGAAGCTGCAGAGAAGTGTGTAAGACTACAACTCTGCATCCTGGTCTGAGCCCTGGGTTGTCATGTTTTAGGGTGGCAAATAAATTCATCCATATTTCTAGAAATGAGAGCTGCTCCTTCCAAAGTGGGATGGATGCCGTCTCTCCTCATCAGACCAGGTTTTCTCCAGAAAGATTGCCAATTATCTATGTAGCCCACGTTGTTTGCTGGACACCATCTAGACAACCAGCGATTGTAGGACGACATGCGGCTAAACATGTCATCACTGGTCAGATTTGGCAGGGGTCCAGAGAAAACTACGGAGTCCGACATTGTTTTGGCAAAGTCACACACCGATGCAACATTAATTTTAGTGACCTCCGATTGGCGTAACCGGGTGTCATTAACGCCGACGTGAATAACTATTTTACCATATTTACGTTTATCCTTAGCCAGCAGTTTTAAATAGGATTCTATGTCGCCCGCTCTGGCCCCTGGAATGCATTTGACTATGGCCGCTGGTGTCTCTAATGCCACGTTTCTGACTATAGAGCTGCCAATTACCAGGGTTTTGTCCTCAGCGGGTGTGTCGCTGAGTGGGGAAAATCTGTTTGAAGCGTGGACAGGTCGATGGTGAACAACGGGCTTGACTTTAGAGCTATGCCTCTTCCTGACAGTCACCCAGCCACGATGTAATCCCGGCTGCTCGGGTTCTGCCTGGGGGCGGCTAATGGAGCTAGCTACGCTAGGTGGCTCCACACTGGCAAAAGGGGCCTGGCTCGCTATCGGTTGATTTTCAACAGTGCAGAGCCGAGCTTCCAATTCAGATAACCTCGCCTCCAAAACTACAAAAAGACTACATTTGTTACATGTACCATTATCGCTAAAGGAGGCAGAGGAGTAACTAAACATCTGACACACGGAGCAGGTGAAAGCAGGAGAAGGAGGAAGAGAACCGGTAGCCATGCTACGCTAGAGAACCAGACACACCGCTAAAAAGTGAGAATAAAGATTAAAGATCTGTAGGAGTGTGTTAGAACAGAACGGTAAGCTATAGAGTTTTAACTATGCAAAATTGTGTAAGTTATAGATCGAAATAAAGTGATTATCAGTACTCCAAGCGGAGCAAGAAATTCCACAGTGCACAAGCAAGGTAACAGGAAGTGATGCAACACGTCTTACCGCAAAGCGTCACAGCGTCAGTAAACAGTCTAAGTTTACTGTAAGTAAACTTACATAAGTAAGCATGTGATCTAAAAAAAATTTACAAGCTCCCGGGAGGAGTGAACACAACATTATGATTAGAATCAAAGATTACCCCAAGGTACTTAAAGTGTTCAACCACATCAAGTGTCTCTGCATCCACCATGACTGATGGTTGCTGTCCCTCTGTTGGCTGCCGGGAGTAAAACATCAGACTGTTTATTTTCTTATTCACCTGTAAACAACAGTTTTGGAGCCAATGGGACACTGGCACCGTGGCTCCTGAGAGAATTGCAGCAGCTTCTTGAATTGAATTGGCATGACAGTATAATACAGTGTCGTCAGCATATGGTTGCCTCTTTATATTTCTACAGACATTTGGTAAGTTATGGACATTTAGGCTGAATAAAACAGGACCCAATATTGAGCCCTGTGGTAATCCAGCAGAAGAAGTTAGGTATGAAGATGACGAATCACCAATTTTAACTGCCTGTTTCCTGTGCGACAGGTATGATTTCATCCAGCAGAGGGCACTATTTGAAAAGTTGAAATGAGTTGATTTAGTAATAAGCACATAATGATTAATTGTGTCTAAAAGCACGCTTTAAATCAAGAAATATAGGAGCTACAAAGCCACCCTGATCCAACAAGCGCTTTAATTTTTCTAGGAAATAACAGGTAACTGTCTCTGCTGAATGGAATTTCCTAAATCCAAACTGCATTGGATGAAGAGTGGCATGGCCATTATTTCAGTGTTCAGTCAGTTCTGTGGTAACCCATTTCTCCGCTACTTTGGAAATTCTAGGTAAAATACTTATGGGTGGATAGATTTTGTCGGCCTTAAATTCAATTCAATTCATTTTTATTTATATAGCGCCAAATACAACAAATGTCATCTCAAGGCACTTAGATAGTAAGTCCAATTCAAGCCAATTGGAATTCAATTAATTAATAATAATCATAATTCATAAAATAATCCAATTCGTTCATATAGAGCCAATTCAAAAACAATTTCCTAGCTAAGAAAACCAACAGATTGCACTGAAAACTTTTTGTTTTTCGGTCCAATCTCCCTGCCTGAGCGTGCCTGAGGCGACTGTGGAGAGAAACGACTCCCTTTTAACAGGAAGAAACCTCTGGCAGAACCAGACTCAGGAAGGGTGGCCATCCGCCTCGACCAGCTGGGGTTTGAGAAGACAGAAAGGGGGGGAGGGCCGCAGCGGCGGCGGCACTGTAACACCTTTACTTAAAAAACCTACTCTTGATTCAGAAGTGTTGGCTCATTATAGACCAGAGTAACTCCATGACTTACTCTGGTGTGTGAGGAAGATTCTTCATTTACAAGAGCAAACTGAACTCTATCAGATAAATATGACTTAAACCAGCCTAATCCAGTTCCTTTAATCCCAATAACATGTTCAAGTCTGTGTAATAAGATACTGTGATCGACCGTATCAAATGCAGCACTGAGATCCAACAGGACAAGCACAGACACAAGTCTGCTATCAGAGGCTAAGAGGAGATCATTGGTAACTTTCAGCAGTGCAGTTTCTGTGCTATGATGCACTCTGAATCCTGACTGAAACTCTTCAAACAGATTATTTCTGTGTAAGTGATCACAAAGCTGAGCTGCAACTAATTTTTCAAGAACTTTAAACATAAAAGGGAGATTGGATATAGGTCAATAATGAGCCAACACTTCTGAATCAAGAGTAGGTTTTTTAAGTAAAGGTTTAATTACAGCAACCTTAAAAGTCTGAGGTACATATCCTGTCAACAAAGACAGATTGATCAAATCCAATATGGAAGTGTCAATTAATGGGAAAACCTCCTTGAACGGTCTGGTTGGGATTGGGTCTAAAACACAAGTTGATGGTTTAGAAGAGACTATTGCTGTTGTTAGTTCAGAGAGATCAACTGGGCAGAAGCCGTCTAAATACAAATCAGGTTCTAAAGATACTTCTAAAGCTGCTGTACTTGATGATACATCACTGATAATAGTGGGAAGGACTCCATCAATCTTCTCTCTGATAGAAACAGTTTTATTAATAAAAAAGCTCATGAAATCATCACTGCTCAGAGTTAAAGGAATAACTGGCTCAGCAGAGCTCGGACTCTTAAGGCGGTAGCATGGTTGCCGCGTCTGTCACGGCGGTGGTGGACCGTGACGTCAAAATGACGTTTCAGGCCTGGCGCTTCCCTTGAAAAGACGGCGCAGCGCGTTGTCGTGCACCAGTCGATTTTTGTAACTTGGCGGCGCCGAGCACAACGAACCGGATGGACCGATGTGAGACCAGGCTCAGTGAGGAGGTGCGTTT
The DNA here is from genome assembly GCF_027942865.1 of Odontesthes bonariensis. Lineage (NCBI taxonomy): Eukaryota > Metazoa > Chordata > Actinopteri > Atheriniformes > Atherinopsidae > Odontesthes > Odontesthes bonariensis. The sequence continues at coordinate 24,705,301 of NC_134524.1, forward strand.
GTACAGGCAGCTGTACGAAACTGCAGTGAAACAGCACAGGGAGCACGTAAACTACCAAAACTGGTGGACAGAGATTGGCAGAACTTTGGGGAAAGAGGGAGAGTTCTGTAAGAATGTGTGGAAGAAGCTACGGGACAGATATGTGAAGGCAAAGAAGAGGGCAGAGACTCTGTTGATGCCGGGGGCTTCAGACATTCACCTCTTTTAACTGAATTAAAAAATTAAAATGATCCGAAAACTGCAGCAGTATCATTAATTACAGTATTCTTGCTCTTGACAGCGGCATTGTTTTCTTCTCCACTTTCCTGATTGTAGAGTAGAGGTAACCTTCACGTAGCAGCGCCACCTCTGTGACGGAGAAAATTGCAACTACTGGTGCGCAACGACTTGTGCCACTATATAAGGTCCTATGGCGGGCACGAACACGTGACGTCATCAACACCGCTCGTGCGAGCAGACGCGGCAACCATGCTAGAGCCTTAAGTCAGACTGGCTACAGTGCTGAAAAGAAACCTGGGATTATTCTTATTCTCTTCTATCAATGATGAATAATAAGCAGTTCTAGCTTTACGAAGGGCTTTCTTATACATTGTTAAACTATCTTTCCAGACTAACTGAGACTCTTCTAAATTAGAGGAACGCCACTGTCTCTCCAGCTTTCTTGCAGTCTGCTTTAAAGCACGCAGCTGTGAATTATACCAAGGAGCCAACCTCTTCTGACTGATTACCTTCCTTTTCAGAGGGGCAACATTGTCCAGTGCTGTACGCATTGAAATTATAGTGCTGTCAACAAGAGAGTCAAGTGCTGCTGGAGTAAAGTTTAGGTAGTCGTCCTCTGTCATATCTGCACATGGCAGTGAAGAAAAGGATGATGGAATTAATTCTTTAAATCTGGTTACAGCATCCTCTGATAGACACCTTCTATACGTAAATTTCTTCTCAGAAACTGTATAGTCAAGTAATGTAAACTCAAAGGTTATCAGAAAATGGTCAGATAAGACTGTTCACTCTCAATGCCATAAGTCAGCACAAGATCAAGGGTGTGATTAAGGCAGTGAGTCGGTCTGTGAACACTCAAATCCAATAGAGTCCAATATAGAATTAAAGTTCATATTCAGGCTGTCATTTTCAACATCTACATGAATATTAAAGTCACCCACTACAATGACTTTATCTGTACTCAGCACTAACTGGGATAAAAACTCTGAGAATTCAGACAGAAACTCAGAATAAGGGCCAGGTGGACGATACACAACAACAAACACAAAAGGTTTCTGGGATTTCCACTTTGCGTGGGAAAAACTGAGAATCAGAGATTCAAAAGAGCTCAAACTAATCTTGGGTCTGGGACTGATTAGTAACCCTGATCTGAAAATAGCTGCCACTCCTCCTCCTCTGCCTGTGGTTCGAGGAACGTGAACATTTAAACAGTCAGAGGGAGTTGCTTCATTAATGCTAACATGATCCTCCTGCTGCAGCCAGGTTTCTGTAAGACAAAATATATCAATATGATGATCACAAATCAACTCATTCACTAACAGAGACTTCGAAAGGAGAGATCTGATATTCAGCAAACCACATTTAATAGTTTGATGTTTTTGTTCAGTTAAAGTTTTTGTTTTAATAATTTCTTTTTGCACAAGAGGATTTGCTCCTTTTGTGTTAATCGATTGGGTGGGTAGCAGCAGGTGGGAAGCTGCAGAGAATTGTGTAAGACTACAACTCTGCATCCTGGTCTGAACCCTGGGTTGTCATGTTTTAGGGTGGCAAATAAATTCATCCAAATTTAAAGACGGGGGTGACCCGAGGAATCTTCCATGTTGATGGTACCGTTCCTTATTTTATGGATAGATTTACAAGATGTGCAACTGGGTCAGCAAGAGCCTGTTTATTGGTCTTTAAAAGGTCACTAGTAAGACCAAATGAATCTCTGGCCTTTTTAGAGATGAAATATGTGAGCATTTAAAGGGCTTCGCAAGTTCCTCAACTGAGCCAATGAAAAATCTATTGATAACTCGCAGTAATCTCCAGATTGTCAGTTAGCTCATCATTTACCTGGAGCTGTAGATCACTAAGATGGGGAGATAACTCATTTAGATTGTTCCATATTAGCTTTTAATCACCATTTGCCCCATTCATGGCCTCAATATAGAATCTGCTTTCACCTTACGGGTCATCCTTAAGACTTTATCTCTATTTTTCATTAATTTTATAATTTCATTGTTCAACCAGGGCAGATTATTTCTATGTTGCTTGGATTTACCTTTTTTTTGTGAATCGTTATAATATCATTGACTTTTTTAATAAAGTTATCTGAGCTAGCCTCAATGTCATTATTTTCCAGAATATTAGACCTTCTAGATTTTGGATTTCCTCATTCAGGAATTGTTGCTGGCTTTTGGGTATGAAGTAGAACTGGTGACCTCTGGTGGATGCCATTAAATGCTTCCTCTTAATTTTCCATGAGCACAAGATAAAATTGTGATCTGACAGGCCTGATAATAGATTAAAAGTCCATTATCCATCATCTTCCGCTTGTCCAGGGGTCAGGTCGTGGGGGCAGCAGCTTGAGCAGAGAAACCAAGGCATCCCTGTCTCCGGCCACTTCCTCCAGCTCTTTTGGGGGGGACCCCGAGATATTCCAGGCCAGCCGAGAAACATAGTCTCTCCAACGTGTCCTGGGTCTTCCCCGGGGCCTCCTCCCATTGGGACGGGCCCGGAACACCTCACCAGGGAGGCGTCCAGGAGGCATCCTAACCAGATGCCCGAGCCACCTCATCAAAATCTTAGAGATTATTTCAGGATTATTAGTAAATTTTGGATCAATTGTTGTATTTGACGTATTAGTTATTCTTGTTGCTTCTTTTATAATTTGTGTCAAATTGTACTCATCCATCAACTGTTTAATTTTTTTCCTGACTTGATGTTCCAGTTGATATTAAAATCAGCGAGTAGGATGATTTCCTTTTTGGAGTTGCAGTGATTTAAGATTGTCTGAAGATGATCATAAAACATCCTTTGCTGAGGTGGATCCCCACAAATCACAGTAAAAGACATTGCAGAGCAGAGTGATGCATTTAGACCAGTGCACTCAGCGTTAACGTCTTAAGGCCACCTTATTAGTTCACGTTGAAACTTCTCTCTGACAGATTAATACTCCCCCACCTCGCCCTGCTTCTCTAGCCTTTCTAAATACATTATATCCTGGAATGCTGGTAGCTGCTGTAGATGATGATGAATGTGTCAACCAACTTTCAGATATTCCAAGTATATCAATATTAGAGTCACTTAATAAATGTTCCATTTGCTCAGTTTGTGTTTTTCCTGGTTAAAAACAGCAAAGTGTTTCCTGGTTTCATCTCCTCTCTCTGAGCTGCAGATCCAGATGTGCTTAGACTCAACATGAATTGAACCTGGTGGTGGTAATATTCTGGGTCTTTAATGGTTAGATGACAGGTTTGTAGAGTTGTTTTAACAAAGAGAAACAAAGGTTGAGTTAAAACGGACTGTGTTTCCCTGATGGCTATTGAGCTGAATGGCTGCAGACCTCTGAGTTGTAAGCTGGAACAGAGGGTTAGTGTAAAGAATGTCATCTATTACCACCACTGTTACTTTTATTCCTTTAAACCAGCGGCCATCAACCTTTTTCAGCCCAACCTCTACATGGTGTTTAAGTGAACAACTTGGACAAGACTCTGGTTCCTTCCATCATTTAGAAATATTGTAGCTGAAGTTCCTTTTCTTAGTTTCATCATGACAAAAAGAATTAGTAAAAGAGCAAAAAGCCAGAGTTTACTGCTTAAAAAGCTGAACGTGTGCAGAACACATCAGAGCACAGTGCTGATAGCTGAGGGCACTTATAGACGCACCCTCAGCGTTCACGTTTGATCTGAGATATTGAGACCTGTGTGGCTCGGTCTGTCCAGGTCCAGTTAGAATATGTTGGTTAGCGTAGGTTGGCATAGAGAAATCTTTTGTGTAATCTTCAAAAGGGTCTAAGTCTTCTTCCTCTCTGTCATTGCAGAAACGTAGAGCCCAAGAGGGATCCAGATGGCACTGCTGTAAGGACTGTGGGAAAGTTATCAAACGATCAAATCTGAAGTATCATCAGAGGCTTCATACTGGAGAGAAGCCATACAGCTGTGACCAGTGTGGGGCAGCTTTCACTGCATTATCTAATCTAAAGAGACACAAACGTATTCACACAGGAGAGAAACATTTCAGCTGTGGTCAGTGTGGGGCAGCTTTCACTAGATTATCTCATCTAAAGACACACCAACGTATTCACACAGGACAGAAACATTTCAGCTGTGTTCAGTGTGGGGCAGCTTTCACTACATTAGGTAATCTAAAGACACACAAACGTATTCACACAGGAGAGAAACCTTTCAACTGTGGTCAGTGTGGGGCAGCTTTCACTCAATCATCTCATCTAAAGAAACACCAACGTATTCACTCAGGAGAGAAACCTTTCAGCTGTGGTCAGTGTGGGGCAGCTTTCACTCGATTAGATAGTCTAAAGAGACACCAACGTAGTCACACTGCAGAGAAATGATTGGCTTAAATCAACAACAATTTTTACGGCCGATAAGCAAACATTCACCTGGGAGCAGCAACAGGAACTACCAATCAGAAGCCTTGCCTTTGTTCAGATTAAAAATCTTCTTTGTGGATTACCACCTTCTCTTGTCAGGACTTTAGTTCTGAATGTTCTGTGGGGAGCACATGTTTGAAGAACCATTGAAAGTGCTTTATAATTTGTTGGGATTGCTTTAACTGGGGACGGATCTCCTGACGTTCAAGACAAACATGGCATCAATTGTGAGTTGATGGACAGAACAAAATGCAGTCTGTTTGAAAGTAGAAACATGTTTATTCTGTTATACGGAACATATTTGTTTTGTTTAAAGTTAAGATCCACAAAGTAGCTTTGCACCAGCTGTGGGTATTTCTGTAAACATCTGAAGAAGCAATATATCATTTCAGTTTGATGTGAAGTCGAGCTTTACACTTGTCTGTATTTCATTGTTCTGCATTTCATTAAAGGTCAGATGTTAACTTTTCTCATGCTTTTCATGTTCTTGCTACACAGATATTTTTGAAGAAAATGTGTGTTTGGTTACGAGGGAAAGTTGACCCTTATCATCTTCCCCAAAGACCCAGAAATCTTTAACGCAGTCTGAAAAAGGTTTGGAGTTGTTCTCTGTACTTCTCTGTACTCATGGCCCCACCCCTGGGCCTGGCCCAGGGGTGGGGCCATGAGCTGCCACAACATAGACTGGGAGCTATGTTGTGGCAGCTCATGGGGAGTGAGTGAAAACAAAGATACTTAAAACTAAAGTAATGTCCACAGTAGGGCTGGGCGGTATACCGTTAAAAAAACGTGATCTCGGTTCACACCTACACAAGGTTCGCTTTTTGATGAGAGACGGTTTTGTTCTGTTTTTTTTTTGTTTTTTTTTCATAACGAGCCGCGTAAAGGACCGTGTATACTCTCGCAGCAGTGTGTCGCAGTGAGCTTGTCGCAGACACGACGCAGTTATTTTTGATTTATGCCTACTTTTGAAGCGCTGTCTGCGCTATGTAAATCCCACGCCACAACGCAAGAGGGACAATCACGAACAAGCTAGGATTGTGGGTGTTACGGTTACGGAGGTCATTCAACAACAATGGCAACTGGACGAATGCGCACTTTGATTGAGATGCAGCTGATTGATCTAGAAATAGAAGAAATATTGCTACTACTGGAGCTGGCAGAGTGGCGAAAGAATCGTCACGGTTAGCGCGGTTAGCGCGGTTAGCGCGGTTAGCGTCACCATTAGCCGGTTAGCAAACCGGAAATACGCATAGTGTAGAGCGGATGTAGAGTTGACCAATCAGAGGCCTCCTTTCTCTCCTCCTGCGGCGATGTCTGCGGCACTGTCGCCCAAATTAATAGTTCTGAATAATTTCCCCATTTTTGTCAGAATTGTTGGTAATAGTTCAGTCAATGGGTCTTCTCTGTTTTTATTACAGTGTTCTGGATAACACAGTGTGTGTAAATGCCTGTTGTAGGTGAACTTCACATAGTTCATTGCAGTTCATTTTAGAAGTAAATGGGTCTTCTGTGCTTTTTTATTTTTTATTTTATAGGTGTTCTGGCTAACAGAATGTGTGAATATCTGTTCTAGGTAAACTTCATGGAGGTTATTAGTCATGCTGTATTTTATGTTAAATATTTTTGTTAAGCAAACTGAATAATAGCAGAAATTGACTTTGGATTTGAGTTAAATAAAGATTTAAATTTGTTCTAAAAAAAACGTGCAGAAAACCGTGATATAATTTTTTATCAAAAAAAACGTGATACTCATTTTTTCCAGAACCGCCCAGCCCTAGTCCACAGTGCTGGATGGAAGAAGAGTTACTCTCATGTCTCCACATGAAGACTTTCAACTTTTAAATGGGGAAAATATTCTTTCATCTTCTACATATTCGTGAAGAACCCCTGATGAAAGGAACTTTGGTTGGAACAGAGTGTTTACAGGTGGGGTGTGATGGAAGCCAGAGGGAGGATGTGGGTAATCATGAAACTCTGAGCAGGGAGAAACAAATGGGAATGACCTGTTCTTACTGATTCCAGGTGGATATCCAGAGCAGAGGGGAGGATGCTGGCTGCGCTGCAGTGGTTGGGAGCCGGCCGCGGGCCGAGCAGGCCGGTAGGTGAACAGGAAGGTGTCGGGGAACACTGAATGCTCTTCCTTAGCGTGGGAATCCAAAGCCAGGAGAATCATTGATGGAGGCGGCACTGAAGAGGACAAGAAGGCAGGATGAGTAATGGCAGATACACTCACTGTGCACACAGGAGTCGGCCTAATTACCACAGGGGCAGGGAGACCATCTGGTGAAGGCCGGCTTCTCCTGCAGCTCCTATCAGGGGAACGAGGACAGACGGGGAACAGGTGTGAGGGCAGGAGCAATCCAGACTCTGACCTCCTGGAAACCTGCTCAGCTCCACCTGAGGCCCAGAAACCACAGCACCAGCACAGCCGAGCATCATCGTGATCATGAGTCTGTCCCACACATTTTAAAGGAACATTCTTCTGTCGTCGTGCTGCCAAACTCACTGATTTAATGTGTGAGGAGCCTCTGACAGCATCCGTAAAGGTCTTTATCTTTTTCTTTATCATGTGGAACAACAGGCCCTGATCATGATCGGATCTTTAATAACTCCTGATGGTGGCCTGTATACGCTGAATTATCCAAAGCCCCTGACTCACTTTTTATGGAGTATCTTTAAAACATCTGTCGAGTCAGAGCTGCAGAGCCACATCACAGCTGTATTATAAATGAATTTCATCTTTCTTTAACCCCGCAGCGTTTATCAATGAGGCCAAGTGTGGAGGAACAGACAAAAGGTTATTTTTATGACTGTTTAACCTGCGTTTAAAATGATTAAAGGATGTCCACCTCTAAAGGGACACCTTCATAAGCCCTCAGTGTTCAGAAGTCCATTAAAACTCATTTCATTTAGTCATTTATAACGACTCTGAGAGCCCACGAGCTCTTTGCATGTTGCTGTTTACAAAAGTTTGTAAAAGGATGAAAGCACGCAGATGGAAACATGTTATTATCATAAAACCTGCATGTAAAGCATAAATAAATCAGTATAGAACTGAAATACATCTGCTTTTCTCAGACGGGATCTGAGATCTGTAGCTGTCAGCTGTTTGTGTTGGAGTTCAGCTGAATCATTTCTGATAATCTGCTGTAATCTAGATTTAACTAAAGTCTCTCAACATCCTGAGATCAAACATATTCACAGTGTTACATGTTGAGTAAAATGTAAATAAATACACAATACAGTGAATTTTTAATCCAATTATTTATTTGCAATTGAACAAATAAATGAGGCTGTGGATAAAAAGGGTTGGACTGTCTACATGATGGAGCTGAGACGGAGGAAAATGACTTTAAATTAAAGTGGAATCTGCCCGAGCCGAAATCAGCCGGCCTGAAGCTGATTTCCCTTAAGCTCTAAACTCTGTAAACTTTAGCAACATTTGAAACATTTTCAGGTGAGAAAGTAGTCGTTTAGATCCCCAACGTGTTGAAAACCTGACAAAATACCGGCTATATACAGTTTTGTTCCCACGAATTCGGCGCTACTAAAGCTAGCCGCAGTGAACAACGCACTTCCGGTTGTTTTCACAAAATAAAATACCCGTTGCTTTTTATCATAGGGAAAGCCATTACGATACAATTGGTGCTTTTGTTTTGAAAAGAGGAAGTGAACCTACCCTCGTTGTAGCTAGCTTGAAACTTCCGTTTTGACAGGAAATGACGATCGGTGACGTCACGTTACGTTGCATCTTGGGTAGTTTGAGTGTGAGTAGTAACCTCATGATGCATACCCAACATATCGGAGAATCTAGTATGCATCCGGGAACTTCTGCTTACTCAAACTCGCATACTAACTCAGAAAGTTAGTATGAGTAGTAGGAGAAGTATGCAGTTTGAAACACAGCCAGTATCAGACACTCTAAGTCAGAGCAGCTGTTGGACAGCTGCTTCATCAGGAGGAGAGTCTGATTTCTTCTTCTTGTGTCTCTGAGAGATCCAGAGAGCAGCAGCAGCTGTAATAATGATCCCAGCTGACAGACCTGCAGCCAGTCCATGATGTCCCCGACTGTTCCCTGCAGGTCAGAAACAGGTGTGGTTACCAGCTGTCAGGTGGGTGATGACTGAAGAACATTTCCTCTTCAAACTGCTGTCCCACATCATCTCCTGCACTCAGACCAGCTGCTTTCTACAGAGTCTCATCAACAACATCTTTAGAAAACACCTGAAACATCTGATCTGAGATGTTTCACTCTCACATCAACAACCAGGAAGCTGCTTCAGCTCTGATCCAGAGACAAACTCACACTCACCTGGTTCAACAACTGCCAGGAGGATGATGCTGATGGGATCAGATATCTTTCCATCATTTATTCCTCTCTGGACGACTGGACACTCATATGTTCCTCTGTCCTCAGTCGTCACATCCTTCAGAATCAGAGACACGTCTCCATCCTTCATCTGTCTGTCCTGCAGATCCACCCGCTTCTTAAAAGATGGATGCTGGCCTTCTGATAAAGATCACCATCTCTGTAGACAAGAACATGTTCTTTACCCCAATCAGTTCTGCTCCAGTCTACAGCTAATTTCAGGATCAGCTTTTATCAGAGGATTAAAGGGACATTACAAAGCTGAACCAGGTGCAAACAGTTGTCTGCTTATAGAGTGAGAACAATGATCCGAGATCTACAGTGAACGCTGAGCTCTGAAGCCTGCCTGCACCCAGAGGAACCAACGAGGTTCAGGAGAAGAAAGCAAAGCTTTGATAAAAGGGGCCATCCTGGCTGTCTCTGAGGAAAAGAACCATCAGAACCCACATCTGTCCCGACTCATGGACACCTGTCAGCGTGTGTCACCTCATTTAGGAGCCACAAAATCAAGAATCTAAAATGCAAAAGACGTCAGAGCTCTGCACGCCGCCCGTCGTGCCGTTGAGTCGGGCTCAGTGGGCGTGTCGCTTTAAGAAAAACGTCACGTGACCGAAAGCCGAAAAGGAGAGTTTTTATTCTGAAGAGGGAACTGTTCAGTTTCCTGTTCGTCTCTGGGACATACAGGTGTCAGAAAGCGAAGACATAACTGCTGATGATTCTTCAAAGCGTGCGTCGAGTCGCGTGTTGATGACGTTTTCAGGCACACGTGAGCCCCAGCGAACCAGCAGCGTTCAAGGCCTGGCGCATATTTCCAAATACAAAAGCCGGCGACACGCCAAAGATCTCCTGTAGAAACATCTTGTGGATTTAGAGCCTGATGGAGCGAGCTGATTATTTATTATTATTATTAATAAACATCTATTCTGTATTAAAACAGATGGAGTTAAAACACAAACTTCATGGAACATTTCTGGTTTATACGGCTCCTGATTTACATGAGAAAATATTTCATTTCTTGATATTTCAACTAAAACAAATCTATGGAATAAAAACTTCTCCAGGTTCAGATCTCAGCTGCTCTCGAGGGAATCGTGAACATAAATAACAGGAAAGACACTGAAGACATTCATTTGTCTTTAATTCTGTCAGACAGAAATAGATTCATGAGGCCAGATTGGCACATTTGTTGTTTATGAAAATATCAAAGAACTCAAAATGTTTAAAAAGTGAATGTAAACTGGTTCAGTGAGAGGCTGCTGGCCTCAAACTGGTCCCAGCAGCTGCACATCAGTGGTTGGACTGGTGGACTACCTCAGTGAAGAGTAGAGGACATCTGGCTCTGCTGGAGACTCTGAAAACAAACACACACAGTTCCAGCTGCAGGAAACACAACTCCAGGAGAAAGGATTGGTGAGACACTTCTTCAGAGTCAGTGAAGGCAGTCAGCTGCTCCAGTTTAAGAAGCAGAAGGAAGAGCAGCACAGAAGCTCCCAGAGTCTGCTGGGAGTGTGTGTTTCAGCCTCCTGAAGAGAAGAACTGCCCCAGCAAAGCAGCTGTTTGTAACAGTGAACTGAAGCAGCTGCAGCTTTACTCTGTGCTGCTGCAGAGGCAGAGGTGGACCTGCACCTGCAGCGTGTTAAAGGCCTAAAAGCACTTTGGAAGCTTATAGAACGGCCTCAGTTCCCCAGTGAAAAGGGCTTCAGCCGGATGAAAGAGTACAAATGTTCCAAAGCATAGAGATAACCCATTCAGAGTTTTAGCAGCTGATACACACGGAGATCATGGAGACACATATACTTAGATATGAGATCAATAAGTGCTGCCAGCACACTGCACAGGACCCAAACTCTGAATGCTGAGCTGGAGTCAGGTTGGGTTATCTGAGCATAGAGGCTGGAAGCAGGGTGAACAGCTGACCTGCTTCTGTCCAGAGTTGGGAATAAAGAGCAGCTGTACCTCTGGTCCTGTTGGATCTGATGACTGTTTGTCCAGAAGTGAGCTGCTCTGTCCTGACTGCAGAGAAGACTGCAGCTGGATGGCTTTCTGCAACATGAAATACATCCAGATTATATCCCTGCAGGTAAAACTTTTAACATCACTGCTGCTGGGGAAAACATTAGATTTTCCTCCTGCAGCAGGATGAAGAAGACGTGATAAGATGTGCTGGTCCCACTCTGTATTACAGCAGAACCAGAGAACAATAACTGACAACAGCTGATGTTTCCTGTTTGATTTTTATTTGGGTAAAAAGAACAATGTGTTCACCTAAATGATTCATTCATTCATCTTCTTTGCCTCCTTTATCCATTGGTGGCCTGGAGTCTATCCCAGCTGCCTCTGGGCAGGAGGTGAGGTGCACCCTGGACATGGGACCAGCTGACCTAATCTGCAGGTTAAGGATACTGGGAGGACCCTGAGAGAACACAAGGGGGAACATGCTATAACTGAGGGAAACAATCCTTTAGAAGTCTTTGTTTTTGTGATGTTTATTTCTGCCACCAGGGGGCGAAGTGAGCCCACACATTTCCCTGACACCTGAGACACCGGAGAGGACAAAGGTCTGTGTCCAGCTGCTGTTTCCCTCTTTGTCAGGTCCTTGTTCTTCCATCCATGGAACCGAGCAGAATGAAACTTTCTCAGCAGAATAAACCAGCAGCAGCACATGAATAAAAACCTAAAAAATAAAATAAAAACTGATCAGATCTCCTAGTGTTTTAATGATCCATCACTGATATCCATCCTCTTATTGATTTACACATGAACACAGTCTGACATCTGAACATCTGAGCACTGACATCTCCAGTGTTCGGGTTAGTTAAGCCCGATAACCAGCAGATAACCAGCAGATAAGCTGCAGATAACCAGCAGATAACCAGCAGATATCCTGCAGATAACCTGCAGATAACATGCAGATAACCAACATATAAACTGCAGATAACCAGCAATAGATAACTTACAGATAACCAACAGATAACCAACAGATAACCAGCAGATAACATGCAGATATACCAACAGATAACCAGCAGATAACCTGCAGCAGATAACCAGCAGATAACCTGGAGATAACCAGCAGATAAGCTGCAGATAACCAGCAGCAGATAACCAGCAGATAACCAGCTAACCTGCAACAGATAACCAGAAGGTAGGTAACCTGCAGATAACCATTAGATAACCTGCAGATAACCAGCATATAAGCAGCAGATAACCAGCAGATAACCAGAAGATAACCAGTAGCAGATAACCTGCAGATAAACTGCAGATAACCAGCAATAGATAACCAACAGAAAACCAGCAGCTGATTACCTGGAGATAACCAACATATAACCAGCAGATAACCAGCAGATAACCTGGAGATAACCAGCAGCAGTTAACCAGCAGATAAGCTGCAGATAACCAGCAGCAGATAACCAACAGATAACCAGCAGATAACCTGCAGATAACCTGCAGATAACCTGCAGATAACCAGCTAACCTGCAACAGATAACCAGCAGCAGATAACCAGCAGATAACCTGCAGATAACCAGCAGCAGATAACCAGGAGATAACCAGCAGCAGATAACCAGCAGATAACCTGTAGATAACCAGCATATAAGCTGCAGATAACCAGCAGCAGATAACCAGCAGATAACCAGAAGATAACCAGCAGATAAGCTGCAGATAACCAGCAGATAACCAGCAGATACGCTGCAGATAACCAGCAGATAACCTGCAGATAACCAGCAGCAGATAACCAGGAGATAACCTGCAGATAACCAGCAGCAGATAACCAGCAGATAACCTGCAGATAACCAGCAAATAACATGCAGATATACCAACAGATAACCTGCAGATAACCAACAGATAACCAGCAGATACGCTGCAGATAACCAGCAGATAACCTGCAGATATACCAACAGATAACCAGCAGCAGATAACCAGCAGCAGATAACCAGCAGATAACCAGGAGATAACCAGCAGCAGATAACCTGCAGATACCAGTCCAGTACCGTAGTCAAGCCTCTTTTGGGGAAATGTGGAGTGAAACACTTGATTTATGTCAACAAAGTAACATTGACACGACTCAGCGAAAACCAACGAGACCGAGACAGACAACGAAGGCGCTTCAGGATACTGTCGTCCACCACACCTTGGGACAGCATGTAGTTCCAGATAGCAAACACACGTTTTGTGTCTCTGTGTACTATCCGGTTCTGGATAACATGGTTGGAGATCAAACTGATTAAATTCAGTTTATATACATCTGCCATTTGTTGCCACCCCTCAAAAATTCATGTCCCCCCTCGCCCCCCCATAAATATTTTTCTAGATTCGCCCCTGCCGAGTCCCAAAGCAGTTTATTGCCCCTCTGAGCGATGCCTCTGCTGCTTTGTGCTGCTTTCTTGGCACTTTTTACCTGAGACTGATGACCACAGACACTATCTTTTAGTCTTCCAACATGTTTCCTGTGAAGCAGCTTTGCTCATCAACTGTCTCTGGTTTTGTTCAGCTGCTGGGTGTTCTGTCTCATGCTCTGTATCCCAATAAAGTCTCAGACTTGTTGGTTTCAAACTTTGAAGACTGAGAAAAATTGAGTGGAACCTGGAAAAGGCTTGAACTCAGTCCCTATGAAAAGAAAATGAAAAGAGAAAGTTTAGGATTCAACCTTTCAGTGTGTAGTTGATCCATGTAGTTGTCTTATCCACCAGTGACCTCACATTTCCCCTGATGATCGAGGGAAGAAATGCTTTAAACTTCCTCCTCCTTTTCCTCCAGGTTGTTCCTGCTCTGCATCCTAGACGTCTCCTCTTCAGCTCATCCAGATTTGGGGTATTTTTCCAGCCATTTCTTGGGCTTTTGTGAAGCTCAGTTAGCTGCACCAACAGGTGAACAACTTTCCCGTTGCTACGGTTACGCATCATAACAGATGTGAAAAACTACCAGAGTGACCAGCAGAGGTCCTTCCAGCAGCATCCACACCAGCTCAGAAACATGTTTCAGAACTCTCTGTTTTCACAGAGAAAATCTGAAGAAGATGCAAAGAATTCTGGAATAATGGTGCTGCCCTGGTTCGGTTCCACCTGAACCCAAAACATTTCATCCGGAGCCAAAAGCTTCCATCCAATTTGTATCATCGATCTACATTTATAAATAACTAAAGCTGACACATGAGTTTATCATTTTATTTTTTGAACTAGAATTATATTACGGTGAAATTCTGCAGTTAAAGAAAGAGAAAAACCTCCATTTAACCAGGAGTTACAGCAGATTAAATCTATAAGTTAGTGTAAATATAAATATATATGGCGAAAAACACTAACTTCATGGTCGCACTGGAGGAAACTCAGGTATTCTGCAGAAGCACAGGAGTTCATCCCCTTCAGATCATGAATATCTGATGGTGATTCCTGCTTTTAAAAGAATCAATGAGAAATCCCCCAGTGAGACGACACTGCCACCAGGAGGTCAGATTGGAACATTACACTATTGTTTGGATCCAGCACTGTGTTCTTCAACAACCTTTAGTTTTACAGATCATTACGGAGGTTGAAAAAGTAAGTTTCAACCCAAAGTTTGGACTAAAATCCCTTCACACGTCTGATTCCAACACAACAGACATTTGAAAGAGTTTCACAGCTTGAAGTTGAGCCTCGTGCCCTTTTAGTGTTGGAACAGCCTTAACTTTCAGCTTCAGTCATGAGCATCATACAGCTGTCTGGGAAGTACAGTGAACAACTCCAAACCTTTTTCAGACTGCGTTAAAGATTTCTGGGTCTTTGGGGAAGATGATAAGGGTCAACTTTCCCTCGTAACCAAACACATATTTTCTTCAAAAATATCTGTGTAGTGAGAACATGAAAAGCATGAGAAAAGTTGCCCTTTAATGAAATGCAGAACAATGAAATACAGACTACTGTAAAGCTCGACTTCACATCAAACTGAAATGATATATTGCTTCTTCAGATGTTTACAGAAATACCCACAGCTGGTGCAAAGCTACTTAGTGGATCTTAACTTTAAACAAAACAAATATGTTCAGTATAACAGAATAAACATGTTTCTACTTTCAAACAGACTGCATTTTGTTCTGTCCATCAACTCACAATTGATGCCATGTTTGTCTTGAACGTCGGGAGATTCGTCCCCAGTTAAAGCAATCCCAACAAATTATAAAGCACTTTCAATGGTTCTTCAAACATGTGCTCCCCACAGAACATTCAGAACTAAAGTCCTGACAACAAAAGGTGGTAATCCACAAAGAAGATTTTTAATCTGAACAAAGGCAAGGCTTCTGATTGGTAGTTCCTGTTGCTGCTGCCAGTTGAATGTTTGCTTATCTGCCGTAAAAACTGTTGTTGATTTAAGCCAATCATTTCTCTGCAGTGTGACGACGACGTTGGTGTTTCTTTAGACTATCTAATCTAGTGAAAGCTGCCCCACACTGACCACAGCTGAAAGGTTTCACTCCAGTGTGAATACGTTGGTTTTTCTGTAGATCAGATGATTGAGTGAAAGCTGCCCCACACTGACCACAGCTGAAAGGTTTCTCTCCTGTGTGAATACGTTGGTGTGTCTTTAGATGACCTAATTGAGTGAAAGCTGCCCCACACTTACCACAGCTGAAAGGTTTCTCTCCTGTGTGAATACGTTGGTGTGTCTTTAGACTACCTAATTGAGTGAAAGATGCCCCACACTGACCACAGCTGTATGGTTTCTCTCCTGTGTGAATACGTTGGTGTGTCTTTAGACTAGCTACTGTAGTGAAAGCTGCCCCACACTGACCACAGCTGTATGGTTTCTCTCCAGTGTGAATACGTTGGTGTGTCTTTAGACTAGCTACTGTAGTGAAAGCTGCCCCACACTGACCACAGCTGTATGGCTTCTCTCCAGTATGAAGCCTCTGATGATACCTCAGATTTGATCGTTTAATAACTTTCCCACAGTCCTTACAGCAGTGCCATCTGGATCCCTCTTGGGCTCCATGTTTCTGCAATGACAGAGAGGAAGAACACTTAGATCCTTTTGAAGTTCACACAAAAGATTTCTTTAAGCTAACCTACGCTAACCAACATATTCTAACTGGACCTGGACAGACCGAGCCACACAGGTCTCAATATCTCAGATCAAACGTGAACGCTGAGGGTGCGTTTATAAGTGCCCTCAGCTATCAGCACTGTGCTCTGATGTGTTCTACACACGTTCAGCTTTTTAAGCAGTAAACTCTTGCTTTTTGCTCTTTTACTAATTCTTTTTGTCATGATGAAACTCTGAAAAGGAACTTGAGCTACAATATTTCTAAATGATAGATAGATAGATAGATAGATAGATAGATAGATAGATAGATAGATAGATAGATACTTTAAAGGTTGATGCCCACTGGTTTAAAGGAATAAAATGAACAGTGGTGGTAATACATGACATTCTTTACACTAACCCTCTGTTCCAGCTTACAACTCAGAGGTCTGCAGCCATTCAGCTCAACAGCCATCAGGGAAGTCCGTTTTAACTCAACCTTTGTTTCTCTTTGTTAAAACAACTCTACAAACCTGTCATCTAACCATTAAAGACCCAGAATATTACCACCACCAGGTTCAATTCATGTAACCCAGAGACTTTAAACACAAATAATGAAGATTAGCTCCTGAACCTCTCAAATCTGCAGACTGAGAGCCAGAAAACGTCCCACCACAACAATCTGCCCACTGATTTTCTTCCAGCAGATCATTCAGCCTGCAGCACATGTTGAGTCTAAGCACATCTGGATCTGCAGCTCAAAGAGAGGAGATGAAACCAGGAAACACTTTGCTGTTTTTAACCAGGAAAAACACAAACTGAGCAAATGGAACATTTATTAACCCCTTAAAGTTTTTATGTCCCGCCGGCGGGACGTTGCACTCTTCAGTGCAAATCCGGGGTTTTCCTCAGCCCGCCTTTATATGTACCTACATATGTTATATACCGTTGGAAACCTAAGGGTCTTGTGATTCCAATGATGTATCCAGGATACAATAAGAAGTGTGGACACAGTTAACACTTGTGTAAAACCAGTCGCAAAAACATAAAAGTATCAAAGTCACCTATAAAGCCTCACAGTATTCTAAGAAAAGATACAATTCCAATAAAAACAGTCCTGTCACGTTGGCAAGGGTCCAATTAATGTACTCCAGTAAAATAGTTAGTCTACAACAAGTATTTCGCCCGCAAAGACACAAAGTCTGCGGCGGCTAACTTTCAGAATTTCTGTCGGAAGCATATTTTTCCACACATTTTCTGCACATTCTGCAGTTATTCGTCTTCTTGTGTCTACAAAATGGCTAAACGGACTTGGAAAACTAAATACACTATGGAGGAAGCCTTGGAGGTTTGTCTACGGCAGGACAGTGATGCTTCTGACGAGTATGTGTCAGAGGAAGACAGTGATGTGTCGTTCATTGACTCTGAAGAAGGAGAAGCATTTTCTGACGACGGAAACGTTACTCTTGACAAGTAAGTATTATTTACATTTTATTGTTATTTTATTTAATATTATTGTACTCATAGCCCCACCATGAGCTGTCACCTTACCGTGGTGGGGGGGTTTGCATGCCCCAATGAGTCTGGGAGCTATGTTGTCTGGGGCTTTAAGCCCCTGGTAGGGTCACCCATGGCAAACAGATCCTAGATGAGGGACCAGACAAAGAACAGCTCATAAAACCCCCATGATGAAGAAGATTTTTGGAGAACGTGTACCTTCGCCCGGACGTGGGTCACCGGGGCCTCCCCCTGGAGCCAGGCCCAGGGGTGGGGCCCGCCGGCGAGCGCCTGGTGGCCGGGTCTGTGCCCGTGGGGCTCGGTTGGGCACAGCCCAAAGAAACTACACGGGTCCCCCTTCTGACAGGCTACTGAAGCTGGCTCTTGGGACGTGGAACGTCACCTCTGTGCTGGGGAAGGAGCCTGAGCTGGTGCACGAGGCTGAGCGGTTCCGGCTGGATATAGTTGGACTCACCTCGACGCATGGCTTGGGCTCCGGAACCAGCCTCCTCGAGAGGGGTTGGACTCTCTTCCACTCTGGAGTTGCCCGCGGTGAGAGGCATAGAGCAATTGTGGGCATACTTATTGCCCCCCGGCTGTGCGCCTGTACATTGGGGTTTACCCTGGTAGACGAGAGGGTAGCCTCCCTCCGCCTTAGGGTGGGGGGACGGGTCCTGACTGTTGTTTGTGCTTATGCACCGAACAGCAGTTCAGAGTACCCACCCTTTTTGGAGTCCCTGGAGGAGGCACTAGAGAGTGCTCCTCCGGGAGACTCCCTCGTCCTGATGGGGGACTTCAATGCTCACGTGGGCAATGACAGTGAGACCTGGAGGGGCGTGATTGGGAGGAACGCCCCCCCCCCATCTGAATCAGAGTGGTGTTTTGTTTTTGAACTTCTGTGCTCGTCACGGACTGTCCAGAACGTCCATTATGTGCACTTGGCACCAGGACACCCTGGGCCGCAGCTCGATGATCGACTTTGCGGCCGTATGTCCTGGACACTCGGGTGAAGAGAGGGGCGGAGCTGTCAACTTATCACCTCCTGGTGGTGAGTTGGGGAGTGGTGCACCATCAACGCCGTGTATGGTAAGGGCGGGGCTCTGCTGACTTCAACTAGGGACGTCGTGAGTTGGTGGGGGGAATACTTCGAGGGCCTCCTCAATCCTACCGACACGCTTTCCGATGAGGAAGCAGAGTTGGGGAGCTCGGATGTGGGGCCTCCCATTTCTGGGACTGAGGTTGCCGAGGTGGTTAAAAAAGCTCCTCGTGGCAAGGCCCCGGGGGTGGATGAGGTCCGTCCTGAGTTCCTCAAGGCTCTGGATGTTGTAGGGCTGTCTTGGTTGACACGCCTCTGCAGCATCGCGTGGACATCGGGGGCAGTGCCTCTGGACTGGCAGATCGGGGTGGTCCCCCTCTTTAAAACGGGGGTCTGGAGGGTATGTTCCAACTATAGGGGGATCACACTCCTCAGCCTCCCTGGTAAGGTCTTTTCGGGGGTACTGGAGAGGAGGATCCGCCGGATAGTCGAATCTCGGATTCAGGAGGTGCAGTGTGGTTTTCGTCCTGGCCGTGGAACAGTGGACCAGCTCTACACCCTCGGCAGGATCCTGGAGGGTGCATGGGAGTTCGCCCAACCGGTCTACATGTGTTTTGTGGACTTGGAGAAGGCATTCAACCGTGTCCCTCGGGGACTCTTGTGGGGGGTGCTCCGGGAGTATGGAGTGCCGGACTCCTTGATATGGGCTGTTCGGCCTCTGTATGACCGGTGTCAGAGTTTGGTCCGGATTGCCGGCAGTAAGTCGGACATGTTTCCTGTGAGGGTTGGACTCCGTCAGGGCTGCCCTTTGTCACCGATTCTGTTCATAATTTTTATGGACAGAATTTCTAGGCGCAGCCAGGGCGTTGATGGGGTCCGGTTTGGCGACCTCAGAATCAGGTCGATGCGGTTCTGTTGGTGTCGTCGGGCCGTGACCTTCAACTCTCACTGGAGCGGTTCGCAGCCGAGTGTGAAGCGGCTGGGATGAGAATCAGCACCTCCAAATCCGAGACCATGGTCTTCGGCCGGAAAAGGGTGGAATGCTCTCTCCGGGTCGGGAATGAGATCCTTCCCCAAGTGGAGGAGTTCAAGTATCTCGGGGTCTTGTTCACGAGTGAGGGACGAATGGAGCAGGAGGTTGACAGGCGGATTGGTGCGGCGTCTGCTGTGATGCGGGCTCTGCACCGGCCCGTCGTGGTGAAGAAGGAGCTGAGCCAGAAGGCGAAGCTCTCGATTTACCGGTCAGTCTACGTTCCTACCCTCACCTATGGTCACGAGCTGTGGGTAGTGACCGAAAGAACGAGATCGCGAATACAAGCGGCCGAAATGAGTTTCCTCCGCAGGGTGTCTGGGCTCTCCCTTAGAGATAGGGTGAGAAGCTCGGTCATCCGGGAGGGGCTCGGAGTAGAACCGCTGCTCCTCCGCATCCAGAGGAGTCAGATGAGGTGGCTCGGGCATCTGGTTAGGATGCCTCCTGGACGCCTCCCTGGTGAGGTGTTCCGGGCCCGTCCCACTGGGAGGAGGCCCCGGGGAAGACCCAGGACACGTTGGAGAGACTATGTCTCTCGGCTGGCCTGGGAACGCCTCGGGGTCCCCCCAGAAGAGCTGGAGGAAGTGGCCGGGGACAGGGACGTCTGGGCTTCTCTGCTTAGGCTGCTGCCCCCGTGACCCGACCCCCGGAAAAGCAGAAGATAATGGATGGATGGATGTACTCATAGATAGACAGTTAGATACTTTATTGTTACCGAAGGAAATTGTGACTCAGTGTTATCACTCAGCAGCATTCTCATCAGTAAAGCTTTTTTCCAAGGTCCTATCCTTGGAAAAAACTGTACAAAATACAAATTTAAAGAACACGCCAGAAGGGGAGGTGAGGTTCCAATGCACCAGAAGGCATTCAGGGAGACCTTAGCCTTGGAGTTGGCAGAGGCAGGGTCTACCACCACTGCTGAAGCTGCACCATTTGTAGCCAGTCACCACAGACCTGTGCACATATCAGGGCACAGCACAGCTGGGCGAAGCAGGCCAAGACTCCCGTGAAGTGTGCCACGTGGGATGTGCCCCTGTGCTTTGTGCCAGGCAGAGACTGCTATAATGATTGGCATGTTGCCAACAACAAATGATGTAAATAAAAATTGTAAATAGTGTTCAGTGTTGTTTGTCATTACTTATATATATAAAGTAATTGCATTTAGAACAATCTATTTTTTTGGACTTTTATTGTATGCAAAAAGCTCTGGTTATAGACAAAATGTGTTTGTGCTTCAGTTACTCAGTAATACTGACAGATCATCTGGATGTGGGATTAGACAGTCCAAAGTGTAACCTTTCATTAGAGCCCAAGATCATGACTCTATATTGAACTGTTCAAATTGTTGAATTTCTTGTTGTATTACAGTCAAATTTGAAGTGGGAATGGGTAAGACTTCAGGCTGTAGTCCCATTGTGTTTTTCAGTCCGCAGCCCTATGCTAAAGTCACTTTTAAGACACACATTTGGGAAGAAAAATTTGGCAGGCATAAAAATCCATCTCTTTCACTGTATTCAAGCTACTTTCACCGCACATTGGTTGAGATCATTGGCAAGCTACCATCAGACCTCATGGCCCAAATGGTTAAATAAGAACTATGAAATTACAAAAGAAGAACATCTTCCGAAACTTGATGACGTTGTCAGCTTCGTAGAGACAGAGGCTGAAAAGAGGTCTGATCCAGTCTTTGGTGGGTTAGTTAGCTATAAGAAACAGGAGAAACCAAACAATTTTACATTGACTACAAAGGGGTTCAAAAAACCTTTTCAAAACTACCCCACAAGTGTTAAGGCAGCTGCTGTTCAGGAGAACAAGTCTACACGTACCAAGCAACCAGCTAATCTAAAGTGTCTGAAGTGCTCAGAGCGCCACTTCTTGAACCCATGTCCAGCTTTCCGCTCACTAACTGTGCCAGATCGCCTCGTGTTCGTTCAGGAGAAAAACCTGTGCCAAAACTGTTTCATGATGGGGCACAACACTGAGGTCTGCACACGCTATTGGGTACGTAATGTGCCTGGCTGCGGACAGAAACATAACAAATGGTTGCAGCCTAACCACACGAGCAAACAGAATACTACAGCAAGTCAGGACGCCATTGATGACAGTAAAACTACCCAACAAACACAACCTACCAGATCACCTAATGTCACTTGTGGATTTGCTGGAGCTGGAAATGGTAAGGTTTGCGTACCTATTGTTCCTGTTGTGGTTAGAAGCAAGGCTAGCAGCATCAGTTCTGTCACGTACGCATTACTCGATCCAGGAGCCAACACCAGTTTAGTGTCGGAAGAACTCACCAAGAAACTTGGAATGGGACGGGGGCTGTTAGAGCAATAACGAAGCTGTTTAACCCCTTGGAGACGGCGCATTGAAATATCGTTCACTGGGGAACGATGGCGTTGTGGTTGTTATGGCAACAAAATATACATCTGCCGATAAAAAAAATGTTTGACTGACATTACTACAGCCTAACCAATCAAAAGAGAAAGACTTGGAAATGCTTAGTTGTGATTGGTAGGTTTATCTGTCATGTTAAAAGTACCGCCTTCAACAGCTGCCTTCAATCCTTCAATTAGCTGCGAATGTCCAGCTGCGCTCAGCCGTATTGACATTCCGTTCACTTTTTATGATGGATGCTCCACCTTGCAAGCGCGTTCGCCACACTCGGGATGAAGTGGTACAAATGATGACTGAAAATAATGCTGACAGAGACATTGACAGCGAAACCGGTGGTATGTCCAGTGATGGAGGAGTTGGCCTTGGACGAGGAGTTGTGTCGGAGTGATTCTGAAGCAAGGTAAGTCAAGTGACAGCTACGTATCATAACAACTTTAGCTAATAAGCTAGCTAACTTTTGGCTAGCTAACTCCGGTGAAGTTTGAAGGGATCTCGTTGTTTTTTGTTCCAGTATGTGGCCCATTCCCTCCTCTAGTATGTAATTATGTTTGAAAAGGTTTTGACCGAGTATAAATGGTCTATTTACTACTGGTAGCGATTCATTCATTCAATCTGTCAGTCAGTACCTCAGTCTGTGAGACGCGTCAAGATTCTGACGCTACTCCTGGCCCGCTCACTTATTTACCTCAGGAAAATGAATATTTTTCATGAATTATATATGTAAAGGAACCGTGGTATCTCTGAAGCCCCGATTTAGCTCATTAGATGTATCAGCACATCTTGTGCTTTTCTGTTCAAGAGGTCCAAGCTATGACGTTATTTTCTTTGTTCTCACAAATTATTCAGAAGAGATGTAATGTCCAAACTTCGATTCCATTGTTGTGGTATCCCATTCGAAAAATACTAAAACTACATGGCTATACAAATCTTACATGTTCAAAAAATAAAGAAGGAAAATAATAACCGAAATGGGCCACTTTCATAGTAGCTGTGTCATCTAAGTAGCTCTCTACACATTCCATGAAGGGTTATGCTAATGTTTACTATGCCTTATTATACATTTGATTTTATACTGTAAGGCCTATGTGCCATATAAGCATTGTGTAGTCCCTGTGAATCTTTTTGTAAGTTTTGTATAGGCTCATATGGTAGATTTTATATACTGTAATTCTTTTTCATACGCATGACTATACAAATCTTAATTTATGTGGAGGAAAAAAGGGCCACTTTACTGGAAGCCTACACACCATCTAAATGCACACTTCATGAATGGACAATGTTTATGTTTACTTTGCCTAATTTATAAATATGATTATGTAGGCCTATAGTCCTATGTAGAGGTGCACCGAATATTCGGCAACCGAAAATATTCGGCCGAAAACTAAAAAAAAAAAAAAAACACATTCGGCTTTCGGCCGAAAACCAAATGAGTGGCCGAATCGGAGGCCGAATAGTGGTGAAGCAAAATTATCCAAGCAGACAACGTGCAGTGACTGAGTGACGCGTAAAACAGACAGCTCTCTCTCCCTCTCAAACACACACTCACACACACACACCTACCTTACGTCCAATGACAGAACCGCGGGAACTAAGCTAGAGGCGAACAAGCGAGTGAGCTACAAACTGGCGCATCCTTAAAAATGTCGTTGGTGTGGAAATATTTCAAAGTTCATGAGGGCGAGAATAGATTTGCGGTTTGTGAGGAGTGTAAGACTAAAGTGTCTAGAGGGGGTCTCAGTGCTAAAACTTTCAGCACGTCAGGTCTGATCAATCATTTGAAGTCCAACCATCCTTCAAAATATGAGGAGTACGCGAGCGAGACCAAGAGGAAAGCTAACACAGCTAAAACAGCTTGCACAACTCCATCAGTGGCTGACATCTTTGAAAAGAGCAGGAAATTCACAAAGGACAGTGTCAAGGCAAAGGGAATTACTGAGAAGGTAATGGAATACATGGCTTTATATGACCAACCATTCAGTGTTGTGGAGGATGTGGGGTTTCGGAGACTAATTCAACACATCGAGCCCCGCTACACCATACCTAGCTGACGCTACTTTGCCGATGTTTGCCTGCCAGAGCTGTACAACAGCATCGCCAGTCGTGTGCACGAGCTCTTGGCCAAAGGCAGCGATCTACCTTACATTAGCTTCACGACTGATATATGGAGCTCCGACAACAAAAAATACAACATATTATAAAAGTTTTATAATATGTTGTATTTTTTGTTGTTGTATGAAATGAATGGAAAAAACCCCAGAATGAATTGAAAATGGGAATTAATGAAACTTATCTCTAGTTATTAGTTATAGTTATTATTAATAACTTTTGAAGATTTCAAATAAACATTTATTTTCTTTGAAAAACATGTCTAAACATTTATTGTAAGACGTAGATTTAAGCAATATTTAAAAATGGTGAAAAATCTAACTTTTGATTACTTAACTGAACTGTAATATTCGGTTTCGGTATTCGGCCAAGTGATTAATTATTATTCGGTTTCGGCCACAAATTTTCATTTCGGTGCACCTCTAGTCCTATGTGAATCATTGTGCAAGTTGTATACTGTAAATATTTTTGGTACATGTGTTATATTTGTCCAACACAATGTGCTCAAAAGTGGTGTGTGCTGTCTGAGTGAGCTACCATGATTAGTTGTTTTTTATGATTGTATGATCACCAGTGTCCTTGTCTGCTTCCCTTCTAGCTTTCATCCGGAACCAGCAGATGACCTAGAGTATTCATCACTACTTTTGCATACATCCAAATTGTCCTGTTTCAATCCAAATACTCAAATACATTCTTTACAAACAAGAAATAATAAAGAAATGGTTTATTGCATCAGATTTTGTTGTATTTTTGTATTCACTTCCAGTGCATAGCTAGTTCTCTCTAATGGTAATATTTATGTCAGTAAAAGAATCCTCGCAACATTCTAAATTGATATAACTGTATTTTGCTCCCATAACTAAATGTATCATATCTTCTGAACAGTATGTCCTAGCCACATAAACTTTATACATTTATGCAGCACACAAAATTCTGATCATTTGATACACTCTATATTTTTGTCTATATAGTACAGAAATATGTCAAAAAGGGATTTTTGTCTGGAATTTACATTTTTTTGACGGATTTTAGTACAAGTACTTACTGGTTTTTGTCAAGATATTTCATTACTCAATCAAACTATATGCTGAAATTTATATCCTTTTGTAGCTCTGGTTCTCCTGATTACAATGGTATATAGAACACATATGGTGTATGTAACATAATTTAGAAACAGAGAATTTTGCTACAATGCAGCGTTATGTAAATTGTTCTTGAGTTGACGCAAAGCCATTGGCGTAATGATCAAAATGTCCAGATGATGTGACGCTTTGTTTTTAACGGTGTGTCTGGTTCTCTAGCGTAGCATGGCTACCGGTTCTCTTCCTCCTTCTCCTGCTTTCACCTGCTCCGTGTGTCAGATGTTTAGTTACTCCTCTGCCTCCTTTAGCGATAATGGTACATGTAACAAATGTAGTCTTTTTGTAGTTTTGGAGGCGAGGTTATCTGAATTGGAAGCTCGGCTCTGCACTGTTGAAAATCAACCGATAGCGAGCCAGGTCCCTTTTGCCAGTGTGGAGCCACCTAGCGTAGCTAGCTCAATTAGCCTCCCCCTAGCAGAATCTGAGCAGCCAGGATTACAACGTGGCTGAGTGACTGTCAGGAAGAGGCATAGCTCTAACGTCAAGCCCGTTGTTCACCATCGACCTGTCCACGCTTCAAACAGATTTTCCCCACTCAGCGACACACCCGCTGAGGACAAAACCCTGGTAATTGGCAGCTCCATAGTCAGAAACGTGGCATTAGAGACACCAGCGGCCATAGCAAATGCAAACCAGGGGCCAGAGCGGGCGACATAGAATCCTATTTAAAACTGCTGGCTAAGGATAAACGTAAATATGGTAAAATAGTTATTCACGTCGGCGTTAATGACACCCGGTTACGCCAATCGGAGGTCACTAAAATTAATGTTGCATCGGTGTGTAATTTTGCCAAAACAATGTCGGACTCCGTAGTTTTCTCTGGACCCCTGCCAAATCTGACCAGTGATGACATGTTTAGCCGCATGTCGTCCTACAATCGCTGGTTGTCTAGATGGTGTCCAGCAAACAACGTGGGCTACATAGATAATTGGCAATCTTTCTGGAGAAAACCTGGTCTGATGAGGAGAGACGGCATCCATCCCACTTTGGAAGGAGAAGCTCTCATTTCTAGAAATATGGAAGAATTTATTTGCCACCCTAAAACATGACAACCCAGGGTTCAGACCAGGATGCAGAGTTGTAGTCTTACACAATTCTCTGCAGCTTCCCACCTGCTGCTACCCACCCAATCGATTAACACAAAGGGAGCAAATCCTCTTGTACAAAATGAAATTATTAAAACAAAAACTTTAACTGAACAAAAACATCAAACTATTAAATGTGGTTTGCTGAATATCAGATCTATCCTTTTGAAGTCTCTGTTAGTGAATGAGTTGATTTGTGATCATCATATTGATATATTTTGTCTTACAGAAACCTGGCTGCAGCAGGAGGATCATGTTAGCATTAATGAAGCAACTCCCTCTGACTGTTTAAATGTTCACGTTCCTCGAACCACAGGCAGAGGAGGAGGAGTGGCAGCTATTTTCAGATCAGGGTTACTAATCAGTCCCAGACCCAAGATTAGTTTGAGCTCTTTTGAATCTCTGATTCTCAGTTTTTCCCACGCAAAGTGGAAATCCCAGAAACCTCTTGTGTTTGTTGTTGTGTATCGTCCACCTGGCCCTTATTCTGAGTTCCTGTCTGAATTCTCAGAGTTTTTATCCCAGTTAGTGCTGAGTACAGATAACGAAAGTTACGTATGTAACTACGGTTCTATGAATCCTGGATGACCGCCAGAGGCGGTGCTTTCAAGCACTGGATGATACATCTTGCGCATGCGCAGGTCGAGTGTTAATACCAACAACGTCACTCGTGACCCCCTGCTGACCCCGGAGAGCCTATATACTTCCGGCAACATCAGCAGGTCAGTCCTTACAGAATCTTCTCGCGAGTATACGAGGATTCGGAGTGACAGAACGCTCTGGCGGTCATCCAGGATTCATAGAACCGTAGTTACATACGTAACTTTCGTTCTATTTCATCCTTACTGACCGCCAGAGGCGGTGCTTTCAAGCACTGGTCGGGCAGCAGGACCACAGCCAACGGGTTGGGAGTGGCAACATTCACCCGATAGAACCTGGAGAAGGTACTCGGTGACGCCCATGACGCTGCTTCACAAATGTCTTCCAGGGGAACGCCCCGTAGGGCTGCCCATGAGGTCGAGACAGCTCTGGTGGAGTGGCAGCTCACCCCAGCTGGCTGGGGGCGCCCACTTCCCTCATATGCCTGGGTGATGGCGTCCACCACCCAGTGAGACAGTCGCTGTTTAGAGAGCGCACAGCCTCTCCGAGGGCCACCGTAGCAGAGGAAGAGCTGGTCCGACTGCCTGATACCGGCAGTCGTGGCCACGTAGGCTCTCAGAGCCCGCACAGGGCACAGTAGGCGTAACCTGTCCTCCCCCTCCGGGGGAACAAACTGTGCCAGGTGGATAGGTCTGTTAGATGAAGACAGCACCTTCGGGAGAAAAGCGGGGTTCGGCCATAGGGAAACCCCTGAGCCATCCGAGTTCCACCTCATGCAGGAGTCGCTCACCGACAGAGCATGCAGCTCCCCGACGCGATAGCGAGTAGAAAGGCGGTCTTAGCGGAGACCCACCTCAGCCCTGCCTGAGCAAGGGGTTCAAAGGGAGGCGCGCACAGGGCGCCGAGCACCAGGTGCAGATCCCATGGCGGGGTGCGCCGCACTCGTGGGGGGCGCAGCCGCCGCGCACCTTTCAGGAAAAGGGACACCAACCTGTGGCTTCCCACCGTGCCGTTATCCACTCGAGCATGCCGAGAGGAAATGGCCGCCACATACACCCTCAGGGTAGCGGGGGACCGGCCGTCATCCAGGAGTGACTGGAGGAACTCCAGAATCCTAGGGACAGGACAGTGCACAGGGTCCTCACCCCTGTCCAAGCACCATGTAGTGTACAGCCGCCACCTCTGTTCATAAAGCGCCCGGGTAGAAGGCGCCCTCGCGTTTAGGATGGTATGGCATACCTCGCCAGAGCACTCAGTCAGCATCGGGTCGGGCCCTGCAGTGGCCAGACCCACAGCTGCAGGCAGGACGGGTCGGGATGCCAGATCCGACCCTGCCACTGAGACAGGAGATCCCTCCTGTCGGGGAGGCGCCATGGGGAACCGCTGCAGAGCCTGTGCAGCAGTGGAAACCACGTCCTCCCTGGCCAAAAGGGGGCTACCAACAGCAGCCTGTGGCCCTGCTGGAGGACCCTCTGTAGCGTAGGGACTATCAGAGGGATCGGCGGGAAAGCATAGAGGAGAACCTCTGGCCAGTCGTGGGCCAGAGCATCCTGTCCCAGGGGACTGCTCTCCTCTGTCAGGGAGAACCAGAGGGGGCAATGGGTCGACTCTTCTGAGGCAAAGAGGTCCACGTTTGCTCTGCCGAAGGTGGCCCAGATATTGAGCACCACCTCCGGATGGAGCTGCCAATCCCCCGGCGGAGGCTTGCCACGGGAGAGCAAGTCCGCCGTCTGGTTGTGTTCCCCGGGCAAATACATTGCCCTTAGGCTGGCTAAGCGTGGTGCTGCCCACAGCAGGAGGTCCCGGGATGCCTGCAGTAGTAGTGCAGACCTGGTGCCACCTTGGTGGTTTATGTGGGAGACGGCCGAAACATTGTCCGACCGCACGAGTACATGTCGGCTCCTCAAGAAAGGGAGGAAAGCCTGCAACGCTCTGTGTACAGCCCGCAGCTCTAGTGCGTTGATGTGCTGTGAGCGGTCCCGCGCCGGCCACAGCCCCTGAGCTGTCCGGTTCTGCCACACGGCGCCCCACCCCGAGAGGGAGGTGTCCGTCGTGACTGCCTCGCGACGGGATGCAATGGAGCCCATGGGCATGCCCTGGAGGAGAAACGAGCGCTTCTTCCACGGGGCCAGGGCAAGAAGGCAACGGTGGGACACCGCGAGCCTCCTGTGCCGGTGTCTCTTGGCGTCCAGGTGAAAGCTGTGCAACCACCTCTGGAGGGGACGCAGCGACAGCAATCCTAAGGGGACCACAGCAGCCGCAGCTGTCAGTTTCCCCAGGATGCGTAGGAACTCCACGTAGTGGAACCGCCTGCCTTCCCGAAACGGGAGGAGGTGGCGGAGGATGTCGTCTACCCGCCGCGGCGACGGGCAGGCCATCATGGTGACCGCATCGAGGGTCACCCCAAGAAAAACTGTGTTCTGTGATGGGACAAGGCCACTCTTTGTAAAATTCACCCTGAGGCCCAAACGGGCCACATGGGAAAGAAGACACGTCGTGTCGAGGGCCGCCTGAGACTGGGACGGCGCACAGACGAGCCAGTCGTCCAGATACGGCAAGATCTTCATGCCCCGCGACTGTAGACGCGAGAGGGCTGCCGTCACACACCTGGTGAACACCCGTGGGGAGAGGGAGAGACCAAACGGGAGCACCCTGAACTGGAAATGACGCCCCTGAAAGGCGAATCGCAGAAACTGCCGATGGTGTGGCGCCACAGAAACGTGAAAGTAGGCATCCTCCAGGTCTATGGAGGTAAACCACTCCCCTCTGGAGACCGTACGCAGAACCTCTGCAGTGGTCAACATATGGAACCTCAAGACCTTCAGGAACCTGTTGAGGTTCCTGAGGTCGAGGATAGGTCGGAATCCGCCATCTTTCTTTGCTACCAGAAAGTAAGTCGAGTAGAACCCCCCGGGGTGCACCTGGGGGTCTACCGGTTCGATAGCACCCTTGCCCAGGAGGGCGTACAGCCCCTGGGCGAGGGCTTTCGCCGGGTCGCGGATGACAGTCATCCTGACTCGGCCATGGATCGGGGGCCGACGTCGGAACTGAAGTTCGTACCCGTGGGTCAAGGTGGAAAGAACCCACGGGTCCCTGGTGGAAGCAGCCCAGTAGCTGAGCTGCTGCTGGGAAAAAACGCCGACGGTCGGCCCCGTGGCCTCAGCGTCGGGCCCCCCGACCTCTAGAGGCTCCAGGGGCACGACGGTCGGTACGTGAGACCTGAGGACGCCCAGGGGGCAGTCGCTCAGGTGCCCGAAAGGGCTGCGCCTGCCGCTGAGCAGGCTGTGGGCGTGAGTACTGGGGCCGAAGGAGGCCCCTGGCCCGTGAGTGGGTGCCGCGCTGCCGGGCAGCTGGACGACCCCTAGGGTTGCCAGGCGCGCTTCTGTGAAGCTCAGACAGCTGCTGTCGGGTCTTCCCAGCTTGGACCGTGCGCTCGAGGGCTTCCAGAGCCGCGGAACCAAACAGCTCCCCCGGTTCCACCGGAACACTGCGGAGGGTTCTCCTGCAGGCCTCCGAGAGAGGGGACTGCGCCAACCAAACCTGGCGGCGAGCCTGTACGAGAGTAGCCATTACTCGTCCCAACTCCCTGGACATCAGTGCAAAGGCCTGTAGAGAGGCGTCAGTAATACCGTGGACAGAAGTGTCCAGCTCAGTCTCCTGCAGGGATGACGACAGGGCGAGCAGCAGGTGGGACATGGAATTACCCATGCGAGCCATACGTGCTGCCGCCTCATAGGCCTTCGACAGCAATTCGTCCGTAACCCGGCACTGGGGGCGAGGACACCTCGCCTCCTGTCTCAGAGCCTCATTGGATGAGACGATCAGGGCGGCAATAGTGGGCTCAACCGCTGGCATGCGGTCCAGGCCGAACTTGGAGGCGTCCTGCATGGCTGCCAGGGTCCGAGCATCAGCTGTCGGACGGGCAGGGGCCCTAGGGTCCCTCCAGAACTTCTGTAATTCCCTCAGATACTCTTCTGATGGAGGTACAGTTAGTTCAGCGGGGGTTGAGGAGCGCCTGAAAAAGGCACTGGCCGAAGCTGGCTGAGCCTGCGGCACGTCCAGCTGTAGCCTGGCTAGAGCTGTACGGATGGCGGCTCCCACAGAGCCGTCCTCACTACCACCCGCAGAGCCGCGGGCTGAAGAAAGGGAGCCCGCTGCAGAAGGATGGGAGGCTTCATCTCCCAGGAGCACGTCCAGAGCGTAGTCCTGAAACATAGTAGCCGAAGCTGCTATGGAAAACGCATCCTCCTCCGGCCCGAAGGAGGCCGCTGGAGGAACAAGGGCACCTGGCAGGGTTGCTCCAGCCCCAGGCTGAAGAGCCAGGAGGAGGGACTTCATGCTGTCAAGCTCCGCTGTCAGCTGATCCACTCTAGAAGTAAGCCCGGACCCCTTGGCCCTCTTCCCGGAGGTGGGGCCTGTAGTCTCAGCAGGCCGACGCCGTGGTTGGGTAGACCGAGACGGGGCCAGCCGCTGGTCAGGGGTCAACTGAGGAGACAAGGGAGGGCCCAACAGGCGCTCTACCTCGGCCAGCCTTGCAGCCCTGACAGCATGAGGCAAAATGCCACAATTCATGCAGGACTCGTCTGAGAGACCCTGCCTCAGATGTCCGAGGCCGAGGCACGAAGGACACAGATCATGGCCATCCTCAAGCTGTAGAGGAGCCATACAGGCCGAGCAGGAGTGGTTGTGATCCATGTCGGGACCACCTCTAGCTCATATATATATATATATATACACACACACACACACACACACACACACACAGTGTATATGACGATAGTATGTATTTATGAATTCTTATTCATATATGTCTTCTTCTTAGTTATAGATGAATGCTGGGAGAGGGAGCCGTAAACGGTGCCTTCGCCAACAATCAACTATAGGCCCCTTGGAGAGGGGCAAGTGAAGGTTTTATTTATTTATTTTTTTAAAAGAAAATTCTTCACTTATAGATTTTCATACAAAAGAAAATCCTGTACTCATAGATGAATGCTGGGAGAGGGAGCCGTAAACGGTGCCTTCGCCAACAATCAACTATAGGCCGCCTGTTCTGGGAGCGGGGGGCGCACACGCCGCCGTGCACCAGGAGAGGGGCTGCTGTAATTATACAATGTCTATAGTTGGATGCCGGGAGCGGGAGCCGCACACGGTGCCTTCACTGACAACCACTATAGGCCACCTGTTCTGGGAGCGGGGGGCGCACACGCCGCCTTACACCAGGAGAGGGGCTATTGCTGTATTTATACACCGTCTATAGGTGGATGCCGGGAGCGGGAGCCGCAAACGGTGCCTTCGCCGACAACCACTATAGGCCGCCTGTGCTGGGAGCGGGGGGCGCACACGCCGCCTTACACCAGGAGAGGGGCTAGTGCAAGTTCTGTTAGCTATAGCTGGATGCCGGGAGCGGGAGCCGCACACGGTGCCTTCACCGACAACCACTATAGGCCACCTGTTCTGGGAGCGGGGGGCGCACACGCCGCCGTGCACCAGGAGAGGGGCAGAACAATAGCAGCAACAAAATCAAAGAACCGGCACAACGAGTTGGCCGCTTAACATAAGTAGGTTACAGATGCCGGGAGAGGGCTAGCAATATAGCTTCACCGACAATGCAACTATAAACAGACTGTTACTCACGTGCAGCGCACAGCACCGGGAGAAGGAGCGAGCATGCTACCTAGACCGGCGCTTGTAACAGCTGGTCAGTAAACTTCATCAGCCGAGGGAAAAAAAGGTTACATACCTCTCGGCAGTTCGCCGCGGTCTCTGAAGGGCGAGCAGCTCGCAGCCTCGACGGGACGTCGCGAGACCACCAGCAGCGAACGATGAAGTAGAATTGGTTTTAGAATTCGTCTCATATGCAGACGCAGTACTTACCTTGCGCAGCGAGAAGATGAAAAAGGACTGACCTGCTGATGTTGCCGGAAGTATATAGGCTCTCCGGGGTCAGCAGGGGGTCACGAGTGACGTTGTTGGTATTAACACTCGACCTGCGCATGCGCAAGATGTATCATCCAGTGCTTGAAAGCACCGCCTCTGGCGGTCAGTAAGGATGAAATAGAAAGTCATTGTAGTGGGTGACTTTAATATTCATGTAGATGTTGAAAATGACAGCCTGAATATGAACTTTAATTCTATATTGGACTCTATTGGATTTTCTCAGAGTGTTCACAGACCGACTCACTGCCTTAATCACACCCTTGATCTTGTGCTGACTTATGGCATTGAGAGTGAACAGTTAACAGTGTTCCCTCATAACCCTGTCTTATCTGACCATTTTCTGATAACCTTTGAGTTTACATTACTTGACTATACAGTTTCTGAGAAGAAATTTACGTATAGAAGGTGTCTATCAGAGGATGCTGTAACCAGATTTAAAGAATTAATTCCATCATCCTTTTCTTTACTGCCATGTGCAGATATGACAGAGGACGACTACCTAAACTTTACTCCAGCAGCACTTGACTCTCTTGTTGACAGCACTATAGTTTCAATGCGTACAGCACTGGACAATGTTGCCCCTCTGAAAAGGAAGGTGATCAGTCAGAAGAGGTTAGCTCCTTGGTATAATTCACAGCTGCGTGCTTTAAAGCAGACTGCAAGAAAGCTGGAGAGACAGTGGTGTTCCTCTAATTTAGAAGAGTCTCAGTTAGTCTGGAAAGATAGTTTAACAATGTATAAGAAAGCCCTTCGTAAAGCTAGAACTGCTTATTATTCATCATTGATAGAAGAGAATAAGAATAATCCCAGGTTTCTTTTCAGCACTGTAGCCAGTCTGACTAAGAGTCCGAGCTCTGCTGAGCCAGTTATTCCTTTAACTCTGAGCAGTGATGATTTCATGAGCTTTTTTATTAATAAAATTGTTTCTATCAGAGAGAAGATTGATGGAGTCCTTCCCACTATTATCAGTGATGTATCATCAAGTATAGCAGCTTTAGAAGTATCTTTAGAACCTGATTTGTATTTAGACGGCTTCTGCCCAGTTGATCTCTCTGAGCTAACAACAGCAACAGTCTCTTCTAAACCATCAACTTGTGTTTTAGACCCAATCCCAACCAGACTGTTCAAGGAGGTTTTCCCATTAATTGACACTTCCATATTGGATTTGATCAATCTGTCTTTGTTGACAGGATATGTACCTCAGACTTTTAAGGTTGCTGTAATTAAACCTTTACTTAAAAAAATCTACTCTTGATTCAGAAGTGTTGGCTCATTATAGACCTATATCCAATCTCCCTTTTATGTCTAAAGTTCTTGAAAAAATAGTTGCAGCTCAGCTTTGTGATCACTTACACAGAAATAATTTGTTTGAAGAGTTTCAGTCAGGATTCAGAGTGCATCATAGCACAGAAACTGCAATGCTGAAAGTTACCAATGATCTCCTCTTAGCCTCTGATAGCGGACTTGTGTCTGTGCTTGTCCTGTTGGATCTCAGTGCTGCATTTGATACGGTCGATCACAGTATCTTATTACACAGACTTGAACATGTTATTGGGATTAAAGGAACTGCATTAGGCTGGTTTAAGTCATATTTATCTGATAGATTTCAGTTTGTTCTTGTAAATTAAGAATCTTCCTCACACACCAGAGTAAGTCATGGAGTTCCCCAGGGTTCTGTGCTTGGATCGATTCTTTTCACTTTATACATGCTTCCATTAGGTAACATTATTAGACAGCATGGCATAAATTTTCATTGCTATGCTGATGATACTCAGCTGTACTTATCTATAAAACCAGATGAACCCAATAGGTTGGTCAGACTACAAGCATGTCTTAAAGACATAAAGACCTGGATGACTCAGAACTGTCTGCTTCTAAATTCAGACAAAACTGAAGTCGTTATCTTTGGACCTGAGCGTTTCAGGGAGAAATTGTCTAGCTATATAGTTACTCTAGATGGTATTTCCTTGGCTTCTAGTTCTACAGTGAGGAACCTTGGAGTTATTTTTGACCAGAACTTATCATTTGACTCGCATATAAAACAGGTTTCTAGGACTGCCTTCTTTCACCTTCGTAATATTGTTAAAATCAGGAACATCTTGTCTCAGAGTGATGCAGAAAAACTAATTCATGCA
This sequence comes from Odontesthes bonariensis, assembly GCF_027942865.1. Lineage (NCBI taxonomy): Eukaryota > Metazoa > Chordata > Actinopteri > Atheriniformes > Atherinopsidae > Odontesthes > Odontesthes bonariensis. The sequence goes on from NC_134524.1 coordinate 24,740,222, forward strand.
TTTGTTACTTCAAGATTGGACTACTGTAATTCTTTATTATTGGGCTGTCCCACATATTCTCTGAAAAGCCTTCAGTTGATCCAAAATGCTGCAGCCAGAGTTTTGATGAGAACTAACGGGAGAGATCATATTTCTCCAGTTTTAGCTTCTCTTCATTAGCTCCCTGTTAAATTCAGAATAGAATTTAAGATTCTTCTCCTTACATATAAAGCTCTTAATGACCGAGCTCCATCATATCTTAAAGTTTTCATTGTAAGATATTTTCCTAACAGAGCACTTCGTTCCCAAACTGCAGGTTTACTTGAGGTTCCCAGAGTTTCTAAAAGTAGAATGGGAGGCAGAGCCTTCAGTTATCAGGCCCCTCTATTGTGGAATAAGCTGCCAGTAAATGTCCGGGAAGCAGACACCCTTTCCACTTTTAAGACCAGGCTTAAAACTTTCCTTTTTTATAAAGCTTATAGTTAGGTCTGTTGAATCTGATAGTGTGTCTGCTAGTGTGTCTTGTCCTGCCTCCACCTCTGGCACCCTCTATACTTTCATTACCCCCTACCCGAACCAGGGTTTGAATCCCATTCCCGCTTATCTTGCCTCTTTTATTTCTCCCCCTACCCGAACCAGGGTTTGCATCCCCACCCCGCTGTGACTGGTGTGCAGTTGGTGAGAGGCTGAGGTAGCTTGTGGCTGTAAAAAGATGGTTGTTGCGGTGTGAGGAGCAGATCTATATAGGGAGTATAGGGAATTACTCACTGAGTCTGGTCCTTTATTTTATTATTTATTTTTTCGTTAGCACAAGTTTCTTGTGTTTACCTTGAATAGGGATGGCTCAGGTAATCCTGAAACATCCCATAGTTAAGCTGCTATAGGCCTAGACTGCTGGGGGGCCTCATCTGTCACACCTTTCCTCACTTTACTCTCTTTATGTATATGTGATATTATTGTGGTCATTAACTCGTGTTTCCCTGTTCCAACAGATATCCTTTGAATGGTGTTACAGTGCCGCCGCCGCCGCGGCCCTCCCCCCCTCCCCCCCTTTCTGTCTTCTCAAACCCCAGCTGGTCGAGGCGGATGGCCACCCTTCCTGAGTCTGGTTCTGCCAGAGGTTTCTTCCTGTTAAAAGGGAGTCGTTTCTCTCCACAGTCGCCTCAGGCACGCTCAGGCCGGGAGATTGGACCGAAAAACAAAAAGTTTTCAGTGCAATCTGTTGGTTTTCTTAACTAGGAAATTGTTTTTGAATTGGCTCTATATGAATGAATTGGATTATTTTATGAATTATGATTATTATTAATTAATTGAATTCCAATTGGCTTGAATTGGACTTACTATCTAAGTGCCTTGAGATGACATTTGTTATATTTGGCGCTATATAAATAAAAATGAAAATGAATTGAATGATGACACCAGTTTTTGACTGTCATCTATGTCAGTTCTGTTCATCACATAATTACAAAAATCACACAGAATGTGCATTAGAATGTATAGATTCCGAATCCATAAAAAATAACCTGTAAAAACGTATTTTTACCATGTGGGAGCCAACGCATGGGCAGTAAAAACATAGTTTTACGTGACTTGGGAGTCAATGTGTTAAGTGGGCTAAATCGCTTATATTAAAAGTAGTGATGCTCCGATCGATCGGCTGCCGATCATGATCGGCCGATAATGATCGGCCGATCATGATCGGCCGATAATGCCCAAAAATAACCTGATCGGCGATCGGAAAAATATGCCGATAGAAAAACCGATCACGTGACGTAAATTACTAGCTTTTTTTTTTTTTTTTTGACGTAAATTACTAGCGACCACTTTCTAATGTGGTACATGACGTGTGTACAGAACCGAACAGGCAAAACCTCTACAGTGCATGTCGACAACATGACCTCTCCTGTCTGGAATTTCTTCAAAGTGTGTCAGAAAGATGTGAAACTTACTGCGGTCACGCCATCTGCGCTTCGGAGAGGCACGGTCGCGCTAGCTACACTTGAAAATCGAGTGCCCGTTTACATCGCGTCGTACGGTAAAGCGTGTGAGCGGATTTATGGTGCATTCAAGTGCACCCCGTAAACTCAAAAATCTATATCGAAGTTGATTTTTCATTTGTTGGAATACATACACCTGTCATTACTTGGTTGTTTTTTTACTACATTCTTTTTAATGATTAAAACAAAATGATAGAACAAAATTATTGAAGCATATTCAGAATCAAACTCATTTCTGCATAGTCAGATTTGAAAACTTTATTTAGAACCAAATCAAAATGTTCTCTGCAAACTCCACCAGATTCTTGTTCTACATGTCCCCAGCTACCTCTGGCGGTTTAATTTCTATAAATGGTGCACTCTCTGCTAGATGAAAGGCATGGAAATGTCAGATTCCTTCCGTGATCGGCAATCGGGCAGATAATGATTTTGGTGATTGGTCCAAAAAATGCTGATCGGAGCATCACTAATTAAAAGTAAACCAATGAAAATTGCTGCTGTGATTTGATTATTTTAATAAGCCATGTAACTGGCTATGATCCAAGGTGTTGAACAGGTGTGATGCAGGTGTGTGGCCACAGCGTGCACATCTGATACTGCTCACAGTGGTCCTCAATGTGCTCAGGGAGCTGGTGTGTTTGCCCAGACACATGAAAAATTAGAGGGAAGGCAGCTAAGTATGATGGAGTATACGTCAATGACGTCCACTATTTCTGCTTCCCTTCATATCAATGCTAACAGCCACCTAGCGATAGCCGCAGCTGTTACGGTGTTTGCTGCTCGGAAGCAGGGGAGTGCTCGGGCTGCACTTCGGTCTGCACGGTTTACACAGCAGGCAGTGATACGAAGGGAGAGAAAATAGGGCCAAGCGATGTGAGCTCTGACTTTTTCTGGAGGGAGGATTCTGTGATGCAAATGTATTACTCTTTTGAACGCATATTGTTTTGAGAAGTAAAACGCTTTATTTTCGGGACCCTAGCAAACTAGCCGGACTACTTTCATCAACACCAAAACGAGGCTGGAACTGTGCTCACAGGACGCAGCAGGGGGTAAGAAGATGTTCATAAATGATGTTGCTGATATAAGATGTCACACAGCTTCATGTCAGGAGAGGCGAACTATCCCTTTAACTTTGATGTGAATCTTTGTTTGTTCTTTAGTTTTTTTGTCATGGTGTATTGTCTGTATGTGTTTATGATACCTGCCTGAAGACAACGGATGGAATTCAGCAACTGTGCTAACTCCGGCATATTTACATGGATGCTTTGCTGATATGTTGATTAATGTGCAGAGTCCTAACCAAATAAATAACAAATAAAATAAAAACCTCCTCCACACTGACCTGCGGCCCGGTGGACCCAGAGGATAAGCCGGCTCTGTTACTGGTGGAGGGGTTCTGCTCCTGGTTCTGCTCCTGGTTCAGCTCCTGGTTCTGCTCCTGGTTCTGCTCCTGGTTCAGCTCCTGGTTCTGCTCCTGGTTCTGCTCCTGGTTCTGCTCCTGGTTCAGCTCCTGGTTCTGCTCCTGGTTCTGCTCCATTCTGGTCCGACTGATGGACTCTGCAACTGTCAGCACATACGATAAGATCCAGCTGTGGCGTGCAGCGTGTTAAACCACACCCACTTTACTTCTTCTCTTGATAACCATTCTGCACAGTTTTTAACCATCCAGTCACATTCCATTAAACTCATTACTGTGCTTTTTATTTAAATCCCTGTGAACTTTAAAATGCTTCTTTAAAGACCCACTAAGGTCACAGTTCAAAATATTTGTAGCTTTTTGATCAAATTCAGAATTTTTTTTTAATAATAACAACTCTGTTGACCGACACCCACTGTGTGCAATATCCCATAAATCTCATCTGAGTCAGTGGAACACCATCAACTTAAATCATTTTACTACATTAAGACGATGATCCTGTTTGAGGAAAGGGTCCCAATTAGGGTTGCCAACTCCCTGAAAAATAAATAAGGGACCCCTTATTAGAAGGGCCGGCCGACCCGATTGCCTTCTCCTAGGGGTGCGCGATCTGACGATATAAAATCGTGACTGGCGAGGAAGAGTGGAGAATCGCAGGCGATCTACCAAATTAGAGAAACCGTATAGATCGCCTTTGCCAATCAGCGCAATGATTTTTTTTAATTTTTTTTTTTAATGCTGGTGTATGGTGTGTGTCCCCGTTAAAAGACACGGATACAGATGTCCAGTTTGTGGTGGATTTATTTGGCTGTGGTTCTTCTGGCATTTACACACAATAAACCCAGGGTGTACAGGCTAATGTTAGGTGAAAACAGCAAAGGGAAATTACAAGCTGTTCACTGCTGCATCGGGAGGAGAAACGAAACTTTACAGCGACATCGTCTCACGCACAGGTGCGGTACATTCAGGAACATCGGAACGTCTATGGTGCGTTCACGAACGTTGGACGTATGAAAACTCACCGTAAAACACAATATAAATTAATGTATTTAACTGAAAATAACCAAACAACATGGGCTTTCTAACAGGTGGAGTCAAGTCGTCATCAGTGGTTCGTTTTTCTATTTCCAGTTGCTTCACTCTCACTATGTCTGATGTCATTAATTAGATCATTATTTTTCATGTTGAATTGGCTTACAGTTGAATTACAATGTGTTGATTGCCAAATTCTTTCTTTTACTCCTTAGCTCTTCTGTGGTTCAGCATGTCGACTTAACTCTACTGTAATTTGTCTGTTTTTTTTTTTGGATGGAAGATCGTGATAAAAAAATCGAAATCGTGATTTTATGCAAAAAAATCGTGATACAACATTTTTTCCATATCGCCCACCCCTACCTTCTCCCTTCCTGGCCTGATGAATTTTTTAGCCCCTTTTTTTGTGAGTGAAACGATTTTTTAACTATTTAACTCGAATCTGAATTGAATTAGATGCATATTTTTTGAGTGACATGAACACATGGAAAACAAATTATTATTCAGGAATTCACTTTAATACAAAATCAACTGAATAAAATAAGTATCTTTCTTAAAGGGACATTATGTAATTTCTTCCCCCATCTAGTGGTGCAATTTTATTTTGCAAAGTCGAATGAATTTGCTCTCTAGCGCCTCGCGTTTTCAAATGTGCGCTGCAACTTCTTGAACTATGGCAGGCGGCATGTGTCAAGATTCAAGAAGCTATAGCTTCAGACTCAATGTCCATACAAACAAAAAGACATCAAGACACACAGTAAAAAGGATTACAGAACACACATACAATAACACTATAAATACAGATGACAGATAACATGTCAGATAACAGAAGTTGACATAGCCTTTGGTGTGCAAGCAATGCAATTAGTCATATTCCGGGAGTTACCGGAAGTGACGTCGACGCAGCGTTAGCGTTAGCAGCACTGTTGCTGTCTGGAAAGTGTTCTTTTAAATAAACTCCCGGTAAACTTACAAACTTTCTAATGCCTCGTTTTGTGAGTTAAGAGCCTATGTGTACTACGGCAGAAGTTTGGTAACAATCAATGCATTATTAGTCGGATAATTTATGAGATAAAATCTATTTAGCATTAGCGCCAGTAATAAGCCATTCGGTGGATAGCCCTATCTTGACCAGTGTTGACCATTGCTAAAGATGCTTCTGATGGGGTATTTGGCTGGATGTCATGGTGGAAATGACGCTAGGTCATCACTTTAACGGGACCAGGTTGAAGTGATGTATACACATTATTTTGCTAGGAGTTAGCTCCTTAGCTACCCGACCTAGCAGACCATGCTGTTTAGGCTGAGCATTCTTACGGTGTTAGACACATATATATATATACATATATATATATATGTATGCCTTTAGATCCTTTAGATCCTTTCCCGTGTATGGCGATGGGTTTTTTACAACATAAATATAAAGGTCGTGGGGGCCGAAGTCGGGTAAAGACGAGGCGGTGGCATGCTGTCGGACGTCTGTAAACAGCCCTAGTGGAAGCAAGTACACGTCGTTTTCTAAACCTCCAATTTTCAGCTTCTCCAAATACCTCTCCCTCTGCTGGCCCACTAAATGCCCGACCTCGCTGGATTGTGGAGTTTTTTTTCTGCATCTTGTTCTTTCTTCTTTTATTCAATTTTCAGTCTGTCTGTATCGTTACTGTTACTATCGTTACTCGCAAATCGTTGTCTTCTATACGTCCAAAATGGCGGTTGCTTTACGAAAGTCACGCGACTGGGAAGGGTCAATAGGTCTTAAACAACCCAGGTAGTCAACCTGTAAACACCTCTTTAGCTCCTCCCCATGCTGTATATAAAGCCTCAAAATGGCTGCCTTCAGCCTCTTGCTGAGCTTGTGTTGCGACCTCATTCAGGTGGTTCACTTGCTGCTGTGCTTTGTCTTTATTAGTTTGTTTGTACTGTTCTGCTGTGCAGTGTTTGGTTGGTTCTACTTTTGTTTTGCTTGTGTAGTTCTTTGTCTTTTAATGTGATTATTGATTTGATTATTAGGTTTGTTAACCTTATTATGGAATGAAAGCGTGTGCACCTGTACAGCAACTGATTTCTTATATTCAGTGGCGACTGAGCACGGAAGCCCGGCGTCCCCTCACACCGGCTGAGTTCCCCATGAGCCGGCAGAGGAAGAGAAAGGACCAACCTGCTACAGCCGACCTAAAGAAGCAGAAGGAAGAGCAGCACAGAAGCTCCCAGAGTCTGCTGGGAGTGTGTGTTTCAGCCTCCTGGGGTCCGTTTCACGTAGCAGGTTCAACCAACTCTGAGTCTATTCCTCATCTCTGAGTTGATCTACTCTGAGATAGAAAACCCTGAGTTTTCGGTTCCAGAAACGCTGATTTGAGTGAGGTTAATCAACTCTGAGTAAGTTCACCTTGAGTTTAGCGCGTGCACCACAACTTTAAAAAGCCAGCATCAATGGAGCCCCGATTCGACGAGTCACCTTGGCAACGGGGAAGAGGAGGGGCTAAATTTTTCACCAACCTCGGATTGGAAATCTTAATGCGCTCATACGGCGAGTTTCAATACGTTTTTAGAAATAAGTGGAACACCGCTGCAGCAGCAAAAGTGTAAGTTTAAATGTAGTCCTTTGCAATCACAATAATATTACAGGGAAACTGCTTGAATGGTAGCCCATTCATTTATTTCATTTAGGTGCAATCCCGCAGGGGAGAAGCGCTCTTGGCAGCAGTTTAAGATGAAATATAAAAACATTGTTCAAACAGGTGAGACCTCGGCATGGAGGTACCTCATTTTGATCATGTTTTACACTGTAAAATAAATATTAAGTGGCTATTTGACTGTGCAGTTATTTTATTCCCAACATAATGCTGTTTTCACACACATAAACTATGTCTTCTCATCTATATCATCCATCCATACATTATCTATACACCGCTGAATCCGTCAGTCGGGTCGCGGGGGGGCTGGAGCCTATCCCAGCGGTCAATGGGCAAGAGGCGGGGTACACCCTGGACAGGCCGCCAGTCCATCACAGGGCCACATAGAGACAAACGAGACAAACAACCATACACACTCACAGTCACTCAGAAGGACAATTTTGAGTCGTCATCTATATCATGTTCTGTTAAATAATTAAGCCTATTTAAACTAACACAGACTTCTACTGAGCCAACAGAAAGAAGGCAGATGCCCATAAAACGGGTGGTGGCCACCACCTCTAACGGGAGGGCAGTGGCAGCTGAGGGAATCCCCGGAGGGAATCCACCCCCCACACACGAGTGCCTTTATAAAATATAATAGGCCTATATATGTCTTTTTTAAGCCTATTCATACAAATATTTATTTGTCTTTTATGTCTTTTTTTTCTTTTGTCCCAACACATTCTGATGGTCCCGCTCAAAAAGATAATTGTCTGTAAATGCAAAAATCTATGCGCGGTCTGATAACCATCTCCGACGAATATTTATTTCTCTGCGCAATAATGCTGCACCTTCATCCACATGATCGTTGTCAAAAGGACATGTTGGTGAAAAAAGTTGCCTCCTACTGTGCCTAATGGACTTATAGAACACTGAATGAATGAGGAAATCAAATGGCGTGTGTGGCTGAAAGAGGGCGGAGACAGAAAGAAACTCAAGGTTTCTTGAATAAAACCTGGTCCCGACCAGGTTAGGTTCAGAGAGTCTGTTACTCCGGTAACTGACCGTGAGGTTAAGTTACCTCTCTTTGTGAAACAGGCTAGAGTTACCCCTCTTTCTCAGGGTTGAGTTATCTCCCTTTGTGAAACGGAAAACTCAGGGTTTCCCTCATTTCAGGGTTAACCTACTCAGAGTTTTCACTAAACCTGCTACGTGAAACGGATCTCTGAAGAGAAGAACTGCCACAGCAAAGCAGCTGTTTGTAACAGTGAACTGAAGCTGCTGCAGCTTTACTCTGTGCTGCTGCAGAGGCAGAGGTGGACCTGCACCTGCAGCGTGTTAAAGGCCTAAATGCACTTTGGAAGCTTATAGAACGGCCTCAGTTCCCCAGTGAAAAGGGCTTCAGCCGGATGAAAGAGTACAAATGTTCCAAAGCATAGAGATAACCCATTCAGAGTTTTAGCAGCTGATACACACGGAGATCATGGAGACACATATACTTAGATATGAAATCAATAAGTGCTGCCAGCACACTGCACAGGACCCAAACTCTGAATGCTGAGCTGGAGTCAGGTTGGGTTATCTGAGCATAGAGGCTGGAAGCAGGGTTAACAGCTGACCTGCTTCTGTCCAGAGTTGGGAATAAAGAGCAGCTGTACCTCTGGTCCTGTTGGATCTGATGACTGTTTGTCCAGAAGGGAGGTGGTCTGTACTGACTGCAGAGTAGACTGCAGTTGGATGGCTTTCTGCAACATGAAATACATCCAAATTATATCCCTGCAGGTAAAACTTTAACATCACTGTTGCTGGGGAAAACATTAGATTTTCCTCCTGCAGCAGGATGAAGAAGACGTGACAAACAGCAACACTTTTGCACAGTTTGCTCCTCTTCTTAACACCTCTGCTGAGAGCAGTAAATAACCAAATATAGATGGTGAGAATCAGCCTGAAAGCGGAGAGTGGACGACCACGAAGCTTCAGCTTCTGTTTCTACAAGAGAACAGCTTTGAGCACAGGGTGGAAAACAGATCTGCTGTCACACTATCAGCAACCACAGCAGAGCTCTGTGCAGAGAGAAGTCTCAGCATCAGAGAACAGACTGCAGGAGGAAGCTGCAGCTGTGCTTTCACATGCACATTTTCTAACTCCACAGGACTATTCTGTCAGAGTTCAGAATACAACTTTAGGCAATACAGTAACATTTGCTTGTTGTGTGGAAATAAACCGTCTAACGTGGTCCCAAACCAGCTCAAACTTCATCTCCAAACTAAACATCCGTCACTTCAGAACAAGAACACCAAGTATTTAGTTTGCCTGCATCAACACACTGAGAAACAGACAACTTTCATGAGAAAAACCTCTACGTGTTTTCTATGTGGAAGCTGAACTCAAAGCAAATAAAAACAGCAACACAGGAGCAGAGGCGTGAACACTACCTGCCTGTGTAGCGTACTTGATTCTGCGTTGTGTCTTGTGGGAATTAACAGCCGGACAATAGCTGATCTGAAGGCACCTTTAATGCTCCTGCATTCAAATAGCAGAAAATAGTAAGCAGAAACAGGCTTTACTCATCGGTGTTCCACAGCGCCTTCTCCCACAGAATCCGAACAGAAAGGAAAAGCGTGCGACTTGTGTAAAATAACACCCTCCTCCTGAGGGTTCTCAGGAGGAACAACCAGGAGCTAAAGCTTCTGGTGCCACCATTGAGAGCATCATCGCGTACGGCATCACACCATGGTACGGAGGGTGCTCAGCAGCAGACAGGAAAGCGTTACAAAGGGTGATCAACACAGCCCAGTGGATCAGTGGCTGCTCCCTGCCCAGCCTGGAGGACATTGCCACTTCTCGCTACCTCAGCAGAGCGGACAGCATCATAGGAGACACATCCCACCCCAGAAATTACCTGTTCGACCTGCTACCGTCTGGACGACGTTACAGGTCACACAAGTCCAGGACAAATAGGCTCAGGAACAGCTTCTATCCAAGAGCCATCACTTTACTGAACAATAGAAATAAATAGATACCAAATCTTTACAGTTCATTCATCACCACACGCAATAATGAGAACTGTGCAATACACCTCATGTGCAATTTCGGAAAAATGTGCAATATTTTATATTTTATTACTGTGCCTTCATTTTATTTCATTTTATTTAAATATATTTAAACTTACTTAGTCTTGTTATAATTTCTGATGTCTTATAAGCACCTTTGGAGTTGCAACCAAATCTCATTGTAATGCAAATTATAATGACAATAAAGGCAATTCTGTTCTATTCTATTCTAAAATAAGTACAATAATTAATAACTAAACCCAAAAATGGGTATAATAGTCTTAAGCAGTACATGAATAACAAAAAAAGTAATAATTAAACAAAATAATCCCAGACCAAAAATAATGAAACATCACATTCCTGCATTCAAATAGCAGAAAATAGTAAGCAGAGACAGGCTTTACTCAACAGTGTTCCACAGAGCCTGTTTAACCATGAACAGTACTATTTTCAGCACGTGGATGTAGCATTTTTATTAGCAATGTTTCATGTAGCATAGATCAGCTAAATATCTGGTAACACAGTTCTATCACTGTTTAACAAAGTTTAAGTGCTCCAAAACACACTATTTTACAAGAACAGTAGTAAAACTATCACTTATTAGGCTTAAAATACACTTAATAGAACACAGAAACAAAACTTCATACCTTCTCCCACAGAATCCGAACAGAAACAAGCGACGGAGAACGTGGGAAAACCTTTCACGGACTGTAATAGTATGATCCATTAATTTCGTTTTCTTGACCCCGAGCTGACACTCAAAACAAAAGTCCATGAACTCAAAATGTTCAACAGTAACGATAATAATTCACATTTTCATTCACAGCACAAATTTTAATAAAAATAATAATTTTGACACAGGAAGTTACCTGCTGTATTGCAATGGATCCCCTACTAACAATTTTTCGTTCCGAGAATGTTCCTGGAACGTGAGCCCTTGGTTAGCAGGTTACACCTATTTTTGTTCCCAGAACGTTATGTTTGTGGGTCCCATATGGTTCCCTTGCCGTTCCCATATGGTTCCCACAACGTAGTTGGTTAGATATTTGGTTCCCTAGACGTTCTCATGAGGTTCCCCCAACCTTGTTTATTATGTGTTGGTTCCCCTATACAACCAAAGGGAACGTTTTTAAGTGGTAGATTTTGGTTTGGTTATAACCAAACCTTTAGAGAACCAAAGTCAAAACGTTTCAGTTCTCTGTAACAAGGTTATTATGCACTTTAGTAACATGGTACATATTTGGGTTCTTTCCCACAATGTTGTCATATTTCTAGTTTGTAAAAATGCGCGACAACTATTTACTTCAGAGCTAAGCAGTGATGGCAAATGTTGCAGGACGAGAATGTTTACCAAATCAATACTGTTAAATACAAGAATAAACATAAAAAATGGGTGTATTTGCATGGTTTTATTACAATAAAACAATAATAATAAAATATAAACAAAAAAACAGTATGAATAAAATACAATTTACTACAATAATAAAAAAATGGGTGTGGGTGCTGGTGCTGATGGTGATATGGTTCAGTCTGTTCCGTCTTGAGGAGCTGGCCTAAAAAGAATACGAAACGGTTTAATCCAACTTAGTACCAATATTTAATTTCATTAATGTGACTATTCAGAGATTGATATGACAGACTAAAGTTTACATTTACCTTCTGTGCGGTGCAAATTTCAGTGCATGCTTAATGCACTCTTCTATGTCAGCAACCGTTGTTAGCGGGTATTTCTGCATGCAGGCCTCTACAAATGAAAGTTAAATGAAAGTTTAAACAAAGTTACACTTTAAAACCTCAATCAAACTTGGCATAACACTGAATTGTAAAAAAATACCTGTTAAACTTACCGGTAACAACTTTGTACAGGGCCAGGCCCTGGAAGGCCTTTTTTGCCCTCCTCCCCCTCAGGCTGTACTCCCCCAGGACCTGGTTTGTAGCCACCTGGCGTGACATGCGCCGAACGGCGGCCCCCGGATTCGCCCCACCCAGGCTTCCCAGGAAACGTTTCTAGAAAAAGACAAAACAAATTAAATGAAGTGAAAACAAATGAAAAGCTTATGTGGTCTACTTTCATTATTCAAATTAAACACATTACATGCATACATCTTCATATATAATTATAACCAATTAATTACCATTTGGTTCTTTGTCTCTGGTTGGGCCAGACTCCTGTCTAGCTCCTCCAGCTCCTCCACTGTTTTACATTGACTCAGCAGGACCTCTTCCTGCTGAGGAGCCTGATGCTGAGGTTGGCTGGAGAGAACAGCAGCCTCCAAACCGTCAATCCTCCTCTCGATCGCCTCCATCCTTCGCGTCACACGCCCCATGTGCTCTTCCATTGCTAGGTGTATTTATTATAGAATTGATTTTAGTTTTTTTTAAATTAATATACTTGTTACATGTGAAAATGTGTGCATGTAGTACTTACTTCTTCTTATTTGAAATTGTATGGCCTTCTGTTCCTTCATAACTAAAGGTGGAATTGAGATAAAATTCATTTAGTTTTACACTCAAAACACTTTTGCTGTGTGAACATCAATTGTGTATCAAGTACTTACGCTTTATTAGGACAGCCATGCCTTCGCCAAGGGTCATTCCTGAAGTTTTTGAAAAGAAAATTGTTAGCCTGTTTAGGTCTTTCAGAACCTCATCAGGGTAGTGTCTGAGTTGATCTTTGATGGTTCTCTTCAATCCAAAGTGGACACACTCCATCCCTGACACTGTTGTTGACCTGATATCTGTTGGGGTTGATAACAAGGTTCTGGCTGTTGAGGGTAGCTCTGGGTGACCATTGAGTTTTAATCCGACAAGAAGTTCATCAAGTGCAGAGTGTGGGATGTGGTGTTTCAAGGCCCATTGTTGTAACATGTTCCTAAATGAGCTCTCTGGGTTGTTGTCCTTGTTGTAGGCGTCGTTGGTGGGTGTGTCCCACATTTCAGTGTCCAATGCAGATCCATCACTGCTGCTGTCCTGCTCCGAACTGCTAACTGAACTTGTTGGCTCTCCCATGAGCTCGTCTGGTTGTTCTTCCATCTCCACTGGTTGTATATCTGGGTTGTGTAGAGGTCCATGAGGTTGTTGATCTGATAAAGTGCGTCCTGCACGTTGTGCATACTTCTCAGCCCTGTCTGCGGCATCTGCTGCATTTATCTGGGCACGCACCAGTGCTCGCACATTCAACACCTCTCGCCGTGCCCTCTTCCATTCCTTTATGTAAGTCTGTCTGGCCAGCCTCTTTGAAGTCATTATCTGCAATGCAATAACATTCAATACAATGCAAACAATGTGTACCTGTGTAATGAAAAATAGGGAAATTGAGGGATAGGGAAAATACAACATCACAACATTAATAGGGAAATACAACATTACAGCACCGACATTAATTTACACACAGTGTGACTGTAGCATTGCATTCAATCGAGCAGGAAAGCAAAACAAAATGTGTAACAAAACAATTGCTTAACAGATAGCATCAAACCCCTCTTGAAAATAACAATTTTGCAAAATCCTTTGCAGTGTCCTTTGCAGTACCATAATTTCATGTTAATTGAATGTTACACACTAAGCTTACAATAATAAATTGCAGTAAATGGGTGTTTTTATTTGAGCAAATTTTTTTTGAGGCTGTTTTAAATAAGCTAGTAATAAACACATTTCTAAGAATGCTCCAGTTGTCTTTCCACTTCCCCAGATCATCAAGAACCCAAAACATGGGTTTTGGTGATTTGGTGCATAGGGCACGTTGCTAAAGGAAGACTACAAAAACATGCAGGCACTGCAGCTAACAATGGAACTCATTATCAAGTAATTAGGCCCTTGACTTGCTTGAGTGTGTCTGCATTTAACTGAATTTAAAACAACAGCTTATTTTACTGTAGCCTATTTTACTTATTCCATTTCATCTGTGGTTCAATAATATGCTATATAAACAATGAATGGAGAAACAATAAATGGAAGCTGCACTAATGTGGTATGCTCAGTCCAAGAGATTAAAAAAAAACGCCTTTGCTGCCATTCTACATAGTGCAACTTTAACTAGTCAACAAAAATGAATGTTACCTTTTCAATAGTCAATAACAGGTCCTCCAGCAGAATCCAAAAGGTGCCCGGCTGCGTCCAAAGGGAATGACCCTGTTCACTGTGCTCAGCCCATTCATACCTGTCCCCACAGCCACGCCCCCACAACGTCAGTTAACCTGGTGGCCAATCAGCAGACTATTTGGAATTCAAACTGAGGGCGGTCCAGAGCCATGGCTCTGGGGCGGTCTTTGTGATATCTAAACTTTAGATGGTAAAGTCTTTAAAATGACTAAAATAGATAAATAAAACCATTTTTTTAAATGTTCTATCCACATACAGTAGCCATAAAGTTTGCAACAACAACCTTTTATTCTAGTAAATAGAGTATATCCCTTATGTGGAAGCAACACTTTTTTTCCTATTGGCAGGACGGCAGTGTTCCCTGTCCACAAAATTGCTTTCTGCATTAAAGTACAGAGCTGTTGTAGTAAGCTTATGCTCTTTATTTTAATCCAAACTATAGCATTTACTTCTATTGTACATAACGCAGGCCTGAGCAGGCCATGACGTCACATACACGTGAGAAAGTCTTAAAGGCATACCTCTTTTTTATTATAATTATTAATTTCAGTCCACTGCTACACACAAGGCAATGCAATCTGTTGGACTTTATATAGAAAGGCAATGTGCTGGACTTGCAAAGTGTTGCTGTAGCTGCTTTGTCTAAAACAAAACTAGTCAAACCAGTTCCCAAAAGCCAGAATGCACACAATGACCTTAATAGCCCAGCCATTTCATGTAGGCCTACCCCTGGCAAGGCATTAAAGTAGGCCAAATGGATCATGTCTAGTTATTTTTGTGTGAATTTAAAACTCAGTTTGTAATAGGTTACTTTGAGACATCACATCTTAATTTGTATTGCAGTCTACTTAATTTACTTCATACAACTTTATTATTTTAGCTTTGAACAAGAAGAAGAGGGCTTTCAGAGGCTGCGGCTACACGAAAACGTTTTTCACTGTAAACGATACTTTTTCTTATCGTTTCGCTGTCGCGGCCACACGGAGCCGGCGTTCCCACTACCCCAAAACGATAGTTTTTGAAAACGGGTTCCAGAGTGGGAAAGTTTGAAAACGGCCTCGTTTCGTTTCCATTGTTACAGCTAAAACGTTTTTGCGTCAGTCATACGTTGACGCTGTGAGCCAATTTTAACACTTCTCTATTGTCTCACAGCGTGGCGTGACACAGTGGCGTGTGTACTGCATCGTTTCATCCGTTTTCATCCGTTTTCGTCTGGACCTCAGCGCGTTTCCGTGTGGTCGCAAGAATTTTCGTACCCGTTTTAAAAAAAAAACCTCGTTTCGTTTTCGTGTAGCCGTAGCCAGAGCTGGCAACAGAGAGGAGGTGCGAACGATCCAGAGGGAGCTGAGAGGGAAGATTAGAGAGGCCAAAGATAAGTACAGGAGGAATTCTGGAGTCAAAACTCCAGCAGAACAACATGAGAGAGGTCTGGAGTGGAATGAAGACCATCACTGGCTTCAGACCATCCAGCAACAGAGGATTGGAAGGCACTGTGGACATGGCCAACGAGATGAATCTGCTTTTCAACAGACTCTGTGAACCTCCCCCGTCCCACAGCCTCATCTTCCTGTGATGGCCCCCCTCAGACCTCCTCCCCCGGCTCCCAGGCTGACTGCACTCTCCGGCATAACACCTCCACGCCTCACCGCTACACTGACTTTCACCCCTGATCATGTCAGGAGACAGCTGAGCAGACTCCACTCAGGCAAGTCTGCAGGCCCGGATGAGCCCCTGGGTGCTCAAGCCTGTGCCCCCCAGCTATGTGGAGTCCTCCACAACATCTTCAGCCTGAGCCTGAGGCTGCGGCTACACGAAAAGTACAGCCTCCCACACAAAACAGCTACCTGACTGACTGTAACGAGGCAGAGGGGAAAAGGGTTAGAAGGGTGCTTACAAAGTTCCTTGACCCTTGAACATTTTGTGTTGTATACACTGCCACTTGTCTTTTAATTCACCAATCATTGTGTATAAAATATGTCCTGCCCAGCCCAGGGATACCTTAAGATGTGTGTGTGTGGAAGCTTTTCAAATTGTTTGTACATTGCATTCAGTGTTGTGTACAGCTTTACATTTACTGTACAGAATTTTTAATACAGAAGTAACTGCAGTTTGTTTCCTGTCTTTTGTAACACATACACAGTGTAGCACATACACAGCTATACATTCATCTCTTATAAACAGCTGTGTAGTCATTTCTTATAAACAGCTGTGTAGACTTAAAAAAAAATAGCTGTACAGTCATCTCATATAAACACCTGTGTGTTTCATGTGTGTGCCTGTCTTAAGTGTGGTGTTTTGCATGCAACACAAACAGGCATTCTTATAAACAGCCCCTCATCATCACCGAGCACTTCTCTATTCATGGGCGCTCGGAAGGCAGGTGTCTTTCATGTAAATGGTTGCCATCCATGAGTATGTAGCACATTCACCGGTGTACATAGAAAAAGATGACACGTGACAATCAAGCCACCCCCCACCCCATTATCACCTAGTACTTCTCTATTCATAGCTGAAATGGTTGGCATTCCTGTACATGCGCACAATGGCTTCACCGTTGCTCATCGGAAACAGGCATGCTAATTTTTATAGGCTACAGAATTTCACATTTTTTTGTGGAGGAGCTCATGTAAAAATTGTCTCACAGTACCCCGCTCCTGCTAACTCATCCATGCATTCATCTCCAGCAGACTCCATCACTGTAACGCTCTTTTAACTGGACTTCCCAAAAAGAGCATTAAACATCTGCAGCTCATCCAGAACGCTGCTGCTGGAGTTTTAACCCGGACTAAGCGATCTGAACACATCACAGCAGCTTTAAAATCTTTACTCTGGCTTCCAGTCAGTCACAATGGTCCACTAAATATTGGTCAGGATGGGTGGGGGTCAATAACTGCAGCAGCTAATCAGCCATTTAATGTGTGGAATCTGAAAAGCAGTAGCTAACAATGGCACTCATTATCAAGTAGGCCCTTGACTTACTTGAGTATGTGCATTTAACTGAATTTAAAACAAGTTGAGATTAGGCCAACTTATTCTACTGTAGCCAACTTTACTTTTTCTATGTAATCTTTGGTTCAATTGATATGCTATAAACAATGAATGGAGAAACAATGAATGAAAGCTGCACTAATAAAGGGGTATGTTCAGTCCAAGAGTAAAGGAGAATGCATACCAATCATAAGGGGAAATACTGTTGGAAGGGACAAATCCAATAATGTTGTCTTTAAACATGTTTGCAGAAGATAAAATGCAGTGGCCAACTAATCTGCCATTTACTATGGGGAATTTTAATAGCAGCGCGTGCCTACCAGAAACACACACACACACACAATTTCCAAAAATATACATTTTTACCTGCAAAAAATAATGTTCATTGGTCGTACTAGTAAATATGAGATCATTATTTAGTAAATATTCATGAAAAGATCAAATTTGGCAGTAGACAGCACAGTTTCAATCTGCAGCTAATACCTACTCTGGCCACCATCTTACACAGTGCACCGGAATGGGAATAATTGTTAATATTGTATGCAATATTAACAATTATTCCACAAAAAATAAACCAAATATATTTGGTTTATTTTTTGTAAACATTACAAAACACACACGCACATGCACGCGCACATGCATGCGCACACACGCACACACAAACAATAAATGGGCCCACTTGGAATGAAACAATAACTTCTTTGTGACCTTTGTGTCCCTTCTTTAAAACAAATATATCATACATTTTGTATTTTAATATTTTCTTTTTTGTGCAATAATACTAATAATGAGCAATTCATGCATTGTAAGAAATTAATGAAAAATGTCAATGTCAATGTCATTATGGCCAGCCTGTGACATTTTTGTGACATTTAACCTTAAGTTCTGCAAACAACCGAAAAACAACTAAGCATAACGTTGTTGGTTGGTAGCAGTGTAACTACTGGCTAACGTTTCATATGGGTGGTTCCTTAAACATCCAAGGAATGTTTGGGTTTCACTGTACCGAAAGGGAACGTTTTTAAGTGGTAGATTTTGGTTTGGTTATAACCAAACCTTTAGAGAACCAAAGTCAAACGTTATATTTCCGTTCTCTGTTAGTAGGGTCAGTCGTCTTTTCAAAATAAAAGCTAACGGTGCTCACATAATTTCCTATTGGAATAGCTTCTCGCTTGACAATCTAATGTAACAACATTACACTGCTACACCTGCAGAGCCTTTGTAATGAGAAGCTAGGGCCTAACGCTGCTTAACAAGCAGCTAAAGTTCCTCCGTCAGAGAACACAGTTTCAGACATATTGATGACGGAGTTTTAGAGCATCTGAATGAACTGAACACCGACATGAAAACCCGCTCACAAGCACCGACAATGGATTCTGCCCAAAGATGCACCTTTGGAAACAACACCTGGAACGGGCCAACCTGGACATGTTCCCCCTCTGAAATGACTGAAATGAAGTGTTGCAGCACTTTGGGGGATAATAGATAACAGGTGAGCACCTGAAAAAGCCTCGACTGGGTTACGGATCCTAACAGCTCAGCTGGGAGGAGCTAACTGAACTAAGACGAGACCGAGGTCTAAAGCTACAGGACGCTTTGCTCATCCACCTTTGGACAGTTTTTGGTTGACTGCTGCAGAGGAACTGCTCCCATCGTCCAAATATATCTAAGAGAGCAAGAAGTGTCCAACAACCGTCTCACGGCTCTAAACAACAGAGCTGCTGTCCTGTTGGCTCTCAGTGTAAACCGTGATTCCATCATTCACAACACGAATAGAATCCGTAACGTGATGGAGGGCTTTGAGTTCTCCCAGGAACCTGAGAGCTTTGTTGTCGGGGGTTACCTTCCTGGTGGGGTCTCCCCTGGCACCTTGTCTCAGGGGTTGAGACAAAGACCTTGATGGAGCAGCACCAGATTGTGAAAGCTAACCCCCCTGGAAAGGGAAACTGGGACACACCTGAGGGGTCAGGCCTAGAGAAGGAGCTCACCTCCCAGGAAAGGGAAACTGAGACACACCCGAGGGGTCAGGACTAGAGAAGGAGCTCACCTCCCAGGAAAGGGAAACTGGGACACACCCGAGGGGTCAGGCCTAGAGAAGGAGCTCACCTCCCAGGAAAGGGAAACTGGGACACACCCGAGGGGTCAGGCCTAGAGAAGGAGCTCATCCCCCAGTAAAGGGAAACTGGGACACACCCGAGGGGTCAGGCCTAGAGAAGGAGCTCACCTCCCAGGAAAGGGAAACTGGGACACACCCGTGGGGTCAGGCCTAGAGAAGGAGCTCACCTTCCAGGAAAGGGAAACTGGGACACACCCGAGGGGTAAGGCCTAGAGAAGGAGCTCACCTCCCAGGAAAGGAAAACTGGGACACACCCGAGGGGTCAGGCCTAGAGAAGGAGCTCACCTCCCAGGAAAGGGAAACTGGGACACACCCGTGGGGTCAGGCCTAGAGAAGGAGCTCACCTCCCAGGAAAGGGAAACTGGGACACACCCGTGGGGTCAGGCCTAGAGAAGGAGCTCACCTCCCAGGAAAGGGAAACTGGGACACACCCGAGGGGTCAGGCCTAGAGAAGGAGCTCACCTCCCAGGAAAGGGAAACTGGGACACACCCGAGGGGTCAGGCCTAGAGAAGGAGCTCACCTCCCAGGAAAGGGAAACTGGGATACACCCGAGGGGTCAGGCCTAGAGAAGGAGCTCACCTCCCAGGAAAGGGAAACTGGGACACACCCGAGGGGTCAGGCCTAGAGAAGGAGCTCACCTCCCAGGAAAGGGAAACTGGGACACACCCGTGGGGTCAGGCCTAGAGAAGGAGCTCACCTCCCAGGAAAGGGAAACTGGGACACACCCGAGGGGTCAGGCCTAGAGAAGGAGTTCACCTCCCTGGAAAGGGAAACTGGGACACACCCGTGGGGTCAGGCCTAGAGAAGGAGTTAACCTCCCAGGAAAGGGAAACTGGGACACACCCGAGGGGTCAGGCCTAGAGAAGGAGCTCACCTCCCAGGAAAGGAAACTGGGACACACCCGAGGGGTCAGGCCTAGAGAAGGAGCTCACCTCCCAGGAAAGGGAAACTGGGACACACCCGAGGGGTCAGGCCTAGAGAAGGAGCTCACACAGAACTGTAATATACCAAACACAGTAGGTTGTGCTATTCTCTGATATGCAGAGAAAGAGCAGCTGGAGCTCAGGAGCAAGAGCAGGCGCCAATGGGGAGGTTGGTGGTTCCACTCCGGCTTCCCCGGCCACAGGTGGCAGACGCTGAACCCCACGTTGCCTAGCGACGCATCCATGGGTGTATGAATGTGTGACTGAGTAGAAAGCCTGTAGTTACAGACTAAGATGTGCTGTGTGAGTGTGGCTGAATGTGGCATGTAGTGTTGAAGCTTTGAGTGGTCATTAAGATCAGAAAAGTGCTGTACAAGAACAGTCCATTTCTACTTTCTGATAAGGTTCTGTGTGGGCGTGGCCTAAAGCCCATCTCTATCTGACACCACTGTCTCTTAGAGTTCCTCAAACATTTCCTGTTGTCGAGTTTAGCAGAAAACACATGAGCTGAAACAAGGTGGGGCGAGCAGTGGTAAAGCCCTGCTGCCGCCCCACACACACTTAAAGTAACACCCTTTCGTCAAACTTAATGAGTTAATGGGGGGCGCTGTTGAGCGATGGAGGAGTAAGACGTGTTCCCACGAGCTCTGATAACTTTTTCTTTATTAATACACTAAACTTTTACAAATCCGCTCTTAAGATCCTTGGAACGACGTAAGAAGACACACAAAAGTGCATTATAAAGACCAATGTAAACAAAACTATGTCAAAAAAGGGGAAAACGAGGAAATACGACCAACAAGAAGCAGGCCCCGACCAGCCCTCGGACCCGAGTGACACACCCATACCTGAGGATATGAGTGACGAGGCGGACCCACCTAACCGTGCAATATTAGCCGCTATCGCTAACCTACGAAATGAAGTCACTCAGATCAAGGACGATATATGTGCCTCCATAGATGCACGCATACAGACTGTCTGCACAGAATTGAGAGAGGAGCTGGCTACAACTAAAAAGGAAATTCAGACATCCATTGAAACACTTGAAGGAGCCACGGCCTCGCACGAGAAGACTATTAAAGAGCTGGAGAAATCAGCCTCACTCCACTCCGATGATGTTACCGCTCTCCAACGCCAGGTAACACGGCTGAACTCCGAAGTGGGGAAACTGACTGAAAAATGTGAGGATCTAGAAGGCAGATCTAGGAGGCACATCATTAGAATAATCGGAGTTCCCGAGGGGGTAGAAGGACCCAGACCGCGGGACTTCGTAGCTGACCTGCTAAAAGATGCGCTATCTTTGGATGAAAAGCCACTTATTGACCGAGCGCATCGGACCCTCCGGAGAACCCCCGACCCTCGAGAGCCCCCCAGGCCCTTCATCCTGAGGCTACACTATTATCATGTGCTTGAGGACATCCTACGGAAAGCCAGCGCGGCGAAACAACTTTACTTCAGAGACAAGAGGATTCAAATATGTCCCGACTATCCTCCGGCCGAGGCTAAACGAAGGGCTCTTTTCAACCGTGCCAGGGAGCTATTGCGCGACAAGCCCGGCGTCAGGTATTGACTACTTTACCCCGCGAGACTCCTGGTCACACACAATGGTACACAGACATCCTTTACAGACCCGAAAAAAGCCGAAGAATACGCGGGGCGACTCTTCGGACCAGAGTCATCTACAGCAGCAGCGGACTGATTAAACATGATCTTGGGAATTATTTTCCTTTTCTATCTGTGACTGGCTAGTTTGCCTCGGCAGCTGACATCAGCACAACAACTGTTACCTGCCAAAAAACATACAATGGACACACAACTGCATGACGGTGAGAAGAAATATGCAAGGTGTAAAAGTCGTGGGATACTACACCATATCCTTTATAATTTAGATACTGTACTGTTACTATCTGACAACAATCCCTTTTTCTCAGTATAAGCGTTATTCATTTATCCATTTTATTTAGTTCTGTGATTAGACTCAGCTTTATGTCTAAGTGTGATGCCCATTGTGACCCACTCTTACCCTGTAGAATAGATGTTCAGGTTTGGGGAGTACATTTGTGTTTTACTCTGCGTCTCCCAGGTACATGTGATACATGATGATAGATGCACTTGTATAAATGGGGGTGTGTGTGCCCACATGTACACCCCCTGTGCGATCGCTCGTTCCCTTTCTAATATTTTAAGTTCTTGATTATCAAGTTTCAGAGCTCGGGAGCCGTTTTTGAAGTTAACAGGCCACCAATAGGTGTGGAAGTAACCTTAGTTATCGATTTGTTTGTTTTTCGGCTTCCCTAAGAAGGCTCGCGCCATTCACTTGAACTGGCTAGAGTAGTTTATTTTGTTTTGTTTAGTTTTGTTAATATGTGGGTCAGGTTGACTTGGGGAGGGAGAGCTGGGTTGGGGACAGAAGACCTTACAAAAACTGATTACCAATATGCAAGATACTATGAATGATACCACCAAGGTGAAAAAAAGACCTCACTTTTTCCAGTTGGAATGTGCGTGGAGTAAATAATCCAGTCAAAAGAGGAAAGGTTTTATCCCATCTTAAAACACTGGCCTCGGATATTATGTTTTTACAAGAGACCCATCTGAATAATAAATCACATGGCAGGCTCAGGGCAAAGTGGATAGGTGAGATCTATCACTCGGCTTTTTCTTCCAAAGCAAGAGGTGCAGCAATCTTAATTAGAAAGGGTGTACCTTTTTTGCAGAAAAAAACAATAACCGATAAAGAGGGTCGCTATGTTATAGTGATTGGAGAGACTCAGAATATCTCCCTCACCCTAGTAAACATCTACGCACCTAATACTGATAACCCTGTATTCTTTCAGAAAATGTTTGCATTAATTCCAGATATGTCACAGACTAATTTGATAATCGGAGGAGATTTTAACACCGTTTTGGATGCATATCTGGATAGATCCTCCACAAAGACACCTCCCAGAAATGCCTCAAGTGAATTCTTAAATACATATATAAATAACGCAAATATCCTAGACATATGGCGGATGATGAACCCCTCTGGTCGGGACTATTCATTTTATTCACCTGTGCATAACTCTTACAGTAGGATAGACTATTTCCTAGTTGACGCCAAACTGGCACCTTTTGTAGTGGATGCTCGTTATCATAGTATTGTGATTTCAGATCACAGTCCACTTTCCTTTTCAATATGTTTAGACCATTTAGACAAACCGCATACCTCTTGGAGACTAAACCCTCACCTACTTACAGATAAAATATTTCGTGAGTACCTAAAAGATCAAATTTCATTTTATTTTGAGATGAATGATATCCCAGAGACTTCTCCTTCCACTCTCTGGGAGGCGTTTAAAGCCTACATTAGAGGTAGCATCATCTCATTTGAAGCATCAAGGAAGAAACAAAACATGTCCAAATTGAAAGACCTGGAAGGACAGATCAAAGCAATGGATCAGGAAAATGCTCGATCCCCATCTACAGTTCTGCACAGGAAAATAACAACATTAAAATATGAATATAACCAAATTGTGTCTGTGAAAATAAGTAAAGCATTCCTGTATACCAGACAAAGGTTCTTTGAATTCGGAGATAAACCACATAAATTATTGGCTCGTCAACTCAGAAAAATGGAGAATGATAGGACAATAAATAAGGTAAAAGCCTGTGATAACAAAATACTCACAAAACCCAAAGATATTAATAACAGGTTTCTCGAATTCTACACAGATTTGTATACTCCTAGATCCACCTCAGAGCCCGAGATTATTAATATGTTTTTAGATAAGTGTAATCTACCCAGGTTAGGATTTGAAGATTGTAAATCGCTAAATGCGGAGCTCACAATCCAAGAGGTTCAATCTGCTGTTGCCTCATTAAAGGGTAATAAATCACCAGGCCCTGACGGACTCCCTGGAGAATTATATAAAACGTATAGTGAAAAGTTATCTCCTTATTTGTTGAAGGTATTTAAACACGCTCAGGAAAGTGGGGCTCTACCACCGACTTTAACTGAAGCCTGTGATCACTGTAATTCATAAGAAAGGGAAAGATCCACAGGAAGTAGGTGCATATCGCCCTATTTCACTCCTGAATGTTGATGGGAAGCTATTTGCCAAATTGCTTGCTAACAGATTGAGCCCCCTGCTGGAGAGATTAATCCATCCTGACCAGACGGGTTTTGTACCTAACAGAAACTCTACTTTCAATTTGAGACGCCTTTTTAATATCATGTACACGAAAAGAGAACCAAACTCTGATCTTGTTATACTTGCACTCGATGCTGAAAAGGCGTTTGATCAGATTGAGTGGCGATATTTATTTGAAGTTCTCAATAGATTCAATCTCGGAGATGTTTTTTTATCACTAATTAAACTTATCTACAAAAACCCTACAGCCCAAATCCTAACTAACCGAACACTATCCTCCCCATTTAAGTTATGTAGGGGGACGAGGCAGGGATGCCCCCTCTCCCCTTTAATCTTTGCTCTTGCTATTGAGCCGCTGGCTCAAAGTATTAGACTTGACCCTCAGATACATGGGTACACCACTAAAGGAACAGTTAGCAAAATATCATTGTATGCAGATGATATTCTTCTTTATTTAACACGTCCACAAATTACCATTCCGGTACTTTTAGATAAAATCAATTTATTTGGCACTTTTGCAGGATATCGGATTAATTGGACAAAAAATGTCTTAATGCCAGTCCACAGGGATGATCTGACGTTCCTGATTAATTTTCCATTTAAAATCTCCTCGGAAAATCTCACCTATTTGGGTATAGAAGTGACAAGACAATATACTTCTCTCTTTCAACTAAACTTTTCTCCCTTAATAGAAAAACTACGGTCTAGGTTATTGTTCTGGGATACTCTCCCAATTTCGATGATCGGGAGAATAAATGCGGTTAAGATGGTCTTACTCCCACAGTTACTATATCTTTCAAAATATTCCAATATTCCTTAAAAAAACTTTTTTTAAACAACTAGACTCCTTAATTACTCCCTTTTTGTGGGGACACAAAGCTCCCAGAATAGGTAAGAAATATCTCTGCAAGCCTAAATCTGCAGGAGGGTTAGCACTTCCAAATTTCTTGTTTTACTACTGGGCCTCAGCGATCAAGACTTTTACTTTCTGGCTAAACACCACAAACTCACCACCTAATTGGCTACTGATGGAACAGGAGGAATGCCATCCATATTCACTGGCTACAATTCTATTAGCACCAACCAAGGTCAGTAGATTATTATATAACAACAATCCTATTATTCATAATATGATTTGTATCTGGAAACAAATAAAATCCAGTTGTAATCTTAAATCCCTATCCTCTGCATTACCCATAGATAGAAACCCCACTTTTGCCCTGCCTGGTTTGGTTGGAGCCTTCTCTAAGTGGAATCAGAAAGGTGTTAAATGTATTAAAGATCTGTATATACAAGGTGTACTTGCCTCGTTTTCTCAATTACAGCAGAAATTTGGATTGGAAAATAATAATTTCTTTCAATATCTGCAAATCAGGGACTATATACGTAGGCATTTGGAGGATTTTCAGACTGAACCCAAAACATTAATAGATGAGTGTCTGGAATTGCCAGTAAATGAACCAAAATTGATAACACGTATCTATAATAATCTCCTGTCATTAAGTCCTCCCCCTGCCCATACACATAGACACAAATGGGAGAAAGAATTTGGCAAACCGATCTCAGAGGATCTATGGGACAGTGCTCTTGAGAAGATCAACACCTGCTCACACAGTGCAAGACATTGCCTTATTCAATTTAAAATTATACACATGCTCCACTTCTCAAAGGAAAAATTACATAAAATTTATCCAGAAGTATCACCTGTGTGTGATAAATGCAAGTCTTCCGTTGCAACCCATCTTCATAGTTATGTACTATGCCCTAAGATTTCCTCTTTCTGGTCTGGGGTTTTTAACATAATGTCCGAGGTTATGAAATTTGTGATAAAGCCAGAATCCATTCTTATTATTCTTGGGGTGTCTGAAACCTTTAAAAAATTAAACAAAACACGACAATGTTTTATTTCATATGGTCTTATAATAGCAAAGAAAATGATCCTTATGTCATGGAAGAGTGTGAACACACCAACAGCTAAGATGTGGCTAGGGGAATTAACTAATACACTCCACTTGGAAAGAATTCGATATGTTCTAAAAGACAGACTCCAACATTTCGACGCAACTTGGCAACCTCTCATACAGTAGCTTGCTAATGCTAACCCAACTTGATACCTGATCTCCTATAAGCATAGCAGGGTTCTTGTGATATTTTCCTTGCGGGTCTTCTCCACGGGGTGGGGGGGTGTTTTTTTTTTTTTTTTTTGTCAACCTGTTTCTGTTGTCTCTGTTTAAGCGTTCTGTAATGAATGTTTGTTTGTATCCTTGTATTATAAAAGCTCAATAAAAATACATGGGGAAAAAAACAAAAAAACTTAATGAGTTAATTGGATGTGACAGGCGTGACAGGTGAACTCTAGTTGACCCCTGGGTCACGAGGTGAACTCTAGTGACCCTTGGTCATGAGGTGTGGGGGGGGGGGGGGGGGGGTGCTAAAGGGGAGAGGGGGAGGAGGGGTAAGGGGGAGTGGTGTTAGGGGTGGAGTTACGGATTAAGTCTAAATATTTATTGAGAGATTGTTTAATTACAGAATAGGGAAAGTTTAAGTTTTAGGAGCAAAGCTGACAACATTTTAAGTATCCTATGAGTTACGAAAAAAATAGCTGTTTGACAGCTTTGCAGACCCTCATATAATATAATAAAGTGATTAGGTCATGTAAAGCCCGTGACTTTGAGAACCAATGAGATGATAGAAGGGTGGATGGGTTTAAGAACAATAGTTGATTGTTCTTAAACGTCGCTGATCCTCTCCCCTGTAGGGCAAATATATAATAAAAGTTGGTTATTCTCAGAATAGAAAGAAAAAAAAAAGTGACCGTAGGTTAATAAGGATATCCTGTGAGTAGTCAATATGCACCACTCTCCGCTAATAAACTTGGGTTTAAGAAAAATAGTTGATTGATAACGTCGCCGATCCTCACCCCTTTAGAGCAAATATAATACAAGTTGGTTATTTTCAGAATAGAAAGAAAAAAAAAATGCACCACTCTCCTCTAATCAACTAACTGGGGTCGATTCATACAGGGAGGCTGTGAACAGGGTTTCAAGTCATGAGAATGTTCCATTGTTTTACCACATGACCATCAAGTATGAATCATGTGTAGCTAATTTTAGGAGGGGTGGGGGAGAAAGAAACAATCTATGTTAATAGCATGCGCATGTCCATCTATGCGTTGACCCTCATACTTTGCTACTGTGCTTCTAAAAGATTTATTTCTCTTCAGTTGCACAGTGGAAAGAACATTTTCAGGAACCATGTTACTCATCCTTGTAACTTACTAAACATCTAATTAGCTATGTTCAATATGATCTGCTGTATCGAATGCAATTTGTTATTAATAAAGGTAATCACATAGGAGTCTGCATACCTATTAACTAACCCAGAGTGAATAAAAGTTTTTAAAAAATAAAATCCTCTTCTGATGACATTGAGGGTAGACAAAGCATACGCTTCATATAGTGAGGCTGTGAACAGAGTTTCAAGTCAAGAGTATGCTCCATTGTTTTACTTCATGAGCACCAAGCATGAATGGTCTGTAGCTAATTTTAGGAGGGGTGGTAGTAAGGCTGGAGAGAAAGAAACAATCAATCAGTTGAAAAAGAAATGACTTCCTAAAGCATGTTTCCTTTACACTTCAGCTGTCTCTTCTCTTCATCGTATGTGTTTATCAGCTTCCACATCCCAGAGCAGTTTATGCATGACTGTTGGTTGCATGCACACGTCCAGCAGCCTTGTTACGAAAGTCTCATCCCATGGTCTAAGAGACAAGACAGCCACAAGTGGGAAAGGTCACATGCAAACATTCAGTTGAATAAGACACAGAGAGTGCGTCTACTCTTCTTTTTCTTTTTTTTTTAACATCCATCTAATTATGACATATTAGTTCATATGAGATAAGAAACATAATGAAAAAAACAAAAAACTCACTTCTTTGACAGAACAATGTGATAATTTCACCCTGTTTCTTACAGAAATCAAAGTAATTATGTAAAATGTTAAAAAAGGTTATTTGAGAAAACCCCTGAAACAGGTTCATATGCACAAGGAGCTGTTAATATAATCTCACACCAACAGTATATCTGCATCTCCACCGGACAAGAGTAACATGTGTATGTTACTCCTCATACATTATGTTACTTTGCTGCTTAAAGATTTATTTGACTTCAGTTGAGCAGTGTAAAGAACATTTTCAGGAACCATGTTACTCATCCTTATAACTTACTAAACATCTAATTAGCTATATTCAATATGATCTGCTGTATTCATTGCAATTTATTATTAATGAAGGTAATCACACACACACACACACGCAAACACACATAGCCAAAGACAAACAACTAAGTTTTCAGGAGTGCTGACCGTTTTCTAAGTGTTAAATCTCAGGGAAACTTCATCCGAGAGCAAATACTAAACCAGACAGATTTGTCAGCCTACTTCAAGCAGGCTACTTCTAAATAGGAATCAGCACACCTATTAACTAGCTCGGAGTGAATAAAAGTTTTAAAAATGAAAAAACAAACAAACAAACAAAAAAAACCTTATTCATCCCCTGTGCTGCAACAGCAATGGTAGGAATTTTCCTGAGTGACTATGACTGTTGTACAACAACCCAGAAGTTGATCTCCTAGGGGTGTTTAGAGTTGATATTAAGAGTTATTTAAGTTTTAAAAAATTTAATAAAAAATTTGAAAATTAAAAAAAAGGATGTAAAAACCTCCTAACAACATGCAAATAAATAAACTACAGTCAAAATAAAGTTTTCAAACAGAGTGCAACATGTTCCTAAAGCACCTGAGCACCAAGTTACCTGCGAAGTGATCAGAACTGATCTCAAGTGTAAAGAGATAGATGTTCCCTTGTGATTAATTAAAGTCAACAATTAATAAACTTCAGAATTTGATTTTCCACAGTGGGGAAAATGATCACCATCACCTGTATGAATGAATGAACAGTTTAGTCACAGAGGCACTAAGTATGTTCTCATGAGAACAGGGTACAGCCAAGTGATTTGGCAACTACAGACTTAGAAAAAATTGATTTGGAGCTAGTGGTAAGTCCCTTTTCCAGCAGGGTCAGGTTCTCAGCGGTCACCCTGAGAACTACCAATGTCTGATTCCATCTTTTATTCTGAGATCTCGTGAATGTCCAGTTAAACATTTATATTAGATACGTGTAACAGATAGTTAGATGTACAAGTCATATCCTGCATTTGCTGTTACTGGCGAGCTGTTAACTCAAATATGAACTAAATTTTCATGGCAGCAAAAGACTCCAGCGCGCACACACACACAGAAATGTAGTCAAGAGTTATCTTTCCACAAAACCTTTTAAGGGGTGCATTGCAATTGTCCAACCAGGAACTGTAGAAAATAAGCCAACTTTCTGATGAATCACACTGAAGCCACTGTAAAGTTTTTTTGTTTTGTTTTTTTGTTGTTGTTTTTTTTTTACAAGCATAATGCCTCACTGTATAAAACATGTTTAGTGCGATAAGTCAAAGGTGAAAGTGGATAACATTAGAGTCTGCTCTTAAAAACTTCAATAAAACAATTCACATATACTCCTGATAAAATAATGTTACTATTGCAACATTCCAAAATATTGGACCTGAATCTGACTTAATGTCTGATTGTAGTTAAGCTGTTAACCAGCAAACAAGGCCTGACTTCATTTAGCCTTAAATACTTCAGACTCTGCTCAATCCATCCTTCATTTGAAATCAAAACACAATAACCTGGCTTTGTGGTAAGATTCAAACACGAACAATTGTTCGATTTGATGAGTAAACACACGAACAAGTGAGCATGCAAAGAAAATATACTGATCTCCCGGAGACTCAGGATTAAATATAATAAAAATGATCAAAGTCTCATCTTTCTTGAACTGTTTAAGACATATTGGTTACTGCCTCAGCTCCGTTTTGTGTTATTTTTCTGATAGTTTAAGCGCCACGAAAGATTTGATTAAGCTGAAATTAAAACTCCATGCTTTAGGTCTGCATACAGACCTTATAAATTGTAAATTTTGTGTCCACCAAACTCTTTTATGCTCTGAGATTTTACATGAATGTAACCTTAAAACGCCCTGCTAATATTATTCTTAAGCTTGATTCGTAAAAGATTTTGAACCCGAACACCTTTCTTGATCTTATGTGCTAATGATTTGTAAATCTTAAATTAACTTAAGCTGAAGGCGCTAAACAGGTTCTTTAACCCCATTTCCCCACCTTGGTTTATTTAAGACAGCTATGTATTTAAAGCTGCCGTCGGCAGGTTTTCAAAATTCTGAGTCTAAAGTTGGAAAATTGGAACTGATACAACTTTCAGTTCCCTCCCCCTCTGTGGACGAGGTTGTGCACACCAGTTTGCGGGCACACAAGCTGGGGGCAGACTCACGCTCAGCATGGTTGGTGACTGTTTTGCTCAGATAATGGATAAATAATAAATCTAACGTGATTGGTTAAAAACAGCCGGGGTGCTCGATTTTTGCAAGCACGATTACAGGCTTCAGAGGGAGCTACAGAATTCGGGATTTTTCCTAAACAGCCTATTTAATATTCTACTACCAGAATCCCATGACAGTTCAAGCTAATATGACTAAAGAAAAAAATTTAAAAAAAAGTTGCAGACGGCAGCTTTAACTTAAACGGAATACCGGCACACACTCGATTCTTGTCTGGAATAGCTACGGACAAAAGAAGAAAAATAAATAAATTGGCATACAAAATCTTGGTGATGGGTGAGGACAATGAAGACAGGCAATATTTTGCAGACAATGAAAACCAAAAATATATATGTAGCCTAGGTGTCTCTTGCAACTGCAGTAAAGGTAATATTTAAAAAGCGAAACGTTATTTAATTTAACTAAAAGAGGGCAGGAGGGCTAAATTAACCACACAATATTAAATATTCTGCATCTAATGATTCAATTCTCACATCTTTGAATTAATACTCGTGCAGAGTTCAACACATGCATGGTGGATAGTGCGATGGTGATAATGGTTCTACTGAAACAGAACATTTCATGACACAGAAAATGTATCCTAAATTGTATATCCAACCAGCATGAAAATTCCATCCACTGTAGATGATGGCAGCATTATCCAGTGTTTCAATCTTATTCTACTTTTTTATTACCATTATCATTATTTTTTTTAACCAAAGACAAACTATGCCTTTCATCAAATTTAAAAACTAGATTGGATACAAATTAGCACTTTCACCAATTGCAGTCTAACACAACAATCTAAGGGAGGTAGATTCATTTCATTTGGGGTGCCTCTGAACTACCCTATGTTCAGCGCACAAAAATATAATGTACTATCATTCGCCTCTCTAATTCCCCGTAGACGTATCCTCCTACATTGGAAGTCACCAATTGGTCCAGGACTGCATACCTGGATAGAGGATATGATGTTATTCTTAAAACTGGAAAAAAAGTCAAATTTTCTTTAAGAGGATCAGTTGAGAATATTTTCACTACATGGCGGCCTTTCCTCTTTTATTTTGACAAAGTATCTGCAGTTTCCAACCCGTAATTTTTAGCTAAACTTGTAAAGTACTAGCCATAGATTAGAGCACATTATATAGACTATAAAATGCTTAGGTTTGCTTGGGTAAAATTATAATTACAGACCAATGGGGGTGGGGAAGGTGGATGGGGTTTCTTTTCTTTTGTGCTTGTTTTATGTGTGTGTGTATGAAATAGAAATAGATATTGTAATTCCTTCTCCTGTGACACTGATTTTGGGTTTACTGAGAATCTGTCCTACTAAACAAATGAAATAAAATAAAAATAAATAAATATATATACATATATATATTTATATAAATGTCTCTTCCTGATAGCTTCTTGATTTCTTTAAAGTTCTACATTGATGTTGTATCTTAACAACAGCAAAATCATTTTTTAAATCCTAGCACTCGTAAGAACATATGCAGCCGTTCTCTTGACATGACATTTAATTAGCATACCACTATTTAATTTCTGCACGTTTTAAGCTTTGTATCCTCTTACATTATTAACACTATATGTGAAATCTCGAGTTTAGGGTCAAAGAACAAGATATGGTACCATCCCTGAACAGGATGACACACAGTGATGCACACGAAACAAGAGATGCAGAGTTGTAATGTGTTACTTCACTTGTTGTATCATAGCTATGCTGTAATTGTAAGACCAGTCTAACAGTTTGTGTGTAATTTCATTACATTTCAAACTTCCCACATCATGTCACACTATGTTTAGTGCGGATGTGGGGAGGTCAGATATTAAGAACAACAGGGGTAAACTAGGATTCTTTTATCTTAGTCGACCCTCAACACGTAAAGTTTACTGATTTATATCCATTGTTGGTCTCTCCAGATAGTAAATTGACATTCTTTATTGGAAAGTCTCCCTATACCCAACTTCTGAAATGAATCTATCCTCCCTTAGATTGTTGTGTTAGACTGCATTTGGTGAAAGTGCTAATTTGTATCCAATCTAGTTTTTAAATTTGATGAAAGGCATAGTTTGTCTTTGGTTAAAAAAAATAATTATAATGGTAATAAAAAAGTAGAATAAGATTGAAACACTGGATAATGCTGCCATCACCTACAGTGGATGGAATTTTCATGCTGGTTGGATATACAATTTAGGATACATTTTCTGTGTCATGAAATGTTCTGTTTCAGTAGAACCATTATCACCATCGCACTATCCACCATGCATGTGTTGAACTCTGCACGAGTATTAATTCAAAGATGTGAGAATTGAATCATTAGATGCAGAATATTTAATATTGTGTGGTTAATTTAGCCCTCCTGCCCTCTTTTAGTTAAATTAAACAACGTTTCGCTTTTTAAATATTACCTTTACTGCAGTTGCAAGAGACACCTAGGCTACATATATATTTTTGGTTTTCATTGTCTGCAAAATATTGCCTGTCTTCATTGTCCTCACCCATCACCAAGATTTTGTATGCCAATTTATTTATTTTTCTTCTTTTGTCCGTAGCTATTCCAGACAAGAATCGAGTGTGTGCCGGTATTCCGTTTAAGTTAAAGCTGCCGTCTGCAACTTTTTTTTAAATTTTTTTCTTTAGTCATATTAGCTTGAACTGTCATGGGATTCTGGTAGTAGAATATTAAATAGGCTGTTTAGGAAAAATCCCGAATTCTGTAGCTCCCTCTGAAGCCTGTAATCGTGCTTGCAAAAATCGAGCACCCCGGCTGTTTTTAACCAATCACGTTAGATTTATTATTTATCCATTATCTGAGCAAAACAGTCACCAACCATGCTGAGCGTGAGTCTGCCCCCAGCTTGTGTGCCCGCAAACTGGTGTGCACAACCTCGTCCACAGAGGGGGAGGGAACTGAAAGTTGTATCAGTTCCAATTTTCCAACTTTAGACTCAGAATTTTGAAAACCTGCCGACGGCAGTTTTAAATACGTAGCTGTCTTAAATAAACCAAGGTGGGGAAATGGGGTTAAAGAACCTGTTTAGCGCCTTCAGCTTAAGTTAATTTAAGATTTACAAATCATTAGCACATAAGATCAAGAAAGGTGTTCGGGTTCAAAATCTTTTACGAATCAAGCTTAAGAATAATATTAGCAGGGCGTTTTAAGGTTACATTCATGTAAAATCTCAGAGCATAAAAGAGTTTGGTGGACACAAAATTTACAATTTATAAGGTCTGTATGCAGACCTAAAGCATGGAGTTTTAATTTCAGCTTAATCAAATCTTTCGTGGCGCTTAAACTATCAGAAAAATAACACAAAACGGAGCTGAGGCAGTAACCAATATGTCTTAAACAGTTCAAGAAAGATGAGACTTTGATCATTTTTATTATATTTAATCCTGAGTCTCCGGGAGATCAGTATATTTTCTTTGCATGCTCACTTGTTCGTGTGTTTACTCATCAAATCGAACAATTGTTCGTGTTTGAATCTTACCACAAAGCCAGGTTATTGTGTTTTGATTTCAAATGAAGGATGGATTGAGCAGAGTCTGAAGTATTTAAGGCTAAATGAAGTCAGGCCTTGTTTGCTGGTTAACAGCTTAACTACAATCAGACATTAAGTCAGAACCAGGTCCAATATTTTGGAATGTTGCAATAGTAACATTATTTTATCAGGAGTATATGTGAATTGTTTTATTGAAGTTTTTAAGAGCAGACTCTAATGTTATCCACTTTCACCTTTGACTTATCGCACTAAACATGTTTTATACAGTGAGGCATTATGCTTGTAAAAAAAAAACAACAACAAAAAAACAAAACAAAAAAACTTTACAGTGGCTTCAGTGTGATTCATCAGAAAGTTGGCTTATTTTCTACAGTTCCTGGTTGGACAATTGCAATGCACCCCTTAAAAGGTTTTGTGGAAAGATAACTCTTGACTACATTTCTGTGTGTGTGTGCGCGCTGGAGTCTTTTGCTGCCATGAAAATTTAATTCATATTTGAGTTAACAGCTCGCCAGTAACAGCAAATGCAGGATATGACTTGTACATCTAACTATCTGTTACACGTATCTAATATAAATGTTTAACTGGACATTCACGAGATCTCAGAATAAAAGATGGAATCAGACATTGGTAGTTCTCAGGGTGACCGCTGAGAACCTGACCCTGCTGGAAAAGGGACTTACCACTAGCTCCAAATCAATTTTTTCTCAGTCTGTAGTTGCCAAATCACTTGGCTGTACCCTGTTCTCATGAGAACATACTTAGTGCCTCTGTGACTAAACTGTTCATTCATTCATACAGGTGATGGTGATCATTTTCCCCACTGTGGAAAATCAAATTCTGAAGTTTATTAATTGTTGACTTTAATTAATCACAAGGGAATATCTATCTCTTTACACTTGAGATCAGTTCTGATCACTTCGCAGGTAACTTGGTGCTCAGGTGCTTTAGGAACATGTTCCACTCTGTTTGAAAACTTTATTTTGACTGTAGTTTATTTATTTGCATGTTGTTAGGAGGTTTTTACATCCTTTTTTTTAATTTTCAAATTTTTTATTAAATTTTTTAAAACTTAAATAACTCTTAATATCAACTCTAAACACCCCTAGGAGATCAACTTCTGGGTTGTTGTACAACAGTCATAGTCACTCAGGAAAATTCCTACCATTGCTGTTGCAGCACAGGGGATGAATAAGGTTTTTTTTGTTTGTTTGTTTGTTTTTTCATTTTTAAAACTTTTATTCACTCCGAGCTAGTTAATAGGTGTGCTGATTCCTATTTAGAAGTAGCCTGCTTGAAGTAGGCTGACAAATCTGTCTGGTTTAGTATTTGCTCTCGGATGAAGTTTCCCTGAGATTTAACACTTAGAAAACGGTCAGCACTCCTGAAAACTTAGTTGTTTGTCTTTGGCTATGTGTGTTTGCGTGTGTGTGTGTGTGTGTGTGTGTGTGATTACCTTCATTAATAATAAATTGCAATGAATACAGCAGATCATATTGAATATAGCTAATTAGATGTTTAGTAAGTTATAAGGATGAGTAACATGGTTCCTGAAAATGTTCTTTACACTGCTCAACTGAAGTTAAATAAATCTTTAAGCAGCAAAGTAACATAATGTATGAGGAGTAACATACACATGTTATTCTTGTCCGGTGGAGATGCAGATATACTGTTGGTGTGAGATTATATTAACAGCTCCTTGTGCATATGAACCTGTTTCAGTGGTTTTCTCAAATAACCTTTTTTAACATTTTACATAATTACTTTGATTTCTGTAAGAAACAGGGTGAAATTATCACATTGTTCTGTCAGAGAAGTGAGTTTTTTGTTTTTTTCATTATGTTTCTTATCTCATATGAACTAATATGTCATAATTAGATGGATGTTAAAAAAAAAAGAAAAAGAAGAGTAGACGCACTCTCTGTGTCTTATTCAACTGAATGTTTGCATGTGACCTTTCCCACTTGTGGCTGTCTTGTCTCTTAGACCATGGGATGAGACTTTCGTAACAAGGCTGCTGGACGTGTGCATGCAACCAACAGTCATGCATAAACTGCTCTGGGATGTGGAAGCTGATAAACACATACGATGAAGAGAAGAGACAGCTGAAGTGTAAAGGAAACATGCTTTAGGAAGTCATTTCTTTTTCAACTGATTGATTGTTTCTTTCTCTCCAGCCTTACTACCACCCCTCCTAAAATTAGCTACAGACCATTCATGCTTGGTGCTCATGAAGTAAAACAATGGAGCATACTCTTGACTTGAAACTCTGTTCACAGCCTCACTATATGAAGCGTATGCTTTGTCTACCCTCAATGTCATCAGAAGAGGATTTTATTTTTTAAAAACTTTTATTCTCTCTGGGTTAGTTAATAGGTATGCAGACTCCTATGTGATTACCGTTATTAATAACAAATTGCATTCGATACAGCATATCATATTGAACATAGCTAATTAGATGTTTAGTAAGTTACAAGGATGAGTAACATGGTTCCTGAAAATGTTCTTTCCACTGTGCAACTGAAGAGAAATAAATCTTTTAGAAGCACAGTAGCAAAGTATGAGGGTCAACGCATAGATGGACATGCGCATGCCATTAACATAGATTGTTTCTTTCTCCCCCACCCCTCCTAAAATTAGCTACACATGATTCATACTTGATGGTCATGTGGTAAAACAATGGAGCATTCTCATGACTTGAAACCCTGTTCACAGCCTCCCTGTATGAATCGACTCCAGTTAGTTGATTAGAGGAGGAGCTGCAGGAGTTTGGATCAAACTGAACATTTATTTTGCATTCTTTTCACTTAGTTTCTGTCCGCTCTTAGTTGTGTAAAGTTCCTCCTGAAGCAGCTCATCATCATGTGTTTTCCATCCGACCTCAGCCTGACCTGTTTTAGTGTCCACTCCCCTCTTGTTTTATCCACTTTCACTTGAGTTAGCACAACATGCTGCAGTCAGGTCCACTGCCCCCTGCGTCCCAAACACCTCTTTAAACCAACCAAACCAGGCCGAGTTCGGCAGCATTTGGAGGTCCACATCAAAAACGCCATTACATTTGAAGGTAATGCCATTGCATTTTAGATTAAAGATATACGTGCACACGCACACATACAAATGTGTATCCTTATGTATGTTCATGTGACTTGTTTGTCATTGTCTAACATAAACATTTTCTTGACTTGCTCTTAGATAAGAAGATCTGCTGCTGCAATTTGACTTGTAGGAATGGGGGACATTATCATCGTCCCATCTGTGACACAACTGTCCTTAGGACAGACATGGAAGCGCATGTAAAGTCTTGTTCCATACAACAAACATCCACCTCAGCTGCTGCCCAGTCCAATCCGAGTCAAGATTCATCCTTCTTCTCCCTGCAACCAAGTCCATCTGCATCCCCATCTCCAGAGCTTCTCGTGCAACAATCAATTCAAACATCTTCCATCATCCACTCCTCAGCAGACACACAATTGTCATCTCATTTTATTTCCTCTTTTGTTGAAACTGAAAAAGGTTGAATGTCCCCTCTGTTCACTAACTTGCCATCTGAAAAACTTGGCCAAACATATGAAATGATGTAACTCAAACCAACCATTTAAAGAGTGTCTGTGTGGATGCCAAATATGTCATTTCCACAGTCCAAAAAGGAGGGCATGGCTTTTCAGTCCCAATACACGTACAGGACAAAACCTGGGGCCAAGTACACAAGGTGCAGTGTGAGTTGGAAGATTGCAAACAGTACTCTTAACTTTCACACACTGCGAACACATCCGTTCTTTACAATGCTGCACAGATATAGCCACAGAAGAATGCCTCAGAGAAGATATGTTAACAGAAATGGTGCACTTAAAGTTTTTTTGTGATTAAAAAAAGTCAACCTGCCTTTAAAGGCAAAAATGTGCACAAGCAGCACATGTCCCTCTCTGTGTTGAGGTATTATTTGTGGAAAGCTCAAAGCACTTCTGTTTTTCCATCCATGAGCCAACTTTGCACTATTACAGTCGCATTTGGGAGGATATTTCACTGCACATTGTACTGTGTATGATTGTGTATGTGACAAATGAAACTATCTTGAATCTTGAATCTTTGTAACGCACAATTCCTCAGCAAACACATGGCATTGCCCTTATGCCAAACCAAGGATGTCATGTGTCCACAACAATATCAGCAAATGGCATTTATTTCAAACGAACCGGGATGTGTTCAGAACAGAAGAAACCATCTGGAGCGATCCTGGAGCCATTCAAATTCATATTTCACAACATTGACGACATGTTGAGATTTTGTGCAGAAGTAGTAGACAAAAACAAAAAGTTTGGGCCTATTGTGAATGTCTCACTGAGTAAAGGTCTACAGAACATTTGATCATGTTTTTTTCTTTATTTTTATGCCTTTAATGATAGGACAGTAGGAAGACATGCAGCAAAGGGCCGCTCAGTGCGGGACTTGAACCAGGGCCAACTGCGGCGAGGACTGTAGCCTCTGTACATGGGGCGGCTGCTTAACCAACTACGCTACAGACCGCCCCAGAACATTTGATCATGTTGTGACTTGGTATGTTTTTGATGTTTTCTCATTGATCACTTAATAATTTGACTTGGATGATACTGTAGATATCAAGAGTTAGGGTAGTATTTAGTGGTATTAAGGTGTTCCAGCAGCACATCAACATAATTAGCATAGACAAAGAACCAAACATGAAATTTATGGTCATTAAGAATAAATTTACAGAAAAATACAACAGAAAAAGTAATTGAAACAAATGTATAGAAAAAGAGCTGTCCAATAAAGTCAAAATGAAATGATAATGAAACGGCAGTGACGTACTCTATGGTACACAATAAAATGTATAGGCCAATGGCATCTTATGAGATGTTGGCTTATGAATATGAGTAATAGCTTAAGAGAAAATGTGCACTGACCAAACAAAAGTTTACTGTACAAATAAAAACAATATACACAATAGACCGGGAATTGATAGATTTTATGTCATACTGTTTACTAATTAATTAATTTGTGAGGAAAACGATTAAACCGGAAGTGCATTCGCGATTTTATTTTGAAATATACGCCGTGCATTTCCGAGCCTGACAGTGGAGGTCTGCCATTATGAGGAGAGGGAAAACTGGCGGCTTTTTCCGGGTGGTACTGCACTCTAGGAGCGCCAACAAAGCAGTGCAGAGCACGCCGAACTCTATGGTGGTACTATGAAATCCACCTTAGATCCAGCCATTGCTTTGGATATAATTTTTTTATATTTTTTCATTTTAATTTTCCTAAAGGCAGGATAAATGATCCTTTCAAACGGCACTTGGTTTGATTTTTTTAGACTCACTAGATTTGTTTAAAATACACATTTATTGTCAGTATTGCATTCCGAGTGACGTCACGCATGTGGCATCACTTTACGGCATGGTCTGTCCTAGCGCTGAGCTAGCAGAGAGGTGTTAACTCAAATAGTTACAGATTTCAGCACAGCCCTTTTACATACTCTCTGACTAGCCTCTGGTTTAGCTTTGGTTGTTGTTAGCGGCACCAGGTTAGCACTCTGGCACAGTGGACGAGAGCCGTAAAGCAGCCGGTCGTAATCAGCCGTGCGTTCTTCAGATTCCGTTAGCTAGATGCTAGCAGATACTGACTCGCAAATGCCAGACCTGTAAGAAAACAGAAAGCTATAACTCCCAGGTTATTGTACTTTCGATATGAATCCACATCCCTCTGTCAGAAATCACAGTATTATTTTCAGGTTTCAGTCGCTAGCGGGGACATTTTTTAAGTTATTAGCGCCAGCCCTATGGAAAATGGTCATTCTGCACTCGCTCGCCAGCGCCCCCAGAGAAAATCAACTGAACTGCAGCCAATTTTTTTTATAATGGGGCGAATAGGAAGTGGAACGGCTGTCTGTAAAAGGGCTGTGGGTCTGCAGCCAGGACCTCTGGGCCGGAACTCCACCCTGTGACCCCGGAAGCAAACACCGCAGCCGGCCGCTTGTTTTCTCTGTGTGGGACTCAGCTGCTGGACGGTGTGTTAGCGTGTCTGAGCTGAGTATCTGAGTGTGAGCAGTAGTGATGGCAAAATGAGGCTTTGTGAACCAATGAGGCTTTCCAGCCCAAAGGTTCGCCAAAAGGTTCATTAGGGCCATTTCAGACCAGGGCGGCAAAGCGTGGCGGAACGGAAGCGATTTTCACCGGCGGAGGTGAAAATACATGGAAACAGATCTGTCCTTGCACACCGACGCGGCGGTAGTCGGGCGGTAGCGGCGCGGAGACGCCTCCGTCCCGCGCTGCTTTTGGAAAATAGAACTCGAGCGGAATTTGGACGGCAGCGGCCGGCAGCGGCCGGCAGTGGCCGGCGGCGGCCGGCGGTGTCCCGTTGAAATGAATGGGGAATGCAGACAGGGCTGGTGCAGAACTACCGCGGCCGCGGACTGTCCGGTGTGAAAAGCCAAGTTGAACACACCGCCTGATAACCGGCGTTAAGACTGCCGTCGTTTCGCTGCCGCCACGCCACGCTCTGGTCTGAAATCGGCCTTACCCGAAGCCTCATTGAAACGGTCTCTCTAGTGACACCTGCTGTGCAAAAGGAATATATGACAGACTAAATTAACCCTGAGTTAGAGCATCCTGCAATATAAAATAAACAACTGTTGTCACTGTGTCTCAATGAAAATAAATGTGTGAAAACTGCATATATGGAAGTATTATTGAGTGCTATGGTGTTGATAACTCAAATGAGATATATCAATGATGTACACTGACTACAGTGCTTATGGAACTGGGAGTATGAAAGTGCTTATGGGACCG
The DNA here is from genome assembly GCF_027942865.1 of Odontesthes bonariensis. Classification (NCBI taxonomy): domain Eukaryota; kingdom Metazoa; phylum Chordata; class Actinopteri; order Atheriniformes; family Atherinopsidae; genus Odontesthes; species Odontesthes bonariensis. The sequence goes on from NC_134524.1 coordinate 24,781,328, forward strand.
GGAGTCAGGAATAAACTGTAACAGAGCAGTATGGGCAACAAGACAAGTATAAGTTATTGGTTTTTATTTTAAAAAAATGTGTGTCAATAACGTTGCGGTTTAATATGCCCAGAAGAAAAAAGAGCGACAACAACTACCGATAACTATGTTCTTCTCTCGTAAAAACACACAGTGCACCGCGGGCTTTAGAAGAAAAAAAAAACGCTGAGTCAGGATGCAGCGGCTCAGTCAGAAGAGCAGTGAAATGCACGCGAGTCACTATTTGTCCTACTGTAGCCTACTTTGTATTTTTTTTTCATAATCATTTTTCATTTTCTCCCGTTCTAATCCAATGACTCGGGTCGCGGTGCTGATCTCCGCAATTTGAAGCCTTCAGTTCGTATTGATTAAAATTATTATTTTACAGTACAGTAGTTATTTGTAAAAAAAAAATAAAGGTTACTACTTCACGGATTTCGCCTATCACGGGTTCTTTTTGGAACGTAACCCCCGCGAAAAACGAGGGTTCATATCCTATATAACTATTCTAACACTATTCTAACCTAATTACGATATATTCTAATGCAGTACAATAATAATAATAGATGATATGACTGATATAATAACTGAACTTAACCACTAACTCTGATACAACCAACGCACACTCTACCTCTCACCAATACCAAACGCCAACTCAAAACCCTCGAAGTGCCGCGAGGTTCAGACCCTTTTTAATGCGATAGTGACGCTCAAAATGAATGGAGACATTCATTGTCCGTGAAATATTACACATTATAGCTTTAAGTATCAATCAAGTTGCTTTTTTTTTTTTTTTTTTTTTTTTTTAAATCACCACTGTACTAAAGACACTGGCACAAAATAACATATTACTGCTGCGAGCAGCGGCCAAAGGAGCCGGTGTTCTGTCGATTTCTCCTACTCGTCGAGAAATGCTACCTTGTGTTTTTGCGCATGCGCGCGCATGCGCGCGCATGCGCAGAGACAATTTTCTAAGTTTTCGTTGTCCCGCCCATCATTTTTTGCTACCCTTTCTCCTACTAAGGTAGAAGAAATCGAGGAGAAATTTTTCATTCGTTTTCGTTTTATGTAACCATTAAAACCTCTGTTCTAGTTCTCCTTCCTGTCTTGTCATTCGCCATATGATTTTTGTATTTGCGACACTTCAGGCTTTATTTAGGTGACTCTGCTCCATCATTGTCAAGAATTATTTGAGAAGGGGTAGCATTATTTGACAGGGTCATATTGCCCTATCAAAATTTGCTACCCTCTTAAAAATTGATTAGATAATGTTATGAACATGCTGCCAGTCATCCTACAGTGGCAGTGAGGAGATACGTTGTCTTACAAGAATGATTTGAGAAGGGGTAGCATTATTTGACAGGGTCATATTGGCCTATCAAAATTTGCTACCCTCTTAAATAAATCAATTTCATTACACTTTTTATAATTACACACATGACAGACAAAAACGCTTACTTTATGACTTTATTTGATATACAGAGGTAGAAAACCATAAAGTAGCATTTTTTGATAGGGTAGCAAAAACCGATAGGCGTGTCTATCGGTTTTTGCTGCGGTAGCATTTCTCGACGAAGTAGGAAAAATCGACAGAACACCGGCGGTGGTGGGCATAGCCCAGACGAGCCATGGTGGACGTCCTTTATTTTCATTTCTAAAATGTGGCAACCCCAGCTGGACCACAGGTCCGTAACATGAGCTGAGTTATGCGTGGAGACTGCATCCGTGCAGAGAAGTGGAATAAAAACTTTGTTTTTCAATGAAATTTGGGAATAATCGCGATCTCAATGTTGACTTTCTTTTTTTTAAATGCTCGTGATTATCACGGCAGGCCTCGAGCGGAGGACGTAAAAGCCGTTGAGGCTAACAGAAAGTGGATTGAGGATGAGGCCCGTTAAAGGCCAACAGAACCGGAGCGGAGCTCAGAGCTGCAGCCCTGTTCCTCCACACAGCCTTACTTACCCACTTTGTGGAGCTTTATTTGCGGTTTCCAGCTGATATCCAGCAGTCTGCGCTGACGGCCGATCTCTTCCTCGTACTGGACGATGGTTTTCTCAAACTCTGAGAATATTTCTTCGGCGGCAGCAGTTAGTCGCTGGCTGATAAACTCTCTCAGATGCTGAACTGAAGACATTGTTGCTGCTCACAATCAGAGATTCACCTCAGACACGCTAACACACCGTCCAGCAGCTGAGTCCCACACAGAGAAAACTGGCGGCCGGCTGCGGTGTTTGCTTCCGGGGTCACAGGGTGGAGTTCTGGCCCAGAGGTCCTGGCTGCAGCCACAGATTCTATAATAGGACAGATACGCCACTCACCCAGAGTCCTCAGAGATGCGACATGGAAAGCAGCCAAGACATCTTCGTTCCTGAGGGACAACCGACTGAGATTCACTGAGGACCTGTCCAAGGATGACAGGGAACGACGCAATAAACTGTGGCCCATGATAGACAAAGCTCGCAAGGAGGGCAAACCAGCTTACTTCGGTGGAGGTCGTGGCTTTATCAGTGGAACTGAAGTCTTCCCTCCTTCATGCTCACCTAAACCTTAAAAATGATCATTTCGCGAATTCTTTTACACCTTGAGCCTGGTCTACACTCTGCTTTCACTTTTAGTTCCTTTTTAACATTTTATATTCACCTTTAGTCAATATATAATTTAGTTATAAAGACTTACCTTGTTCTTGGTGTAAAAGTCTAAAATACTATAGTTAAACCAAAATAGATAGCAAAGTGCTATTTTTCCCTTGTTTTTTTATGGTAATTATTTAGTCAGGCTATTTACCGCTTTACTACTTAAAGCGTGCAGCTCTCGGTCCCCTTTCTTTGTTAACACACCCTTTAAAAGTTTAGATCTTGTTCTTTATTCTTTGTTATTCTTATCAAGTAACTTTGTCCGTATCATTAGTATCTCTCAACCCTAGGGGGTTAAGACAAACAGCTAAACGCAAAGCGTCATTCTTATTTGCCAAACAACTTAAAACAGATTTTTGTTTCTTTCAAGAGAGTCATTCTACATCTACTGACAGTAATTTCTGGAAATCACAATGGGGAAATGAAATGTGGTTATCTCACGGATCTGAGCGCTCCGCTGGTGTCGCTACACTTAAAAATATTTTTTCTGGAACTATATTACATACTGATTGCGACACCCTAGGTCACTACATCTGCTCAGTAATTGAATGCCTTAACAATACCTTTATTGTAGTTAACCTATATGGTTATAATAATAAAACGGAAAACAACAAACTATTTGAATCTTTAGCAGAAAGAATTACTTCATGGCTCTCCAAATACCAAGACTCAATCATTTTAATTGGTGGGGACTTTAACATTGCCTTAGACAATACGATCGAGAGATGGCCTCCAGGGCGGCGGACCTCATACTGTGACACTTTAAAACATTTTATGGAGAAATTTAATGTTATAGATATATGGAGAGAAAAATTCCCAGATGACAAAATCTTTACATGGAGCAATAAAACAGGATCCAGACAATCCCGAATTGATTTTTGGCTCATTTCCAAATGTATCAATAAAGACAACATTGCTGTCAACATACTTGCCACCCCTCTGACTGATCATAGAGCTATTCACATTAGCATCCAAATTTATACTCCTGATAATACACCTAATAAATGTGCTTACTGGAAACTAAATAACTCTTTGCTAAAGCATGAAATAGTTAAAGCTCATATTAATAAATTAATTATTTATTATTGGAAGAAGGCTTACAAGGAAGGGTCTTTCTGCAGCAATTGGGAACTTTCCAAATTTGAAATTGGCAAATTTTTAAGACGATATGGAAGTCAGATTTCTAAATTGAAGAAAGCTGAAGAGGAAGAAGTCATAAGCAAGATCACCTCCTATTACCTAAAATCCCCAGAAGAAGTTTCGGAGGAAGATAAATTAAATTTAATAGAACAGCAAAATAAACTGGATGCCTTATATAAACACAAGGCTGAAGGCGCCTTTATTAGATCTAGGAAACGATGGCTGGAAGAAGGAGAACAAAATTCTGCTTACTTTTTTAGGCTTGAAAAATACAGATCAAAAATAAACTCTATTTACCAACTAAATATCAATGACAGTATCTCCAAAAATCCTAAGCAAATTGCAACTTTTTGTGCCAAGTTTTACTCTAATTTATACAGCTCAAAATATAATAAAGAGATTTCAGTATCATTTCTTAACAATATTAAAAATTTAAAACCTATTGCTGTAGAAGATAGAAACTACTGTGACAGCCCATTTACAGTGGAGGAAATTTCTAAATGCATCAATGCACTGAAGGCCAATAAATCCCCCAGCACAGATGGTTTATCTGCTGAGTTTTATCAATCCTTCTCTAATCATATAGCTCCATTTCTCTTACAGGTATTTCTAGAAAGTATAGAGAACAACACTCTCCCTCCTACCCTCACTCAAGGCCTAATAACACTCATTCCAAAACCAAACAAAGACCCACTCTTTATTGATAATTGGAGACCTATATGTCTGCTCAATAATGATTATGAGATTATGGCTTCAATATTTGCTAACAGAATTAAAGAGGTTTTGGATACAGTTATTGACGAGACACAGTCAGGCTTTATGAGAAACAGACACATTTCTAACAACATCAGACTTGTGCTAGACTTACTTGATTATTCATATTTGGTGCCTGATGATAGTTTTATTCTTTTCCTGGATTTTTACAAGGCCTTTGACACAATCGAACATCAATTCATTTTTCAATCCTTGGAAGAATTTGGTTTTGGCCTTTTTTTTTTGTAACGCTGTCAAAACATTATACTCCAATTGCAACAGTGCTATTAAAATGCCAAATGGCACCACCCCTAGATTTGACCTAAAACGTGGCATTCGCCAAGGATGTCCCATTTCACCATATTTATTCTTACTTTGCTCTCAAATCCTTACAACTCATGTTTCCAGTAGTCCTGTACAAGGAATCAGCATCGCTAATAAAGAGCTTATAATCAGCCAGCTGGCTGATGACACCACAATATTTCTAAGGAATGCAAACCAGATTACTCTTGCCTTAGAGGTGGTTAATGCTTTTTCCAAGGCCTCCGGTTTATTTTTAAATTTAAAAAAATGTGAATTGCTAGCAATTAAAGATTGTACTGCTAATGTTATTTGCAATATCCCTGTTAAACAAGAAATTACTTATTTGGGAATTTTAATCTCTAAAGACCAAAAGTTAGGAAGCTCCTCTAATTTTACACCAATTATACAGAAAACCAGAAAGAAGCTAAACCAGTGGCTTCAGAGGGACTTATCTCTAAAAGGAAGAGTGTTGCTTTCCAAAGCTGAAGGATTATCCCGACTGACATATGCTGCTCTCCCCTTACATTTAGACAACAAAATCTGTAAAGATATTGATCATATGCTTCTTAATTTTATATGGAAAAATCGTACACACTATATAAAAAAAACTGTTGTCATGAATAATTATGAATCAGGTGGTCTTAACTTTCTCGATTTCACTACCTTAAATAACACATTCAAAATTAAATGGGCTAAACACTTCCTTAAAAATCCAACCTCTATCTGGAACCTCATACCAGATCAAGTTTTCTCGCGCTTTGGTGGCTTTAACTTCATTTTAAATTGTAATTACAATGTTGAGAAACTTCCTGTAAAACTCTCATCTTTCCATAAGCAGGTGCTCTTAGCGTGGACGCTCATTTATAAACATAACTTCTCACCTCACAAATACCTCATCTGGAACAACAGAGATATTTTATTTATAAACAGGTCACTCTATCTTGAAACTTGGGTTCAAAATGGGATCCTACTGGTGGCTCAGCTGGTTAATAAGGAAGGTAAAATTCTCAGTTACAACAAATTTTGCTCAATATGCAAATTTCCAATTAATTTCCAGGAGTTCTCCATGGTGGTTGATGCTTTACCTTCGGGCACTTTAATGCTGTTTAAAAACATTAATTTTACTCTATCTGTTCCACCCAGTATCCCTGATCCAGCCGAGTCATCTGTGGGGAAAATCTGTTTTTCACAGGAGATTAGGAAGAGCAATAAAAGAATACGCAGGTTGTTCCAAGAATCTATTATTTCTCGTTCGTCGGTAGAAATTTACTGGAGCCGTTATATCCCAGATATTCACTGGAAAACAGTTTGGATGATCCCCCATAAATATTTAATTGTAAACAAGGTGAAGGAAGTGTCATTTAAAATTCTCCATAAAATTTACCCTGCTAAACACTATATGATCAAATTTAAAAGAGACATAAATACTAATTGCAGCTTCTGTGAGGATCTTCCTGAAACTTTAATACATCTCTTTTGGCTCTGCTCTTTCACACGTAGGTTCTGGTCAGAGTTTAGCAGGTTTATTAATGACCATATTTAAAAAAAAGTTTCCTTATGCTGGGAAAATGTTTTATTTTGTTTCTATAGATTTCGTAAAAAGGATGCTAAATGTTTCTTTATAATAAACCTGCTAATCCTCTTTGCTAAATTTTATATTCATAAATGTAAATTTGCTAATAAAACACCATGTTTTTCTGTTTTCATTAAAGATATGGAAATATATATCAAATCAATAACAGACTCTACAAATGAAAAGGCTCTAAGGACAATTTCAATATGTACGTCTTTGCATGTTCTTATTTAATTATCACCCCTGGTTGTTTGTTTGAATGGTTGTTGTATTGTGTTGTATACTTCAATCTGTTGGTTTGTTGTATACTAATATTATTTAAATAAAAAAATAAAAAAAAAAAGATACGCCACTCACGGTGCATTTCCGGTTTCCAACGAGGCGATTTTGGTTGCAGTTCCACCCTCTTTCCACGTGGGGCGCTCAATTTTGGAGACCAGAATGAATGGAGTCCTATGGAGCTATACGCCCTATCGTGCCCTTATCTCAAGATATAATTTTTTCTCTAGTAATTCGAATGTTGTTTTCGAAAGAGGGTGTTTAGAAAATACCCATGGCAGAGTTTTAGATTTTTAGAGCCACTCATTTGCTTAAAAAAAGGATTTGAAGTGTATATGACGTCATACATAGCTGGTCGACCAGCTGTCATTAGCACAATGCTAGCGCGTTGTGGACAACAAGAAGCCAACCTGTAAGAAATCAAAGGGATATATGTACTCGTTCAGTAGATTTTTGACTTGAAACCCATGTTGAGCTCTCAGAAACTACATTAAAATCTGAGCGCTCGAGGAGACTTATGTGAAACTGACCATTTGTAGCATCTAGCTCCATTGGGCCCCATTCATTCTGGTCTCCACCGACGCCCCCAGTGGAATTCTGGTGGAACTGCAGCCAAAAAGCCAGTACAATGGGGCTTAATAGAGAGTGGCAAGGCTGTTCGTTATAATGGCTGTGCTGTAGCGACCCGACGTGAGTGCTTACCGGATGTGAGTACTCCGGATATCCGGGCGAGTATTTACGTGCTTTTCGAACATCACAAATGCTTTGCGGTACCACTGCCACCCGATGTGAGTAGCGCTGTGAGTCAAAAAAAAAAAAAAAGTAGCGCTGTGAGTCGCGCATGAGCACACCGTTGTTGTTTTTTTAACAAACTTTATTAGAGCTCTTCAAAAGTATACAAAACAAGTCAGGGAAGTATTCTTGACAGTGTTTACAAAACCGAACGTGAAGTGAAAAAGAAAGGAGGAAAAAAAAGTACAATAAGAAGGAGGGAAAAAAAAGTACAATAAGAACAAACGTGGCGTGGGCTGAGTATCATATTTTAAACAGCAAGGATTTAGCAATACTTTGATAGATCACATTTGTTTTCTTGTTTGGATTAGAGACATATTTAAGTGATATAAAATATTGAACAAAGTAGTTTAGAAAGACAGTAAACAGCGGAACAGTATATTTCCATTTGCATGTGTGAATAAAATATTTGCTCAAAATGATCACAAGATTAATGACATCAGAGACATCAGAGTCCAGGTTGTCCATGAAAAAAAGAATGTCCTTAGAAGTGAAAAAAGGTATATTAGAAATTTTAAGCGAGACCCAACTATGAATATAAGACCAGAAAACTTTAACATGTTGACAGCTGTAAAAAAGATGATCTGTAGTTTCTATTTCAGAGGAGCAGAAGACACATGGATCAGAATCAAACTTAAATCTTCTATGTAAAAAATCTCCAACGGGGTATACATCAGATATAATTTTGAAGTGGGTTTCTTTTACCTTAGGAGGAATTGGATATTTCATATAAAGAGAAAATGACTTATTTTTAAAGGCATTATCTAGGTCTTGTCTTTTATTGTTGACATTAAAATGACAAAATATTTTTTGTTTAAATGCTAGGGAGACCAATCTGTTACATCTTTTATCTTGAAGCGATACATTATCAATTGTCAGCGAGATCAAGCTAGTGTTCATTGAAGAATATTGGATGGTAATGGTATGGGAATTGCTTTACAAACCTTGTTATAACTATTACGTGAACTCTCTATCTTATATTTCTTTATAAAGTCATCGTATGACAACAGCATTCCATCTGTATATAATAAATCATGAATAAAACATATGCCGTTATCATACCAATCAGATTTAAACAGAGACTTCCTGTTGATAGTTACAACCCTGTTGTTCCATAATAAGGAATTGTGAGGGGAGAAGTTGTGAGTGAAAAGCAACTTCCCAAAATCTAATGCTTGCTTGAAGAAGCTTGACAACTTTAACGGTATCTTAGAAACTTCAAAATCACAATTAAACAAAAACTCTAGCCCTCCAACCTTGTTAAAAATTTTATTGGGAATATGAAACTGTCAGGAATGTGGTGTAGGGAGGACACGGATGCGGACTTTCAAAAAATAAATTAGATTTATTTAACAAAACAAAGGTTTATTAATGGACACCGTGTTCCCTTGCCCGGACGCGGGTCACCGGGGCCTCCCCCTGGAGCCAGGCCCAGGGGTGGGGCCCGCCGGCGAGCGCCTGGTGGCCGGGTCTGTGCCCGTGGGGCTCGGTCGGGCACAGCCCGAAGAAACGACACGGGTCCCCCTTCCTACGGGCTCACCACCCGTGGGAGGGGCCATGGGGGTCGGGTGCAGTGTGAGCTGGGCGGCAGCCGAAGGCAGGGACCTTGGCGGTCTGATCCTCGGCTACTGAAGCTGGCTCTTGGGACGTGGAACGTCACCTCTCTGCTGGGGAAGGAGCCTGAGCTGGTGCGCGAGGCTGAGCGGTTCCGGCTAGATATAGTCGGACTCACCTCGACGCATGGCTTGGGCTCCGGAACCAGCCTCCTCGAGAGGGGTTGGACTCTCTTCCACTCTGGAGTTGCCCGCGGTGAGAGGCGTAGAGCAGGTGTGGGCATACTTATTGCCCCCCGGCTGTGCGCCTGTACATTGGGGTTCACCCCGGTAGACGAGAGGGTAGCCTCCCTCCGCCTTAGGGTGGGGGGACGGGTCCTGACTGTTGTTTGTGCTTATGCACCGAACGGCAGTTCAGAGTACCCACCCTTTTTGGAGTCCCTGGAGGAGGCACTGGAGAGTGCTCCTCCGGGAGACTCCCTCGTCCTGCTGGGGGACTTCAATGCTCACGTGGGCAATGACAGTGAGACCTGGAGGGGCGTGATTGGGAGGAACGGCCCCCCCGATCTGAATCAGAGTGGTGTTTTGTTGTTGGACTTCTGTGCTCGTCACGGATTGTCCATAACGAACACCATGTTCAGGCATAAGGGTGTCCATATGTGCACTTGGCACCAGGACACCCTAGGCCGCAGCTCGATGATCGACTTTGTAGTCGTATCGTCGGACTTGCGGCCGTATGTCCTGGACACTCGGGTGAAGAGAGGGGCGGAGCTGTCAACTGATCACCACCTGGTGGTGAGTTGGCTCCGCTGGTGGGGGAAGAAGCCGGTCAGACCTGGCAGGCCCAAACGTATTGTGAGGGTCTGCTGGGAACGGCTGGCGGAATCCCCTGTAAGGAGGAGTTTCAACTCCCACCTCCGGCAGAACTTCAACCATGTCCCGGGGGAGGTGGGGGACATTGAGCCCGAATGGGCCATGTTCCGTGCCTCCATTGTTGAGGCGGCCGACCGGAGCTGTGGCCGCAAGGTGGTCGGTGCCTGTTGTGGCGGCAATCCCCGAACCCGCTGGTGGACCCCAGTGGTGAGGGAGGCCGTCAAGCTGAAGAAGGAGTCCTATCGGGCCTTTTTGGCCAGTGGGACTCTGGAAGCAGCTGATGGGTACCGACAGGCCAAGCGGAACGCAGCCTCGGCGGTTGCTGAGGAGATTCTGGTCCACCATCCGGCGGCTCAGGGGGGGGAAGCGGTGCACCGTCAACACCGTGTATGGTGAGGGCGGGGCTCTGCTGACTTCAACTAGGGACGTCGTGAGTCGGTGGGGGGAATACTTCGAGGGCCTCCTCAATCCTACCGACACGCCTTCCGATGAGGAAGCAGAGTTGGGGAGCTCGGACGTGGGACCTCCCATTTCTGGGGCTGAGGTTGCCGAGGTGGTCAAAAAACTCCTCGGTGGCAAGGCCCCGGGAGTGGATGAGGTCCGTCCTGAGTTCCTCAAGGCTCTGGATGTTGTGGGGCTGTCTTGGTTGACACGTCTCTGCAGCATCGCGTGGACATCGGGGGCAGTGCCTCTGGACTGGCAGATCGGGGTGGTGGTCCCCCTCTTTAAAAAGGGGGACCGGAGGGTGTGTTCCAACTATAGGGGGATCACACTCCTCAGCCTCCCTGGTAAGGTCTTTTCGGGGGTACTGGAGAGGAGGATCCGCCGGATAGTCGAATCTCGGATTCAGGAGGTGCAGTGTGGTTTTCGTCCTGGCCGTGGAACAGTGGACCAGCTCTATACCCTCCGCAGGATCCTGGAGGGAGCATGGGAGTTCGCCCAACCGGTCTACATGTGTTTTGTGGACTTGGAGAAGGCGTTCGACCGTGTCCCTCGGGGACTCTTGTGGGGGGTGCTCCGGGAGTATGGAGTGCCGGACTCCTTGATATGGGCTGTTCGGTCCCTGTATGACCGGTGTCAGAGTTTGGTCCGCATTGCCGGCAGTAAGTCGGACATGTTTCCTGTGAGAGTTGGACTCCGTCAGGGCTGCCCTTTGTCACCGATTCTGTTCATAATTTTTATGGACAGAATTTCTAGGCGCAGCCAGGGCGTTGAGGGGGTCCGGTTTGGCGACCTCAGAATCGGGTCTCTGCTTTTTGCGGACAATTTGGTTCTGTTGGCGTCGTCAGGCCGTGACCTTCAGCTCTCACTGGAGCGGTTCGCAGCCGAGTGTGAAGCGGCTGGGATGACCATCAGCACCTCCAAATCTGAGACCATGGTCTTCGGCCGGAAAAGGGTGGAATGCTCTCTCCGGGTCGGGAATGAGATCCTTCCCCAAGTGGAGGAGTTCAAGTATCTCGGGGTCTTGTTCACGAGTGAGGGACGAATGGAACAGGAGATTGACAGACGGATCGGTGCGGCGTCTGCAGTGATGCGGGCTCTGCATCGGCCCGTCGTGGTGAAGAAGGAGCTGAGCCAGAAGGCGAAGCTCTCGATTTACCGGTCAATCTATGTTCCTACCCTCACCTATGGTCACGAGCTGTGGGTAGTGACCGAAAGAACGAGATCGCGAATACAAGCGGCCGAAATGAGTTTCGTCCGCAGGGTGTCTGGGCTCTCCCTTAGAGATAGGGTGAGAAGCTCAGTCATCCGGGAGGGGCTCGGAGTAGAACCGCTGCTCCTCCGCATCGAGAGGAGTCAGATGAGGTGGCTCGGGCATCTGGTGAGAATGCCTCCTGGACGCCTCCCCGGTGAGGTGTTCCGGGCCCGTCCCACTGGGAGGAGGCCCCGGGGAAGACCCAGGACACGTTGGAGAGACTATGTCTCTCGGCTGGCCTGGGAACGCCTCGGGGTCCCCCCAGAAGAGCTGGAGGAAGTGGCCGGGGACAGGGACGTCTGGGTCTCTTTGCTCAAGCTGCTGCCCCCGCGACCCGATCCCCAGACCAGCGGAAGATAATGGATGGATGGATGGAACAAAACAAAGTATCAACAAAAGGCACGGCAAAACCGGATTCAAAAAACAAAACTTGACAAAATAAACAAAGGACTCAACATGGCATAAATAAATACTTATCTTGGTAATGTCGACATGGAACATGGATGACAAATAATCTTGGCATAGGCTGGCAAACGTGACTATCAACAACAAAGATCCCGCCACACTGAAAGGGGAGGCAGGAAACTAAATAGGGAGTGAGAGTGATTGGGGAGTGAGTGCAGCTGAGGGAAAAAACACAGGTGAAGTGAGTGAAACTGATAAACAGAGTGCAGGGAAACTAAAATGGCAAAAACTAAACATGGAGTGACACACAAACATGACCTAAAATATGAAACTAAAAACGTTAGTCCATGGGTGTGACAGAGCCCCCCCCTCAAGGGGTGGATCCCAGACAACCCCTAAGAAATCCGAGGGTGGGAGGGAGGGGCTCGAAGCTGGTCAGGCCGGGGACCAGAAACGGGTGTGTGGTACCGGCTTCGGGCAGCAGGAGGCAGTGGTCTGGCGGACGCCCAGACCGCAGACGGCATAGCCGGAACCAGCGGTGGTCTGGCGGACGCCCAGACCGCAGACGGCACAGCAGGAACAGGCGGTGGTCTGGCGGACGCCCAGACTTCTGTCGGCGTGGCGGCAGGAGACGGCGGTGGTCTGGCGGACGCCCAGACTTCCATAGGCGTGGCGGCAGGAGACGGCGGTGGTCTGGCGGACGCCCAGACTTCCGTCGGCGTGGCGGCAGGAGACGGCGGTGGTCCGGCAGACGCCCAGACCCCCGATGACGTGGCAGCAGGCGGTGATCCGGCGGACACCCGGACCCCCGATGACGTGGCAGCAGGCGGTGATCCGGCGGACGCCCGGACCCCCGATGACGTGGCAGCAGGCGGTGGTCTGGTTGGCACCCAGACTTCCCTCTGCGTGGCGGCAGGAGACGGACCGGCGGACGCCCGGACCCCCGATGACGTGGCAGCAGGCGGTGGTCTGGATGGCACCCAGACTTCCGTCGGCGTGGCGGGAGGAGGAGCCGGGGACCGTCCCACGGTCGGCCGGACCGCCGACGGGGGGGGAGCCCCCCCTTCAAGGGATGGATCCCAGACATCCCCAAAGTCTGGGGGTGGGAGGGAGGGGCTCGAACCGGTGAGTCCATGGGCTGGGGCCCCATGGGCTCTGAGGCTTTGTCGGGCTCTGCCGCCTCGTGGTCAGGCCCAGAGGCCTCTTGGTCGAGGTCAGGCCCGGAGGCCTCGTGGTCGAGGTCAGGCCCGGAGGCCTCGTGGTCGAGGTCAGGCCCTAAAGCCTCGTGGTCGAGGTCAGGCCCTAAAGCCTTGTGGTCAGGCCCTGCGGCCTCGTGGTCAAGGTCAGGCCCTGCGGCCTCTTGGTCGTGGTCAGGCCCTAAAGCCTCGTGGTCAGGCCCTAAAGCCTCGTGGTCAGGCCCTAGAGCCTCGTGGTCAAGGTCAGGCCCTGCGGCCTCTTGGTCGTGGTCAGGCTATAAAGCCTCGTGGTCAGGCCCTAAAGCCTCGTGGTCAGGCCCTAAAGCCTCGTGGTCAAGGTCAGGCCCTGCGGCCTCTTGGTCGTGGTCAGGCTCTAAAGCCTCGTGGTCAGGCCCTAAAGCCTCGTGGTCAGGCCCTAAAGCCTCGTGGTCAGGCTCTAAAGCCTCGTGGTCAGGCCCTAAAGCCTCGTGGTCAGGCCCTAAAGCCTCGTGGTCAGGCTCTAAAGCCTCGTGGTCAGGCCCTGTGGCCTCTGGAAATGTCAAAAACGGCAAAAACTAAACATGGAGTGACGCACAAACATGACCTAAAATATGAAACTAAAAACGTGAGTCCATGGGTGTGACAGAAACCACATCGATTGAGGCTGGGTAATGCATTCTTTCAACCATTTGATTCTGAAAGCTGCAACAATAGACTCAAAGTCTAAAGCATTCAAACCTCCATTTTTATAATCTTTAACTAATTGTGATTTGCGTATATAATGAGTTTTATTTCTCCAAGTGAACTTAAAAATGATAGAGTTGGACAACTTTATTGCCTTTGGAGAGATAAACATTGAGTGACAGGGATAAATAAGTCTTGACAGACCCTCAGCTTTGGACAGCAATATGCGACCTAGTATTGAAAGATCACGCGTTAACCAGTGATTAAAAACTGTTTGTATTGTTTTTAGTCTGGGAGAAATATTGGCATTCTCTCTATCACTGATATTTTTTGTTATTACCAAGCCAAGGCTTGGTAATGAGCACACCGTTGTGCTGAAGTAATCTCACGGTTGACACGAAACAATAACAATATAAGATTAGTACAACGCCGTTTGGTGCTATTGTCTATCATTAGCCTACCTGTTTTCTGCCGTGAATGATTCTTCATTACCACTACACACGCGCTGTCAAGCAGACTGGACTGAAAGTCTTATAAACACCATGGTTTTAAAACTTTAGGATTACACTAATCTATGTTGGGAGTCAAGCACAAGACCAACCAAGAGCTGAATGCGCATAGTCAATATTGAAATATAGTAGTAAAAAAAAACAAAACATTTTCCATTTCAAAATTAAGGGGACATAAACAGTAGACTAACTGGTTTTATATGATTACTTTTGCATACATTGGTGAATGACAAAAAAAAAATATATATATATAAAAAAAAATATATATATATATATATATACACACACATACACACTCACTCTCTGTTCCAGCCACTCCATCCAAGGGCAGACAGTGGAGCACGTGGAAGTTTTTAGGTACCTGGGCACCGTCTAATGTCTGTGAGAAAGACCGGAGCCACACCAAAGACAATTTTCTGTTGTTGTGCCACCTGACATTTTTGGGGGCAATCTGTCTTTACTTCTGTATGCTACAAAAAAAATGAAAAATTAACGCTATTTGAAATTCCACTAACCGTTAAGTATCAACAAGTGTCTAATTTATGAAAACCTGGTGCATGTGTAACCAGGGGATGTTACACAGGTCAAAACTTTGACTACGCCAGTCTCATTAAGGGTGAGGCATCACTAGGGCTGCTGTACACAAACAATTTCCCCTGCAGGTTTGAAAGAACTTGAGGACACAGTTGTTGCAAAACATATACTTTCCTTTATTTTCTTCTTCTTGTATAAAACATTCTAAATGTGCAGAGTTGCAGAGAGGGCAGGCGAGTAATAAAAGCACAGTGCTACTCTGATATTAACATGTATAGTACACATTGCGAACTTGAAGCACAGCAAACAAAGAAAACCAACACAGAAGTTAGTACATGATCTTACTGCATAGCAGTGGACTGTGTTCACAATGTAGAGGTATACATTTGAGACAGTCACTAGGGTTAGGGGCAGGGGCATAAAAAGAGAGCACGTCAGAGATGTAACAGGGAGCAAGACCGTGTAATGCTTTAAACACTGTTAGCAGAATCATAAAGTCAATTCTATAGGAGACACGCAGCCAATGTAGGCCTGCCAGAACAGGAGATGATGAACACTAAGAGGTGGACAGGAATTGGAAAAACGAAACAACTACATTGCGAACTTCCTGCACAGCAAACGAAGAAAACTAAAACAAATAAGAAAATAAACAAACTCCAAACAAAGGGGGAAAAAAACACAGCAATCAAGGCACAGCAAACAAAGAAAACCAACACAAACAAGAAAATAAATAATTAATAAATAAATAATATATAATTGCACACCTCTACACAGTAATCACAGCACACAGATGTTTACAGCACAAAGTTCGCAATGTAGAGGTATCATGCAACCATATTAAAAGCATACCATAACCATAAAAGCACAGCAAATAAAACAGACCCCTGACCCCTAAAAACACTTTGTACACAACGGGGCAGGGCACAGGGGAACTATAGCTTCACATTGCTAAATTGTGGACTATTGTAGTTTCATGCCAATTTGCTTACCACTGGCATGTTCTCGGCCTCCCTCACGTGGTCCTCCACAGGATCCTTTTCAGTCACCAGGTTGAATGAGGGATCACCGGTCCGAGAGGAAGACATACACACAAATGGACAGTAAAGGGTCAGGTGTGCGCACACACACTTCAGTCTTTCCTTCCAACAGAGGTAACTTATCCGGGTAACCAGTACACCTGTGTACTTGTCTTACAATCAGCTGACTGGTTGGATCAAGTTTGTGGTGGGTTCTTGTAAGGTTTTTAGTGTGTTACAGTAACAGCTATGAAATTTCATGTGCAAGTGTTGTACTTAAACCATGAATTTACTTTTCACACCTCTGGTTTGGCCATACCTTGACTTTCCGACGAGGAAGCCTATAAAGAGACTCCAGCTTCCCGCAGAGCAGATCTTTAGCCTCCTGCGTCCAGAATGCAAAGCGTTGCCCGTGTCTGCAGAGAAAATCAATGAATATTATATATAGTGATGTGAAATCAACAAGAAGTTTAAAAATGTCTATCCACTTTTAAATGGTCCTACCCTTCAATGGAGAACCGCTCCATGACCTCCAAACACCACCATTTGCGGATTGATGGCATGTCCTCCTACATAAAACCAATTATGTGAAACCACTGTGAACATTTGTATCTGTGAAGACTAGACATATGGACAATGTTAATTATGTCAGCCAATGATGAATATACAACTTACCTCTGAGAAGTTTAATGGAGAGCTGATGCAAAAGCTGAGCGCATACTACAAAACAAAGGGGGAAAAAGCACACAAACAGTAACTGTAAGTGTAAGTGTATCAGAACCAGCTAAAACTTGTACTTTACCATGAGCATGAAGACTCCACAGTTAACTCAGCTGGTTTGTTGTGGGAAACCCTGAATAACAAAGTATCAGACTGTGAATATGATGGGGGTGTAACTACAGTACAATCGACATGATGGAAACACATAACAACACATGTCAACAACACCTATAAAAGCTTGATTTTAAATATTTACGTCGAAGTCACAGCCAGTCTTCTCAGTCCATTGTCCTGGCTGAATGGACTGTGCAATGTTCCTAAAGTACAATAAATAAAACCAGTTGAGAACAAACCAGTGATTGAAAATGCAAATGTGTTCCTATAGCGATATGAAACCACAGAACAAGGCTCGAAAAACTGAAGCCATAAAAGTGAAAGAACCCAAAGTGAAAGCCCACCTGTGAAACTCCTATTGTCATTGTGACACAACATTGCACAGCACACAGTGCTCCCTTCACACAAAATTACCTTACCCACACGTGCATGGGGGCAGCCCTAGGGAGCAGTGCAGTGGGACAGGACCCCACCAACTCTCGCGTCAGCAGTCGAACCAGCAACCTTTGGGCTACATGTCTGACAACTTAACCGCTTACCAATGACTGCCCATAGAACAAGGCTTGAAAACCTAAAGCCATAGAACAAGGCTTGAAAACCTTTGAAAAGATCAGTGGAACTAGGCCAACTAGGCCCATGTATAAACCTAAATATTGCTCTGTATGCCTCATCTCCAAAACCTTCAGGAAGAAGAGAGTCCAAAAAGATCATCTGCCTGTCTTGAACTTTTAACACCTGCAGACATACATTTTGTGTGACCCATCAACATGGTTAATTTGTAAATTGTTAAATAGGGCAGAAATGGGTCTGAAAGACTCAAATGTTCACTCAACACATAACAAGTAGTGATCCCCTCGGCCTGGTTGCCTGCTCCAAGCAGGAAAAAGTATGGCATCCCTTGAACGCACGTTGTCCTGTTTTTCGGGAATAATTTCACAGACAGAAATACACACTTACTGTCCTATGGGGCATTGATATGGATAGGTCAATAAACATTGTCAGAATTTCGGAGGAAGTGTATATATATAAACATACACATACTGCTGCAAAGACACTTACCGGCAGGTTAGACAGGGGGTCCGCATCCGCTTTCCATGTAGGGACAACGAACATGTCCACAATATGGACATCTTTTCCCTACTCAGAGACATACTGATAACCACTTCTAACAAAATACACCTTCATAACACATACACTAAAGATTTAGAAAGGTAAATAAATGAATCAAAACCAGATTTACATGCGTTAGAGCAGCCTCGCGCACCAACTTCAGACAGGCATTTCCAATCTAAAAAGAAAACAAAATTGTCATCCTTGCGGTCTGGTCATAATATAGGCTACCTAAATGATCGAAAGGTCATACTCACGGTCGAATCCATGCACCTGTTGAGACCCAAACTCCAGAAATCCTCACGGAGAAGGCAGACCTCTCCATCTTTGACGAGGAGTTCATTAGCTGGGCGGATGGTGTCCAGGACATATTTCAGCTACAATGCATGTCATACTCACAGTTATGGCAGGAGTAAGCCATAATTAACACACAGCATGCCAGTACTATGGGTCAGTGACAAAAAAAATATATTAATAATTAAATAATAATAAATAATCTTTTCAGAAGTCACTTGCCAGGGCATCCTGAAAAGGACCTGCGTCTTTGGCCCATTTGTCACCCAACCAGGCGTATCCATGGTCTTGCTTCAGGGAACAGGAATTGTAACCATGGTGGTCATGATAGACTGACAGCCTCTGACAATCGTGGCCTGCTAACATACCAACAAAACATTAATAAAAGAGAAATTAACTTTAATGTCATACAGATCACCTCCACAAATTAAGCTTCAAAAGATAAGATAACTCTTACTCTCCACTCGATGATATGGCTTGAGACGAGAGATATTGTGCTTTTGCCGTGTCCCCTTCTCTGTAGTGATTGTGGCAACACCTTTTCCCGACAGGCCTACAACTGTATATGGCCCTCTGTGGCGGGCAGACAGGCCTTCTGTGAGGGTCTTGTTCCTCGGGTTCTGCGACACCAGCACCTGATCACCAACACCAATTGGACGGACTGGCAATTTTTTGCCCTTGCGGGTGGCAAATCCCTTCATTTGGCGTTGCTGTGCCCTTTCAATGTTTTGCAAAACCTAAAATACAGTAGTGGACACAATACAATAGTCATTGTAGGCCTGGCTAAAACACACCTATTCTGATCATCACCTATTGTCTTTAAGAACTGACCTTCTCGTTCACCGCTTTCATTTTATTGACCGCACTGTCAATGTCCTCCTCTGGATTGCCCAATTCAAAGTCTGTCAGGGGACAGGCGTTATGCACCTCGGGCAACACTGGATGGCGGTGGAACATCAGATAGAAAGGTGTATGCCTTGTGGATGCCTAGACACATAGCACATTTACATTAGGATTATAAATAGACAACAGGAAACAGAAAAAAGCTAGAACGAATAGCCACCTGTGAAGATGTGTTGATGCCATAGATGACAGCATCGAGGTGCAGATCCCAGTCATCATGAGCATCGTTCACATATTTCCTTAAGGCACGCCTGATGTTTTGGTTAGTCCGCTCATCCTTCACATTAATAAAAAAGTACAAATCAAAATGAAATAAATTATTTTTTTAAAGCATAAATTCCCTGCACGGTATGTACAAAAAAAAAAAAAACATTGTATTTTTTATTACCTGGCCATTCGTCTGGGGGTGATAGGCACTGGAGACCGAATGCTTAATGTGGAGCATGTCAAAAATTCTCTCATTTAACTGTGGACAAATTATGTAAAAAAGATTATGGTTCCATGAATGATTTCATTCATGGAGAAGTATGATGAGCCACAAGTTTGTAAATGGGCCAGAATGACAACAACTGAACTGGATTGAAGGCAGTTCTACAGATGCAGACACCAACACTGTTACTGATGTAAAAAGCTTCTCACCTCGTTTACAAACTCCTTCCCTTGGTCAGTTATTATTCTTTGGACCATACCGAACGTGTACATGATTTTTACAAGTGGTCGGCATACCTCCACCGCTGTCTTTGAAGGAAGAGGGGAGGCATCAACCCACTTACTGTACAGGTCGGTCATGGACATAATGTACTTATGTCCTCTTTCCTTTTCCTTCAGTGGACCAACAAGGTCCAGCCCGATGACGGTCCAGGGATCTGTAACCTGACAAAAATGCCTCATATTTATGTCTCCTACATTTTGCAGATGGATACATAAAAGTAACACACATTGGCCCTCATTTATCAAGCCGTCGTAGAAAGCATCATTGATATGAGCGGACAACTCGTCGTACCCAGAGGCTCAAGTGAGATTTACAGAACATGCGTACCACACCAATCCCATCGTAAGACAGAGCGGCTGTTGATAAATCCGGCGGGTGAAATCCATCGTAATGATCCTAACCACGCCTTCTACAAAAGGGCCGCACCTCTAGATTTGCGACATGGATAGACGAAAGGCGGCAAAGAAACGCTGTCAACGCTGTTGACAGCTGGGACGGCTCCGATCCAGGTTTGGATTTGAGTGCCTTGGAGGAGAGGGTGGCTGGCCTGATCGGAGCTACGTCTTTTTTCCTTGAATAACAGAATGTGCAGGCTGGTGGGATCTCTGGGTACGGGGTCCCACCAGCCTGCACATTTTTTTGGGCAATGTATGGAGAACCCCGCATGCAATAATAATATTGCATACCTTTTCAGGCGTATATAGAAGGGTTCCCCCGCAGCCGAGAGACAGATCCACCTGCCCTTTAGGTACCCTAACCTCTCCACAGTGCGCAGTGTTAAAGCGCCTCTCCTGTTCGGTGTGAGGGTGCGCGGTTGAATAATGAGCCATCACTCTTCCAATTACGGAGTTGTACTTGTTTAATTTATTTAATTCGCGTTTATGTTTATATTTATGTTGAAGTCAAATAAAACATGGGCCTTCTTTGAAGTGATAAGTCTGTAATTTTAACCAAGGGATTTGTTGCAACTCATAAGGCACGCACTAGTGACGCTGCTGTTTATGTATGCTATTGCAGTCACCGCAAGTCAAAATGGAAAAGTGCGTACACGCCCTCAGACCTGTCGTGGCGATTTCATCTTTCCTGCGCTCACGATGGATTTGATAAATGCCAACCTTTGCGCAGAAAAGAACGTACACACGACCTACGCACGTTTTTCGTCTTACGCAAGTTTGATAAATGAGGGCCATTGTGTATGTTTTTTCTTGAAAGAATGCAAACCGCCTGCTTGAATTGAATACAAACTCGCTACCTTTATGGGATGCAGGGCTGGGGCATCCGTTTGGATGGGGTCATTGAGCTGACACTTGTGGCAGCATCTCACCTTAGACAAATAATAACAACACATAGGAGAATTCTTTCCACTCACATTTTTACTGCGTGTGACGACAAAATCAGACACAATGAGGAACTAGGCATACAAGATGATATGAATAAAATTCTGAATATAAGTAGGCTTCTTACTTACCCAGCTCTCGACGTCCTTTGCCTGGCCGTCCCAGAAATAGCCAGCAATAGTTTTATTTCTAGTACCCCTTACACCTCTGTGGTTGCCAGACCCAGGGAGATTGTGGCACTCGTTAAGGACGGCAGTTTTTTCTGCGTCACTGGTCACCACCAGCCGCATGTACTGCCGCTTCGGTCCGACATAAAATATGCGACAATCTATTAAAACAAGAAAAATTATAGGCCCAACGAATTTAGACTTTTTGATAAGGCTACGTGAGGTTAAGTCCTGATCGCGAATCATCTCCTTGGCTCGCTGCCAAGTGCTAGTCAGCATCAAGTGAATTCCACACTGACATTCTGACAAAACAACAGAGTAAAACAACAAAAAAGTCTTGATCGCACATCATCTCCTTGGCTCGCTGTCGTGAACGCTGCCTTTATAAGTGCTAGTAAGCATCAAGCGACAGTTCTGACAAACATTGACATTCTGACAAAACAGAGTAAAACAACAAAATGTAATAACATGATTAATGACAGCAATAAATGCGCCTCCGCTTCCGAGTAAGCGGATAGGTAGGCCTATAATTGCTGACATATATTAAGTTTATTATTTATAAGATTATTTATAAGATAAGTAAGATTGAAAAAAATGTCAAGTCGGGAATGTGATGAAATTGGGCTTACCTTTCAGTACAAAGTTTTTCGATGCGCGGCGAACCTTCCATCTTTCCTCCTTTCCCCAGAGGGGCAAAACTTGCCCCGTCTCTAAAAACGTTTTTACATTCTCATAAAAGCCTTCCATCTTCTGTCAGGAGTCAGACCACAGATTCTCTCCTCCTACTCAACTAGGTCTGTGCTACTCATATTAAGTAGCTGAGGTAAAACTGTCGTAAATACGCGCCAAATACGCGCCCGGATATCCGGAATACGCGCCCGGATATCCGGAGTACTCACATCCGGTAAGCACTCACGTCGGGTCGCGACTCGCTACAGTCCCGACTCTGAACACGTGATAACATAGCAACAGAAAGCTGCATGCAGGTGAGTCCAGAAAATAATGAATTTAGCGGTCAGACGTTAGCAGAAATGTCTTCAAAGTGCTCTGTGTCATTGGTTTGATTCCTGCTCCTGGACACGGGCAGTCAGAACATGCAGCAGAGAGTAAAAAGTTCAGATAACCTGGCTGCTATTCACAGTTAGCCCGGTCTGCTAACGCTAACGCTAACGCTTGATAGAAGTGTGCAGCCAAAACATGTGATTTGATGTGTTTAACGTACACAATATGCCATATTTCATGATTAGATCTTAAAATGGGACTTAATTATGCTCAATATAAATAATTTAATGACATTAAGAGTTTAAGTTGTGTGAAGAGGAGCATAGCACAAAGACTTGTGGGTGATCCAGGAAAGTATCACAGGAGCAGTAGAAATCCAGTTCTCCTCAGTATCAGTGTGTGATTTCTCAGATTTACACTCAGAAGCCCATTAAAAGACAGTCTGACTGTCCTCTTCAGAAGTGTCTCATGAAAGCTTCATTATTCACTTTCCTTTACATATCCAATATTTTCTGTTATCCACGAACCAACAAGGACTGAGCACATGATAAAAAGGTTCTGGAAATGAGAACAGGTTTAGAAACGGAGAGAATCTGAAGTAATGAGTTTAATGGAATGTGACTGGATGGTTAAAAACTGTGCAGACCAGAATGGAGCAGCAGAACCAGGAGCTGAACCAGGAGCAGAACCAGGAGCTGAACCCCTCCACCAGGAACAGAGCCGGCTCATCCTCTGGGTCCACCGGGCCACAGGTCAGTGTGGAGGAGGTTTTTATTTTATTTCTTATTTATTTGGTGAGGACTCTGCACATTAATCAACATATCAGCAAAGCATCCATGTAAATATGCCGGAGTTAGCACAGTTGCTTAATTTCATCCGTTGTCCTCAGGCAGGTATCATAAAAACATACAGACAATACACCATGACAAAAAACTAAAGAACAAACAAACAGAAAATATTTAGAAAGATTCACATCAAAGTTAAGAGTCCGTACACAAAAGGGAAAAGACGGAGAGGTGACCCATGAGAGCAGCTCTGGCTGTTTTCAACCACTGTTTAAGGCTCTTTTTAAAGGTGGTGGAATTGTCCCAGTTTCTAACACGAGTTGGCAGTGTGTTCCAGCACTGTTCCTCTGATGGACTCCACCATTTGGCCAAACTTAGTCCTGCATCATTGCACATCAGTCTCCTCTAGTGCTCTGGGGTTTACTCTAGAGGATTCTGTCTTTATGAAATCCTGTAATAGTGGAGGGGCTAATCCTTTGGAAACCTTAAAGCTATGGTAGGTAATCCTAGAGAGCTAGCAAGAGAGCTAGCAAGACTCGAAAGTGTCCACTCCTCTAAGCTCCACCCCCCCCTCCCCATTCCGTCAGTGCTTCATCCAAAGCCGGTGGAACCGCATGCGCACATGGAGCAGGGAGCCGGCAGAGGGGGGCGTAGGCAGAAAGCAGAGGCATCTGATTGGTTTTTTGTAGGCGACCAATCCGAGATCAGCGGGATTGGTCAGCTTTTTCTCAGTCCTGCAGCTGCCACAGAGGTCTGATTATTTTCGTCCCTTTTTCTAAATACATCTTGTATAGATTTCTCTCAGGATAGACGGACCATTTCACCCAGTATTACAAAATATGTTTCTGAACAGGATTACCTACCATGCCTTTAAAGATGAGACAGACATCCAAAAACAGCTTATAGCTATCAAAGTAGCTTTAGTCCAAGTTCTTCAACTGAGCCAATGAAAAATCTATTGATAACTCACAGTAATCTCCAGATTGTCAGTTAGCTCATCATTTACCTGGAGCTGTAGATCACTAAGATGGGGAGATAACTCATTTAGATTGTTCCATATTAGCTTTTAATCACCATTTGCCCCATTTATGGCCTCAATATAGAATCTGCTTTCACCTTACGGGTCATCCTTAAGACTTTATCTCTATTTTTCATTCATTTTATAATTTCATTGTTCAACCAGGGCAGATTATTTCTATGTTGCTTGGATTTACCTTTTGTTTTGTGAATCGTTATAATATCATTGACTTTTTTAATAAAGTTATATTAGCTAGCCTCAATGTTGTTATTTTCCAGAATATTAGACCTTCTAGATTTTGGATTTCCTCATTCAGGAATAGTTGCTGGCTTTTGGGTATGAAGTAGAACTGGTGACCTCTGGTGGATGCCATTAAATGCATCCTCTTAATTTTCCATGAGCACAAGATAAAATTGTGATCTGACCGGCCAGATAATAGATTAAAAGTCTTAGAGATTCTTTCAGGATTATTAGTAAATATTAGATCAATTGTTGTATTTGACGTATTAGTTATTCTTGTCGCTCCTTTTATAATTTGTCTCAAATTGTACTCATCCATCAGCTGTTTAATTTTTTTCCTGACTTGATGTCCCAGTTGATATTAAAATCAGCGAGTAGGATGATTTCCTTTTTCGAGTTGCAGTGATTTAAGATTGTCTGAAGATGATCATAAAACACATCCTTTGCTGAGGTGGATCCACACAAATCACAGTAAAAGACATTGCAGAGCAGAGTGATGCATTTAGACCAATACAGGGCTCCAGAGTCGCACATGCAACCTATTTTCTCAATGGTGCGCCTAAAAAAAATCTCAGGTTGCAACCACCCGTTCGAGGAAAAAAAAAAAAAAAAGTCTACGCGACTGAAAGTCTCCCTGTGGTTCAACAACAGACACACGTTAGACCCATATCGTGGTCTAAACCAATCAGAGATGGTGAAGGGCGGGACCCCCCTCTGATTGGCCCGTGTACGTGTGTACGTTTGAAAACGTGCTTGCTAGTCAGACAGAGAGGTGATGAACCTCGGCTCGTTAGATAAACAGTGGATGTAGCCGCAGGCAGGGTATGAAATTAAGAAAATATTTTGGGGACAATTTTGGCCCCCACAGTCCCAAAAGTGGGGGCATTTTCAAAATGTTTGGGGGCCATCAAAAAAAAAAAAACTTAGATCTTCATGTTATTTTTAGATTTAAATGCACAACGTCATCATTACTTTGCCGTCTGCCAACCCAAATAAATGTAAAACTTGCCATTTCTTTTACAGAGAGAAGTGTGGAAGTAGTAGCTACAGACAGAAAACAGGAGAAAGCCGTAAGCAAACTGACATCAGTATATGATTTAAATGTGATTTAAACCATTTTAGCCTTCTATGAGAATGAGAACAATACTAATAGGCTGCCTGGCCCCTCATAAACATAAAAGTAAGCTGAAAACCTATAGGGCTGAGCACCCCCTCCGACTCCAAATCGACTCTATAGATTACACGGTCTTTACTTAAATAATGAAGAACTGCTTTTAATTACGACTTGGCCGAGACCTTAACGTGCCATTCATGTGTTTCCCATGAATAGCCTACTACTAAAACCAGAGCTAAAACTCGGGAGCGGAGCAGGATATAATGTGCATGACAAAGCGAGAGTACAGGTCGTTTTTTTTTTTTTTGCACATTCTGCACGAGGAACACGAGAAGTGACACAGTCCAAACTACACAACTCAACTATGGTGTCGAGTTGATGCTAGCCTGACGCTAAGGTCACTGTCTACATCCTGCAGCAACATACGGCTCTCAGTGTTTGCCTAAGAGCCGTATGTTGCTGCAGGATGTAGACGGTGACCATAGCTATCAACTCGACACCTTAGCTAACGAGCCACACAAAAGATGTGATGAAGTCTTAAAAGTTAGCGTCTGTTGTCACTTACCATAAGCGAAACGGTGGCGTTTCGTAGTCTGGTGACGGTGTGCATTGGTTTTTTTGACCTTTGCTTTTTGAGCATTTTCACAAAATACGCTCTTAAATTCGATACGACTTGGATGGAAACCCAACTACTCCCGCCGCTCGCTTAATAATCGTTTATTTTCATTCCATCAGGAGAATAAAGAGACGCGACGGTAAATTAATGAAAATAAAAATTGTAGTTTAATGTGACATTATAATAATGTACAAATATTTGTTTCAAAAACTTGGGGGCAATTTTGGCCCCTCGAGCATGATTTTTGGGGGCATTTTAGGCTAAATTGGGGGCCAAATGGCCCGTGGCCCTCGCTAATTTCCGACGCTGGCCGCAGGTGATAAGATGAAAAGAACGATTGACAACTTTTTGGTTAAGTTAAGGCCTGATTCGTCCGAAAATAATCACAACCAATGCTCTGACACGGAGCCATCAACCTCCCACGTTATGTCAGGCACAGGTCCAGAGCTAGCATCCGGAGCTAGCATCAGATAATGAGCAACATACGATCGACTCTGAGCCAGAACCAACTGAAATTAAAAGGGGTAAAGTGTATACATTTGTAAGAGAGTGCCTTGAGCAGTTTCCCTGGCTAAGATGCAGTAAAGCCGATAATATAATGCACTGTGTGTACTGTAAAGTGTGGCAATAGTGCATTTGTGACTGGTTCTAATACATTTCGAATTGAAACGCTGAAAAAGCACAACGCATCTGCTCAGTGTCCCCTCTCCCTGCTGCCTTTCAGCGGCAGGCAGCAGCTGAAAGCACCTGATCGTTCAGGAATGCGTCAGTGTGTACGGCCGTATCTTGAGGAGAGGAAGACCGGTGAATATACTGATTTAACCCAACTACAGGAGTTGGCCATCCGAGGGGCATGTGACTGCAATGGAGGATAATCCATAAGACATTGAGCCATGAGATGTTCAGTTTGAAGCCTTTAAAACACTTGCAATTTTAATTTAGATTTTCTTTTTATTTCATTTATCTCGAGACGTTTTAAGTTTAAATTTCAGGCCAGAGAAGCACTTTAAGCACCAACACTTTTTCAGTAAGTTTCAGTAAGTAGTTAGTAAGTTAAGTTCAGTAAGTTTGTAGAATTGTGCTACAAATAAAGAACTTTATTTTTCACCAGATTGCTAGTTAATAGACATATATGGACAGCGATTTTAAAAATAAATAAAGTGAACCTGTAAAACTGCAGTGTTAAATGCAATGTGGTTGAAAATTTGGGTGCACCTAATTTTTGTGCTGGTGCACCTAAGAAAAAAAGTTAGGCGCACCAGTGTAAAAAGTTACTCTGGAGCCCTGCAATACACTCAGCGTTAACGTCTTTAGCCCACCTTATTAGTTCATGTTGAAACTTCTCTCTGACATAGATTAATACTCCCCCACCTCGCCCTGCTTCTCTAGCCTTTCCAAATACATTATGTCCTGGAATGCTGGTAGCTGCTGTAGATGATGATGAATATGTCAACCAACTTTCACATATTCCAAGTATATCAATATTAGAGTCACTTAACCCCTTAACAGGTGGGCAATTTTTGCCTGCAACTCCTAAAAAATGCATACCCAAAATAAATTGAAAGCTGTACATGAACCACTTGGAGTAGAGGGCTGGTTAAGGTCTCTTTTGAAAGAAAACACTCTGAATTGTCACCTACAACAGTCAGAAGTGCTATTGACACAAAGTTATATGAGCTTGAATACAGTGAAAGAGACGGATTTTTATGCCTGCCAAATTTTTTCTTCCCAAATATGTGTCTTAAAAGTGACTTTAGCATAGGGCTGCGGACTGAAAAACACAATGGGACTACAGCCTGAAGTCTTACCCATTCCCACTTCAAATGTGACTGTAATACAACAAAAAATTAGTATTTTGTACAGTTTTTTCCAAAGCTGTGCCGAAGCTGTGCCGAAGCTGTGCCAAAGCTGTGCCAAAGCTGTGCTATTTGGAGAGCCTTGTGAAAAAAGGCTGCCATTCCTGAACCCTTCAATCATGATCTTGGGCTCTTTTTGGATGTTTGCTTTACTAATGAGAATGCTGCTGAGTGATAACACTGAGTCACAATTTCCTTCGGTAACAATTAAGTATCTAACTGTCTATCTATGAGTACAATAATATTAAATAAAATAACAATAAAATGTAAATGATACTTACTTGTCAAGTGTAACGTTTCCGTCGTCAGAAAATGCTTCTTCTTCTTCTTCTTCAGAGTCAATGAACGACACTTCACTGTCTTCCTCTGACACACACTCGTCAGAAGCATCACTGTCCCGCCGTAGACAAACCTCCAAGGCTTCCTCCATAGTGTATTTAGTTTTCCAAGTCCGTTTAGCCATTTTGTAGACACAAGAAGACGAATAACTGCAGAATTTCGAATTACGCACATCGATGCGTAATTTGCAACTCCTGAAATCAGCGACTACTTGCACAGGAAATGTTTGCGCACACCTGTGGCTGTTTATGGGAGAAATCCCACCCATTGCGCGTCATGCTGTTTTTTTCAGAATGTCATTTGCTATTCAATGCGCCACTCCAAAGTAAACTGGTTCGAGCCGCACACAAAACAAGTAGTGCAGATACTTTTGACACATCAGTGAGTAATTGACTATTGTGCCCCAGCAGACAGGGTAAACAGTCATCTATTGGAACAAGTAAGATGTCATTCAAAAGCTAAAAGACCAGAGCTGTTTCGGTATGACGTTGGGGCTAATACATGCATGCTAACTCAAGTTATGATCAAGAATGTGCGGAAAAATATGCTTCTGACAGAAATTCTGAAAGTTAGCCGCCGCAGACTTTGTGTGTTTGTGGGTGAAATACTTGTTGTAGACTAACTATTTCACTGGAGTACATTAATTGGACCCTTGCCAACGTGACAGGACTGTTTTTATTGGAATTGTATCTTTTCTTAGAATACTGTGAGGCTTTATAGGTGACTTTGATACTTTTATGTTTTTGCGACTGGTTTTACATAAGTGTTTACTGTGTCCACACTTCTGATTGTATCCTGGATACACCATTGGAATCACAAGACCCTTAGCTTTCCAACGGTATATAACATGTAGGTACATATAAAGGCGGGCTGAGGAAATCTCTGGTTTTGCGCTGAAGTGTGCAACGTCCCGCCGGCGGGACATAAAAACGTTAAGGGGTTATTAAATGTTCCATTTGCTCAGTTTGTGTTTTTCCTGGTTAAAAACAACAAAGTGTTTCCTGGTTTCATCTCCTCTCTCTGAGCTGCAGATCCAGATGTGCTTAGACTCAACATGTGCTGCAGGCTGAATGATCTGCTGGAAGAAAATCAGTGGGCAGATTGTTGTGGTGGGACGTTTTCTGGCTCTCAGTCTGCAGATTTGAGAGGTTCAGGAGCTAATCTTCATTATTTTTGTTTAAAGTCTCTTGGTTACATGAATTAAACCTGGTGGTGGTAATATTCTGGGTCTTTAATGGTTAGATGACAGGTTTGTAGAGTTGTTTTAACAAAGAGAAACAAAGGTTGAGTTATAACGGACTGTGTTTCCCTGATGGCTGTTGAGCTGAATGGCTGCAGACCTCTGAGTTGTAAGCTGGAACAGAGGGTTAGTGTAAAGAATGTCATGTATTACCACCACTGTTGCTTTTATTCCTTTAAACCAGCGGTCATCAACCTTTTTCAGCCCAACCTCTACATGGTGTTTAAGTGAACAACTTGGACAAGACTCTGGTTCCTTCCATCATTTAGAAATATTGTAGCTCAAGTTCCTTTTCAGTTTCATCATGACAAAAATAATTAGTAAAAGAGCAAAAAGCAAGAGTTTACTGCTTAAAAAGTTGAACGTGTGCAGAACACATCAGAGCACAGTGCTGATATAGTGCTGAGGGTGCTTATAAACGCACCCTCAGCGTTCACGTTTGAGCTGAGATATTGAGAACTGTGTGGCTCGGTCTGTCCAGGTCCAGTTAGAATATGTTGGTTAGCATAGGTTAGCTTAAAGAAATCTTTTGTGTGAACTTCAAAAGGATCTAAGTCTTCTTCCTCTCTGTCATTGCAGAAACATGGAGCCCAAGAGGGATCCAGATGGCACTACTGTAAGGACTGTGGGAAAGTTATCAAACGATCAAATCTGAGGTATCATCAGAGGCTTCATACTGGAGAGAAGCCATACAGCTGTGACCAGTGTGGGGCAGCTTTCACTGCATTATCTAGTCTAAAGACGCACCAACGTATTCACACAGGAGAGAAACCTTTCATCTGTGGTCAGTGTGGGGCAGCTTTCACTAGATTATCTGATCTAAAGACACACCAACGTATTCACTCAGGAGAGAAACCTTTCATCTGTGGTCAGTGTGGGGCAACTTTCACTCAATTAGGTCATCTAAAGAAACACCAACGTAGTCACACAGGAGAGAAACCTTTCATCTGTGGTCAGTGTGGGGCAACTTTCACTCAATTATCTAGTCTAAAGACACACCAACGTATTCACTCAGGAGAGAAGCCTTATATCTGTGGTCAGTGTGGGGCAGCTTTCACTGAATTAGGTAGTCTAAAGAGACACCAACGTATTCACTCAGGAGAGAAGCCATACAGCTGTGGTCAGTGTGGGGCAGCTTTCACTCAATTATCTGATCTAAAGAAACACCAACGTATTCACTCAGGAGAGAAGCCTTATATCTGTGGTCAGTGTGGGGCAGCTTTCACTGAATTATCTAGTCTAAAGAGACACCAACGTATTCACTCAGGAGAGAAGCCTTATATCTGTGGTCAGTGTGGGGCAGCTTTCACTCATTTATCTAATCTAAAGACACACCAACGTAGTCACTCAGGACAGAAACGTTTAATCTGTGGTCAGTGTGGGGCAGCTTTCACTCGATTAGATAGTCTAAAGAGACACCAACGTAGTCACACTGCAGAGAAATGATTGGCATAAATCATCAACAAGTTTTACGGCAGATAAGCAAACTATAGTTCGCGTCGGGTCGGCCCGAAAAATCTATCTATCTATCTATCTATCTATCTATCTATCTATCTATCTATCTATCTATCTATCTATCTATCTATCTATCTATCTATCTATCTATCTATCTATCTATCTATCTATCTATCTATCTATCTATCTATCTATCTATCTATCTATCTATCTATCAAGGTGCTGTTAAAATATGACAGCAAAAAAGCAGGGAGCCTGAGCCGCCATACAGTAAGCTGTGGGCATTCGGCCACCGCCACGACGCAGAAGCAGCCAATGACGAAGTTCATGGCCCAAAATAGAACAGTAAGTTTCATATCGTTTCACTAGGTTTTTACGTGGGTTAGGCCACTGCACAGAAGTGCCGTAACGACCCACAGCCCGTCAGTCTCCATAGGATAACATGGGAAAACTCGACCCCCGGCGTCGGGCCGGGTTCGGGTAGATAATTCATATTGATGTGTCGGGTTACATCGGGCTTGGGCTTTGAAAGCCACGGGCCGGGTCGGGTCGGGTTGTAATTTTCAGGCCCGTTGAGAACTCTAAAGCAAACATTCACCTGGGAGCAGCAGCAGGAACTACCAATCAGAAGCCTTGCCTTTGTTCAGATTAAAAATCTTCTTTGTGGATTACCATCTTCTCTTGTCAGGACTTTAGTTCTGAATGTTCTGTGGGGAGCACATGTTTGAAGAACCATTGAAACTGCTTTATAATTTGTTGGGATTGCTTTAACTGGGGACGGATCTCCCGACGTTCAAGACAAACATGGCATCAATTGTGAGTTGATGGACAGAACAAAATGCAGTCTGTTTGAAAGTAGAAACATGTTTATTCTGTTATACTGAACATATTTGTTTTGTTTAAAGTTAAGATCCACAAAGTAGCTTTGCACCAGCTGTGGGTATTTATGTAAACATCTGAAGAAGCAATATATCATTTCAGTTTGATTTGAAGTCGAGCTTTACACTCGTCTGTATTTCATTGTTCTGCATTTCATTAAAGGTCAGATGTTAACTTTTCTCATGCTTTTCATGTTCTTGCTACACAGATATTTTTGAAGAAAATGTGTGTTTGGTTACGAGGGAAAGTTGACCCTTATCATCTTCCCCAAAGACCCAGAAATCTTTAACGCAGTCTGAAAAAGGTTTGGAGTTGTTCCCTGTACTTCCCAGACAGCTGTATGATGCTCATGACTGAAGCTGAAAGTTAAGGCTGTTCCAACACTAAAAGGGCACGAGGCTCAACTTCAAGCTGTGAAACTCTTTCAAATGTCTGTTGTGTTTGAATCAGATGTGTGAACGGATTTTAGTCCAAACGTCATGGCTGCACTGAGGGAAAAGGCAGCTATGCAGGCTAACGGTACTTTGAATTGAACCGTTTAACACGAGAAAACTGAACTGATCTGTTTGTTGCTTCTACAACTGCTCAGTTACTCACACAATCAGGTACTGAGCAGATTTACCAAACAGACATTCTGCTGTAATCTCAGATGCTCTCAGTCGCGCTGCTCACGTTGTTTTAGTCCACAACTCTTCTTCTTCTTTGCGTGAGAGGAGTGTGAGTGGAAGAGCTGAGTAAAAGGATAAGTGTAAAAGTGTTTTTTCTAACCTTTATTCGCTATCCTTGTTTTCTCTGGTTAATGTTTCATTAGTTGTGTTAGTTTTGCGTACTTTGTGTAGTCTTGTTAGGTTAATTTCGACGTTTTTTTCTTAATTGTTTGGTGCGCTTCCCGGCCGCAATGGCGTCTGGCGGCTTCTCCATGCTGTCCCGGAAGCACGGCATCCGAGTTGGTGCCGGCTCTCCGTGCAGCGTGGAGGAAGTAGCACTGGCCGTGGGGCAGGTTATCGGGCACGGGTCGGTAAAGTCCGCTGCCCGTATGAACAGCGCGGTCGTTTTATTTTTGGCAAAGGTGGAGCAGGTGCACAGCCTGGGTGGAGGCGGGCATCACGGTGAACGGGAGGTTTGAGCCGGTCATGCCGCTAACGCAGCCGGCCACAAAGGTCACCCTCTCCAACGTGCCTCCCTTCATCACCGATGAGTTCCTGGTGAAAGAGCTGTCCAGGCACGGTAAGGTGGTGTCGCCCATTAGGAAGGTGATGTCGGGCTGTAAGTCCCCGCTGCTGAGACACGTGGTGTCTCACCGCAGGCAGCTGTTCATGATCCTCAATAATAAGACCGAAGAGTTTGACTACCGCTTCCGTGTCCGTGTGGACGACTTTGAATACATTCTGTTTGCATCGTCGTCCACTGTGAAGTGTTTTGGTTGTGGGGAAGAGGGGCACTTAATTAAAGCCTGTCCCAGCCGCGCTGCTCCGGCGGAGGCCACCGCTGAGCCGGGCGCACCCGCGGAGCGGCGGGCGGAGGCCATTACCGCCGCTGAGCCGGCTGCGGGGCCGCAGGTGGCGGCCACCGCGGGGTCGTGGGCGGCGGTCGCTGCTGGAAAAGCCGGTGCAGCACAGAAGGAGAGGGACACAGGAGCTACAGGGAAGCGGCAGGCTGACGAGGTGCAGAGCCGGGCTGCAGAGACCACTGAGGTACCCGGTGAGAGGGAGAAGGTGGAAGGAGAAGCAGGTGAGATGTGTAGTAACACCTCAGGTGAGTCAGCAGGTACACTGGTGGAGGATGTGGGGGTACCAGGTGCCACGGGTGTGTCAGGTGAGGGTTCTGGACAGGTGAGTGGAGCTTATAACATGGGAGGTAAGTTAGGTGGGGCAGATGGACCGGGTGGGGTGGGGAGCTGCTGCTGAGCCACAACACCACCCGCAGTGGTGGAGTAGGGTTGCTGTTCTCCAGAGGCTTCACTCCTACTCACCTGGATGTTCAGCATGTTGTGGCGGGGAGGTGCCTCTCGGTCACAGCTCACTTTGAGCATTTTAAGGTGGTTTTTATCAACATCTACGCTCCGAACAACGGTGCAGAGAGAAAACACTTCTTTGAGAACATGAATGACATTTTAAATGGCTGCAGCCAGGAAGATTTTTTATTCATGGGGGGGGGATTTTAGCTGTACTGTTAATGAAGTTTTAGACCGAAACCATGCAGAGCCTCATCCAGCATCCCAGCGCGCCTTGGGGCAGCTGGTCTGCTCCCATGGCCTGGTGGACGTGTGGAGAAGGATGCACCCGGGCTGCCGACAGTACACATGGTCCCACCTCTGTGAGAACAGAATCTCCTCAGCTAGACTCGATCGCTTTTATATTTTTAAGCATAGAGTTGGTGTTTTAAAACAGTGCGTGATTTTTACCTGTAGGTTTTACTGACCACTCTTTGGTTTTATGTAAGGTTTTTATTAATAACATTTTACCCAAAAGCGCCTATTGGCATTTTAACTCGGTTTTAGCTGTCGACAAATCTTTCAGGGAGGCTTTTAGTTTCTTCTGGAGTGATTTTAGACGGAGGAAACACGAGTTTGTCAGCTTGAGACAGTGGTGGGACCATGGCAAAGTGCAAATCAAACTTTTATGTCAACAGCACACGCTCAATGTCACACGTGACATCACCAGATCTGTCAGGGATCTGGAGACTGATATTGTGGATCTCGAGTGTGCAACTGAGTCCACAGGAAATCGAGGATATATTGAAATCCTCAAATCTAAAAAGATGGCTTTGGCCAACCTGCTGGACACTAAAGTACAGGGTGCGCTGGTCCGGTCCCGGCTCCAGGCCATCACGGAGATGGACGCTCCGACGAGCTACTTCTTCGGGCTGGAGAAGAAAAAAGGGCAGAGCAGACAGATCCACTCCCTGCCCTCTGAGACGGGGCAGGTGCTGACAGAGCCCGGCCCAATCAGAGAGAGGGCTGCTGGGTTTTACGCCTCACTGTATCAGAGTGATTTTAAAGAAAATGACGCGCTGATGGACGAGGTCTGTGCTGGCCTCCCTCAGCTGTCTGAGGAGCTCAACTCCCTGCTGGACAGGCCTCTGGCTCCTCAGGAGCTGCAGGCAGCTCTGCAAAGCATGCAGGGGAGGAAAGCTCCGGGCATAGACGGGCTCACGGCCGAGTTTTACAAGGCTTTCTGGGACATCTTTGCCCACGATCTATTAGATGTCTTTAACGAGAGCCTGACGACTGGGTCACTGCCCGTCTCGTGCCGGAGAGCCGTCATCACTCTGTTACCTAAGAAAGGCAACCTGCAGGACGTGCGGAACTGGCGTCCTGTGTCTCTGCTCTGCACCGACTATAAGCTCCTGTCCAAGGTCTTAGCCAATAGGCTGAGAGGAGCCATGGAGCAGGCTCTCCACCGGGACCAGACGTACTGTGTGCCCGGCAGGTCTATGGTAGATAACATCTACCTCATTCGGGACGTTTTGGAGGTCTCCAGTTCATTAGGCTTGAACACGGGATTGGTCTCACTGGATCAAGAAAAGGCTTTTGACCGCGTTGAACACGACTTCCTCTGGAAGGTCATGGAGAGGTTTGGGTTCAGCGCTGGTTTCATAGCCAAGATCAAGGTGCTGTACAGTGACATTGAGAGTGTGCTGAAGGTTAACGGTAGCCTGTGTGCTCCTTTTAGGGTGCATAGAGGCGTCCGGCAGGGCTGCGCCCTGTCTGGGATGCTCTATGCGCTCTCCCTGGAGCCCCTCCTAAACATGTTACGCTCGTCTGTCCGAGGCCTGTTTTTACCTGGTTTTAACAGCAGTGTAGTTTTATCGGCTTACGCCGACGATGTCGTTGTTTTTATTAAAGACCAACAGGATGTGTGCGTTTTAACCTCCATCATCTCCAAGTTCTCCCTTGTTTCTTCTGCGAGGGTGAACTGGAGGAAGAGCGAAGCCCTGGCTGTTGGCGAGTGGCGCGAAGGCCTCCCTGTTCTCCCCCAAAGCCTGACCTGGACACGGGACGGCTTCAAGTATCTGGGTGTTTATTTGGGGAACAACGACATTGTCCGTAGGAATTGGGATGCTGTTTTAGACCAGGTTGAGAGCAAGCTAGCTAAGTGGCGGTGGCTCCGCTCCCAGATGTACTTCAGGGGGAGGGTCCTGGTTTTGAATAACCTGGTGGCCTCCTTGTTGTGGCACCGGTTGGCCTGTCTGGACCCTCCGCCTGACCTGCTAGCCCAGATTCAGGCTAAGATGGTCTCCTTTTTCTGGGACAAGTTCCATTGGGTGCCTCAGTCTGTGTTGTTTTTATCCAGAGACGAGGGGGGCCAGGGCCTGGTCCACCTGGCCAGTAAAACTGCCACCTTCAGACTCCGGTTCTTTCAGAGGTATCTGACTGGACCGGAGGATCTGGTGTGGCGGGACGCGGCCAGCTGCATTCTCAGGCGTGTTAATAACCTGGGGCTGGATGCTGCTCTGTTTTTAACTGATTTTAATTCTCTAAAGTTAAGTGGGTTGCCTCCTTTTTATCGTGGTGCTTTTAAGTCCTGGGCGCTGTTCCACACTCAAAGAAGTGCTACGTGTAACTCTCTGCACTGGCTGTTACAGGAGCCTCTGGTCTGCGGTGCCAGGCTGGACGTCTGCTGCAGCGCTGTGCCCGGTCTGCAGGGGGCGCTGTGCAGCTCCAAGGTCGTCCGCCTGCATCAGCTGGTGAGTGCTGCTGGACCGGCGCTCGCGGACAGCCGGGCTCTGGGCTCCGCTTTGGGAGTGCGCTCCCTCCGCCTGGTGGAGAAGTGCCTGGAGCTGTGGAGGGGGAGGCTGACGGAGAAGGAGAGAGGCCTTCTCCTCGCATTCGGCAGGGGTGAGGCGGAACCTGACCCCAGGGACCCGTACCCCGACGTCCACTTGAGGCCTGTGTTGGCGGAGCTGAGCGGGCCTCTGCTACAGTCCTGCAGCGCGGTACAGCTGAGCCTGCACTCGGCGGATAAGAAGGCCCTGTACGCACACTGCGTTAAAGCCATCCACCAGAGGGGCCTGTGCGACAGGCCGGTGTGTGTGTGGACCGGGAGGCTGGGTGGGCTGAGGCCACAATGGAGGGTCCTCTACAAACCACCTCTAAAAAAGAGGACAGGGGATCTCCAGTGGAGAATTCTCCATGGCGCCATCGCGACCAACGCCTTTTTGTCAAAGTTTCATCGTAGTGTTGTTAATGTCTGTCCTTTCTGTTCCCTGCCCGAAACCCTGTTCAGCGTTTTTACTGAGTGCAGCAGATTAACCAGTTTCTTTACCGTTCTAACTCATGTTTTTCCATTTATTTGACTCGCAGAGACAAGCTGAAGAGGGGGCTCTGATTGGTTATTAAACCTTTCAGGAAGAGAAAGGTGTTCCGGTCATGGAACAGTGGACCAGATCTTTACCCTCACATAGTTACTGTAGGGATCAGTGTTGGGTAAGTTACTTTAAAAATGTAATCCGTTACAGTTACAAGTTACCTTGTTTAAAATGTAATTGTAGTGTAACTTTTTGGATTACTTAAAAAAGTAATGTAACTAATTACTTTTGGATTACTTTTACCTATTTATGGTATAGGATAATCTGTATATTATCTGTATGATTCCATCTGTATTTATCACATTTATTTATACCATGCTATTTTTCTTTTCATTGTACTGCCATAACTACATTATACATTCTCTGCACATACATGCATTTCCCTAGGTAATTGATCTATTCTGCACATATCTATTAACCATCTTTCCTTACACTAGCTGTAAATAACTGCATTTTATCTCTAAATACTGCATGCTGTACAATCTGCACGCGTTACACTTGATAAGATGCCAAACTGCATTTCATTAATACATGTGCAATGACAATGAAGTGCTCTACTTTAGTAATAAATAAGCAAAGTAAGACTTTTACATCACATTTTATTTTTCTTTGCACACCCTTGCTTGTGTGTGTGTGCCAGTACTTCCGGTGAAAATTTACAGGTGATTTGACAGCTAGCGCGTCAGGTTAGGGCCAGTGGCCGTAAACAAAGGTGAACTTATAGCCGAGAAGAAAGATGATAATATAACGTAGCTAAAAAGACTAGCTTTCTTCAGTAGCCTAATGCTTACCGATTTAGCAAGCCTAGCAGCCTCGTTGCTAATGCTAGCCACCGTAACGTTACCAACCATACCCGACGTCAAGGAGTTGGCTGAGCAGGGGCAAGATTATGGGGCTGGCAGAGTTAACTTCATAATGGGTGAGTGCAGGTTTCATTCACTTGTTTTCATTCTTTCACAGGATTGATTCACTTCGTTGGTTTATCCGATTGCTCGCCGCCGAGCCATTATGTGTCTGGGTTTGTGTAGGTTACTGATAATTGTTAGCAGTCGATAGTCAGGTTGTGTGATGTGTGTGTGAGTGTGTATTTTTTCTATGGGTACATGCCATTGACTGTATGAGCTGTCTGTGCTCGTTTTTTTTATTTTTATTTAATTAGATTGGAGATACTAATTAATACTGAGGGGGGCTGGTCCCGGGGAAAATTGCCAGGGCCGATTTTTTTTTTTTTTTTCCCCAGTCCGACCCTGCCGCTCTGTACCTCTGTCACTGCAATCTCGCACAAATTGTAATCCTGTTAAGTAACCCCCATTCTCACTGAATGTAACTGTAATCTGAGTACATCGTTTTTGCTTGTACTGTAACGGATTACAGTTACTTTTATTTTGTATCCTTTTACCGTAACGCCGGGGCATGTCTGCGTTAACTGCGACACACACGCAGATGACCTGGTTTCCGACAATAAATCAGCCTTTAGGGTTGTGTTACATGTGTTTTCTGGACTCTGGACCCCCAGGGAGTCTGTGGGGGGGTGCCGCAGAAGTCACTTTTACAGGATAACGCAGTCAGAGCAGTCATAGCTGTGTCTGCATTCTGGTTCGGAAGTGGTTCTGGTTTACGGAGACTCCACCAGTTCTGCCCCTCGTCTCCGACCCTGTTTGTGGTTTACATGGACAGGATCTGGATGTGTAGTCGGGGGGAGGAGGCATCTGCTTTGGGAACCTCAGGGTTCCATCTGGTTCTGTTGACCTTCAGCTGCTCTGGAGAGGAGAGACGATCCGGCTCGAGGCTTCAAAAACATCTTCCATTTAAAGGGAACTGCGGTATTAGTTATAGACTGGAGCAGAACTGATTGGGGTAAAGAATATGCTCTTGTCTACAGGGATGGTCAGCCGTTATCAGAAGGCCAGCATCCATCTTTTAAGAAGCGGGTGGATCTGCAGGACAGACAGATGAAGGATGGAGACGTGTCTCTGATTCTGAAGTGACGACTGAGGACAGAGGAACATATGAGTGTCGGGTCGTCCAGGAAGGAATAAATGATGGAAAGATATTTTGTACTGGATGTTCGTTGATATTACTCCGCCACCGCTAAGAAAATAGTTCGAGCATGAACGAGCTGCCAAATAAAACACGACAGAAGCAACTTTTTGCAACGAAATTTTATATGGATTACCAGTACACACCAGTAACCACTCCGGTGAGTTGATGATTTTGAAAACGGACGTTTATGGTGTGTTGCGGCTTCCAACACAAACCTTTTAGCCGCTCAGAGTTTGAGGTTGGGTCCTTAGGTTCCTTTATTTGTGACGCGCTACTGGTTTATTGCAAGAGATACGCTGAGATCCAAGATATGCTTTTGTTGCTTTTATTTAACAAACCGCATGTGAGTTATCACAGCGCAGCAATGATGAATTGTTGTAAAGATGAAAACCAGCGGATTAAACGGATACATAAGGTGATGAGTGAATAAATGTGGCGTGGCGAGGCGTCAACAAAATTATGGCTACTCCCAACCCTGACTCTCTATCATCTGTGTCACAGGTGAGTCCACACCTTTACGCACACACACTTCCGCACGCACACACGCCCACTCCCATATGAACCACCCCCTCTGCAACACACACACTCAAACTTATTGTGCTCCTCAAATTTAAACCTATATGTCCCTAACACACCAGCCCCGAATTATTAGGTCACACATAATAATTCCCATTTCAAACACAATAGGGGACATAATAAATCACATCATTTTCAGAAAATGCAAAAAATGACAAATAAATTGCTCAAGTCCATGAATAAGCCATCACAAAATATTCCTTCTTCTGGTCATTTCTATGACCGATTAGTACAAAGTCCATTTCAAGTCCGGAAAACACAAAATCCATAGAGGTCACCAACATCCTCATGCTGCCTCCTCCTTCTCCAGCAACAGACACACCTTGGATATTGGTCTGTCCAAGCAACTGGTTCTTGTCTTAATCCGAATTTGACGCACAAACCCCTTTCGATCCGGAAAGGTTTGCAAAACATGTCCCATAATCCAAGAATTACGAGGTGCTGTACTGTCCATTAGCAAAACTAGATCTCCTGCGACAAGGTTTCTCTGGACCCCAGTCCATCTCTGTCGTTCCTGTAACAGAGGCAGGTACTCCTTTGTCCAGCGCTTCCAGAACAGATCAGATATGTACTGGACTTGTCTCCATCTTCTCTGTGAATACAGGTCTGCTGCTTGGAACTCTCCAGGTGGTAATGAAGGCCGGGTTTTAAGCAGTAACAGATGGTTCGGTGTCAGTGCTTCCAGGTCGTTAGGATCCGTAAAGGCCTTGGTGATGGGCCTGCTGTTAATAATGGCTTCCACTTCACATAGAACTGTGTGGAGTCCCTCCTCATCCAAGCGCTGTACCTTTAGGGTGGAGTTCAGGACTTTCCTCACCGATCTTATCAGCCTTTCCCACACTCCTCCATGATGTGATCCAGCAGGGGGGTTGAACGTCCACTTAATGCCCTTTTGGAGTAACACATCATGCACCTGTGCCTGGTTCCACTGCGCAATTGCTGTTTTTAGCTCACGTTCTGCACCCACAAAATTTGTCCAAAATAATCAACTCCCACGCAAGTGAATGGGGGTTCGTCAGGCTTGAGCCGGTCTGTGGGCAAATCTGCCATCTGCTGGTAAACTGGAGTAGCATTAAGTCTTCTGCAGATGGTGCATTTGGACAGAACTCTCCTAATGGCAGTGCTTACTCCTGTCATCCAGTATTTCTCCCTGAGCTTGGACAACATGTGGTTGAGGCCGCTGTGTCCTACCTCTTGATGTATATTTCTCAGCAGCAGGGTAGAAATATGAAGGTC
Organism: Odontesthes bonariensis; assembly: GCF_027942865.1. Lineage (NCBI taxonomy): Eukaryota > Metazoa > Chordata > Actinopteri > Atheriniformes > Atherinopsidae > Odontesthes > Odontesthes bonariensis. Next base: position 24,822,330 of record NC_134524.1, read on the forward strand.
TTTTGAGAGAATAATAGGATGCTTAGACTCCAAAGGCAGTGCTGCTTTACTAAGTCGTCCTCCCACACGCAAGACTCCATCCTCCAGCCTTGGACACAACTTGTACAGGTGACTACTTTTCTTGACATTTTGTCCCTTTTCCAGACACGAAAGCTCGTCCAAAAACTTTCTCCTCTGGCAAAACTGAATTATGGCCAGCTCAGCCTTGTCAATGTCCTCCACTGTAAGAGCTCCCAGGACAGCTGTGCTTTTGCTCCTTTCCTTCTCCATTATTCTCTGTTGCCGCATGCTCTCTTCACTGTGATTGACTATCAGGCCTTTTCTCTTCCTACAGGACCACAACCATTCCTTGTATTTCAGCCACCACGCCACAGCTTTCTTTAATTGGATCCATGAGGAATAATGATGGATCAGGTGAGTAGTGGGATCCTCTCCAGCTTGTACAGCATTGACAAGAGCACTTTTCTTCACCTCTGGATCTTCCTGGGGGAGATGGCTCACAGGCTCGGGGTTCACAGGCCATTCTGTTTCAGGTTGGCAAAGAAACGGAGGTCCCGTTAACCAGAGTCTGTCCTTCAGAAATGCCTCCACTTTGACACCTCTGGATGCTGCGTCTGCTGGATTTGAAGCTGTATCCACGTACCTCCACTGGGCAGGGCGAGATGATTTCAGTATCTCCGAAACACGATTAGCAACAAACACCTTGAACCTGGAGCTTTCGTTGTTAATGTATTTCAGCACAGAAGCACTATCAGTCCAAAATACAGATTCCTTAAGACTCATGTGTAGCTCTTTCTCCCACAGGATATTCATGCGGCTGGCCATTGTTGCAGCAATCAGTTCCATTCTTGGAATTGTAACGGTCTTCAGTGGGGCAACACGAGCCTTTCCCATAATGAAAGCACTGTGCATTTGGAGGTGCTCATTCTGTAAAAGCAGGTAAGTGACTGTACCATAGCCTTCCTCAGAAGCATCGCAGAAATGGTGTAGTTGCGCAGTAATAACATCTCCAAACCCCAGAGGTTTTAGACATCTGGGTAGCTCAAAGTTGTCCAAAAGGTAAAGCCCTTGCACCCACTTAAGCCACTCATTGGAGACAGTCTCTGGTATGGGGTCATTCCAATCAACTCCTCTTCTGCACAAATCCCTCAAGATCCTTTTTGCTGTAAGAACAAGGGGACTTAACATGCCCAGAGGGTCATAAATAGAACTTACAGTTGAAAGGATGCCTCTACGGTTAAGTGGTCTGTCCTTCCATACAATTTTGAATTTGAAGGTGTCTGACTTGATGCACCACTCTACACCCAGCACTCTTTCCATGGGCACAAACTCCCGGTCCAGGTCCAACTGCTCCACGCTTTCAGCTCTGCGGGGTTCTGGGATGGCCTTGAGCACTTCAGATCTGTTGCTGTTCCACTTGGTCAAACAGAATCCCCCTTTAGCGCACAGAGACATGAGCTCATGACTGAGGGTCAGTGCTTCCTCCTCTGTTGCCACTGCCACCAAACAATCATCCACATAAAAGCAGTGCTGCAGCTTGTCTACCGCCTCCTCCTCATGCTCATGACCAAAATCCTCTGCACATTTCCTGAGGGCAAAGTTGGCGCAGCTAGGAGAGGATGTAGCTCCGAAAAGGTGTACCTTCATCCTAAATTCACATGGTGCTTGGTTCAAGTCTCCTTGTGGCCACCAGAGGAATCGCAGCAGATCAGCATCATCTGGGGGCACTTGCACTTGGTGAAACATAGTTTCTATATCAGCCATGATGACCACAGGTTCCCTCCTGAACCTGGTCACAACTTCAATTAGTGAGCTGGTTAGATCGGGTCCTTGCAACAGCTCTTCATTCAGAGATTGTCCTTTGTAACTGGCCCCACAATCAAACACAACTCTGAGTTTTTTCTTTGTTGGGTGGTAAACACCATGGTGTGGTATATACCAGACTCTGCCATCATTTCTTTCCAGCTCTGAATCAGGAACTCTTTCAGCATAGCCTTTCAATTTTCAATTCAATTCATTTTTATTTATATAGCGCCAAATGCAACAAATGTCATCTCAAGGCACTTAGATAGTAAGTCCAATTCAAGCCAATTGGAATTCAATTAATTAATAATAGTCATAATTCATAAAATAATCCATCCATCCATCCATCCATCATCTTCCGCTGGTCCGGGGATCGGGTCGCGGGGGCAGCAGCTTGAGCAAAGAGACCCAGACGTCCCTGTCCCCGGCCACTTCCTCCAGCTCTTCTGGGGGGACCCCGAGGCGTTCCCAGGCCAGCCGAGAGACATAGTCTCTCCAACGTGTCCTGGGTCTTCCCCGGGGCCTCCTCCCAGTGGGACGGGCCCGGAACACCTCACCGGGGAGGCGTCCAGGAGGCATTCTCACTAGATGCCCGAGCCACCTCATCTGACTCCTCTCGATGCGGAGGAGCAGCGGTTCTACTCCGAGCCTCTCCCGGATGACCGAGCTTCTCACCCTATCTCTAAGGGAGAGCCCAGACACCCTGCGGAGGAAACTCATTTCGGCCGCTTGTATTCGCGATCTCGTTCTTTCGGTCACTACCCACAGCTCGTGACCATAGGTGAGGGTAGGAACCTATGTTCCTAATTTTTATGGACAGAATTTCTAGGCGCAGCCAGGGCGTTGAGGGGGTCCGGTTTGGCGATCTCAGAATCGGGTCTCTGCTCTTTGCGGACGATGTGGTTCTGTTGGCGTCCTCAGGCCGTGACCTTCAGCTCTCACTGGAGCGGTTCGCAGCCGAATGTGAAGCGGCTGGGATGAGAATCAGCACCTCCAAATCCGAGACCATGGTCTTCGACAGGAAAAGGGTGGAATGCCCTCTCCGGGTCGGGAATGAGATCCTTCCCCAAGTGGAGGAGTTCAAGTATCTCGGGGTCTTGTTCACGAGTGAGGGACGAATGGAACAGGAGATTGACAGACGGATCGGTGCGGCGTCTGCAGTGATGCGGGCTCTGCACCGGCCCGTCGTGGTGAAGAAGGAGCTGAGCCAGAAGGCGAAGCTCTCGATTTACCGGTCAATCTATGTTCTATAAAATAATCCAATTCGTTCATATAGAGCCAATTCAAAAACAATTTCCTAGCTAAGAAAACCAACAGATTGCACTGAAAACTTTTTGTTTTTCGGTCCAATCTCCCAGCCTGAGCGACGTGCCTGAGGCGACTGTGGAGAGAAACGACTCCCTTTTAACAGGAAGAAACCTCTGGCAGAACCAGACTCAGGAAGGGTGGCCATCCGCCTCGACCAGCTGGGGTTTGAGAAGACAGAAAGGGGGGGGGGGGGGGGGGAAGGGGGCGGCGGCGGCGGCACTGTGACACCATTCAAAGGATATCTGTTGGAACAGGGAAACACGAGTTAATGACCACAATAATATCACATATACATAAAGAGAGTAAAGTGAGGAAAGGTGTGACAGATGAGGCCCCCCAGCAGTCTAGGCCTATAGCAGCTTAACTATGGGATGTTTCAGGATTACCTGAGCCATCCCTATTCAAGGTAAACACAAGAAACTTGTGCTAACGAAAAAATAAATAAATAAAGGACCAGACTCAGTGAGTAATTCCCTATACTCCCTATATAGATCTGCTCCTCACACCACAACAACCATCTTTTTACAGCCACAAGTTACCTCAGCCTCTCACCAACTGCACACCAGTCACAGCGGGGTGGGGATGCAAACCCTGGTTCGGGTAGGGGGAGAAACAAAAGAGGTAAGATAAGCGGGAATGCCAAGTAGATCCTCAATAAAAGTGTTATACTCCCTGTAAAATGCTGGATCCCTCTGGAGCCTCCTCTTCAGATGGTTTTGACGCTGTTCCACCACTTTTCTGTTATTTGGCATGCTGAGGTTTGAATTTTTCAACGGCAAGGCGACCTGGTAATGACCATTGAGGTGTTTGGCTGACTTTGTGACCATGTCCATGAACCTCAGGTCTTCCCTGGACGGACCCACTTGTTCCTCCACAGCTGATTCTGGAAAGTCCATCTTAAATTGCTGTTGCCACAGTTCATCCAAATTCACAATGGACACACGGTTCACAGTTACTGACTGCTCACAGTAATTGGCCCCTCCACCGTTTCCTGTCAGTGGTCCATTTACCGTCCAGCCCAGCACTGTCCTTATAGCGTAGGGTCCATTATGCTCACTGCGGATGACTTCCAGCGGTTCCATGGCTCGTGGGACATTCGTTCCAATCAGCAACTCGATTCCAGCCTCAATCTGTGGTAAGCAGATGTGTTTTAAATATAGCCACCTTGTCAGATCCTTATTTGTGGGTATGTTTGCTTTGTGTACTGGCATTGATAACTGAGTGTATGCTTTTGGCAACTCAATGAAGCTGTCCTCTTCAAGTGCTGCCACCTCCAGCTCTGGTACGATGTAGCTACTGACCACCTTTTCCTGTCCCATGGTCCTGAGAAGAATGTTGGCTCTCTTCCCAGACAAATTGAGCTTCTGCTTCAGACTCTCAGTACAGAACACTGCAGTACTTCCCTGGTCCAAAAAGGCATATGTGAGAATGATTTTATTGCCCTTCTTCGCCTTCACCTGGATTGGCACAATAGGAAGCTTGCAATCCATCTCACCAGCCCCTGTAAGCCCACTGGAAACCAAGGTGTCATCCACTGTAATCTTGGTGCTTCTCTCAGACGGTTCTGCAGTGACACTGTCCTTATGGAGCACAGTTGGATGTCTTTGGCCGCACTTTGAGCAGGAAATCTTCCTTTGGCAATTTCTGCTGATGTGTCCTATACACAGGCAGCGAAAACAAGCACCATTTTCCTTTAGGAAGTCAATTTTCTCTTTGTGTGCCATTTTTTCCAACCGCGCACACACATCCAATGTGTGTCCTCCAGTGCAGCAGGGACAAATCTTCTTGGCTGGTGGTTGCATGTCTGTAGCTTTATTCACATGTGTCTCCACACGATTCACTGTGGTAGCGAAGCTGGTTCCTCTGATGCTGGAGCAAGGGTGAGGTTTGTGTTTCATTTGTTTAGTTGTTATAACAGTGTCCTGAATGTTTCCAAACACAGGGTCAGTCAGAATTTTCACCTGTTTTCCAACAAGGTTGGCAATATCCATAAATTTCTGTTGTGACTTTCCTGCAGGTCACATGCGTGGCACCTCCAGCGGTCTCTGAGTTTGTACGGTAGTTTTCTGATGATTTCCAACATGTTTGTGGGTGTGTCCAGATCATTTAAATACTGCACATCCTCCATAGCATTACAGCATCCATGCAGAAAGAGGCCGTACTCCTGGAGGGCCTTCACATCTTCCATTTTAATAGTGGGCCATGACAAGGCTCTCTCCATGTACGCTGCTGCCACCTTTTGCTCATTACCATAGTGCTCTTTCAGGAGAGCCTTTGCCTTCACATAACCTCTGCCCGACTCAATGTGCTGACAGCTCCTCACTAGCCCTTTTGCATGCCCTTTGGTGTGCTGTTCAAGGAAGTAGAGTCTGTCACAGTTGTTATTGGTGTTTCGCTCAACTCCATTTTCAAAAGCTTTAATAAACGAATGATACTTGAGTGGGTTACCATCAAAAATGGTAATTTCCCTTTTTGGAAGTGCTGAAAGGCATTGTTGTTGCATTAAAAGTGTTGAGATTTAATTTTGTTTCCTCATTATGTCCAGCACACTGTCATTTTGGGATGCATCAGTTTGTGTAACATTGGTCATAGGATCTTCAGGAGCCATTAGATATCGTTGGAGCATGTACGAAGGACCTGGGAGATCTTTTATTTCAGGTAAATGAGTGACTTTAGGCTTCACAGCTATCTGTGTGGTTTCAATTGCAATGGGTTTTGGTTTAACTGGCAGTGATGGAACAAATTCAGTGGCTTTGACATTAAGCTGTTGTTTTGAGCATGTCCTTTCATAGTATGAGTTCATCCCATCCGAAACCTTTGACTTTGCTTTACTGCCAACGCCGCTTTGTGATTTTATAACACTTATTTTTGCCATTTCCTCAGCAATTTCATTTTCCAATACAAATTGTTCTCTTCTTTTGCGTAGCTTTAACTCCTCTTCATCCAATGCATGCTTTTCCTTTAATGCCTTTTGTTTTGCTGCCAAAACTGCAAGATTTGTTTCCATTGTTAAGCGAACAGATGAGCGTGATTTCTTGGTTGCATTTGAGATGCTGTCACAGGGCTGTAGTTCATCTTGAGGATCAGAAACAGACAAATCCTTGCTTTTTTCGACAGGAATTTGTACTGCATGGTTTATTTCCTTTGTTGGTTGTTCAGAAGTATTTGTCTGTAGTGGTAATTCATTTGATTTTTCATGCGGATTTTCCTTTATCCATTTTTCCACTTGTTCCTTGAATGCATCACTGTAATCCATAATACTTGAAAACCACTCATTTTGTTTTTTATCTTCATCATCAGGAAGTAGTGGCAATAATTCGTTGTGCAGTTGTGTAGCCTTTTTACACAGTGCAGTCAAGTTATTCAGTTGTGAGGAGATTCCGGTTACATTTTCTTTTGAGTTCATGTTCGCTTTTATTTGCGGGATAAGCTCCTTGATTTTATTAACGGCACTTTTGCGCTCATGCTGCAACTGTGCGATTTTATTTTCCAAAGCTTTGACCGTCAGTTTGCTTTCCCTTTTTTCACGTTCCATGTTGGAACTTTCAGCAACAGCGTTTATTTGACTCATTTCCTTTAGATTGTATTTTGTATGAAGCAACAACAATCACAATTCATTCAAGAGCGTATTCAAATCCATCCATAGACATTGCATTTTAAATTCATTGACAGTGCAGATTCGATCCAAGCAATTTCAACAAGCAATTGGCCTTCCTTTAGACAACATCAGCCGCCACTTATGCAACCAAGTCCCGACATCAAAATCCAATCGAGCACGGAGAAGTTGCGCCAGCATCAATGCGTCTTGCAACCAGCGTAACATCCATTTAATACATTGTCCTCATTTCACACAATGCATTCCAATCGAAGCGGATTCCTTAATCCACAAACAATTAACAGGTTCAGGCCTACCTGTTCCCAGGTGAATGGATGGCGTGGTGTGGCACTTAGCTGTGACTCTTGTTTGGCTTGTCGGCGCGTGGTGACTTGGTTCCTTGGTTCCTTGGAGCGGCTTGATGATTTTCACTTTTTTCTTTTACGCCAGTTTTTGTTGACAAATGGTGCGGCTTCCAACACAAACCTTTTAGCCGCTCAGAGTTTGAGGTTGGGTCCTTAGGTTCCTTTATTTGTGACGCGCTACTGGTTTATTGCAAGAGATACGCTGAGATCCAAGATATGCTTTTGTTGCTTTTATTTAACAAACCGCACAGAGTTATCACAGCGCAGCAAGGATGAATTGTTGTAAAGATGAAAACCAGCGGATTAAACGGATACATAAGGTGATGAGTGAATAAATGTGGCGTGGCGAGGCGTAGCGGTCAACAAAATTATGGCTACTCCCAACCCTGACTCTCTATCATCTGTGTCACAGGTGAGTCCACACCTTTACGCACACACACCTCCGCACGCACACACGCCCACTCCCATATGAACCACCCCCTCTGCAACACACACACTCAAACTTATTGTGCTCCTCAAATTTAAACCTATATGTCCCTAACATGGTGCTTTTACGGAACTTTTAGGACATGCACCGTACTTGCCATTCTGAAGCAGGTTGAGATGAATCAAAATTAGGCAAATACCGGAGACAGCAGTAAACATCAAAAAAGCGGTGAGGGGGTTCTAAAACATTGCAGACGACTCAGAAAAGAGGCTTAATGTTGAAAATACCGCAGTTCTCCTTTAAGGTTAAGCAGCCACAACAATAATTGGCATGTGGTCATCACGTGTGTCTTTCTTAAAGAGTATCGACATCAGATGTGTTATGGAGGTGAGGGGTGGCTGTCCCTATGCAGAGAGTCACAAGACAGAGCCTGAAATAACCACCTTTCCATGTGGACTTTTATTCCTAGCTCCACCTGAGGCCCAGAAACCACGGCACCAGCACAGCCGAGCATCATCGTGACCATGAGTCTGTCCCACACATTTTAAAGTAACATACTTCTGTCGTCGTGCTGCCAAACTCACTGATTTAATGTGTGAGGAGCCTCTGACAGCATCCGTAAAGGTTTTTATCTTTTTCTTTATCATGTGGAACAACAGGCCCTGATCATGATCGGATCTTTAATAACTCCTGATGGTGGCCTGTATACGGTGAATTATCCAAAGCCCCTGACACACTTTTTATGGAGTATCTTTAAAACATCTGTCGAGTCAGAGCTGCAGAGCCACATCACAGCTGTATTATAAATGAATTTCATCTTTCTTTAACCCCGCAGCATTTATCAATGAGGTCAAGAGGAACAGACAAAAGGTTATTTTTATGACTGTTTAACCTGCGTTTAAAATGATTAAAGGATGTCCACCTCTAAAGGGACACCTTCATAAGCCCTCAAAGTGTTCAGAAGTCCATTAAAACTAATTTCATTTAGTCATTTATAACGACTCTGAGAGCCCACGAGCTCTTTGCATGTTGCTGTTTACAAAAGTTTGTAAAAGGATGAAAGCACGCAGATGGAAACATGTTATTATCATAAAACCTGCATGTAAAGCATAAATAAATCAGTATAGAACTGAAATACATCTGCTTTTCTCAGACGGGATCTTCTGTAGCTGTCAGCTGTTTGTGTTGGAGTTCAGCTGAATCATTTCTGATAATCTGCTGTAATCTAGATTTAACTAAAGTCTCTCAACATCCTGAGATCAAACATATTCACAGTGTTACATGTTGAGTAAAATGTAAATAAATACACAATACAGTGAATTTTTAATCCAATTATTTATTTGCAATTGAACAAATAAATGGGGCTGTGGATAAAAAGGGTTGGACTGTCTACTGCCTGGGACGGTAGGCATTATTAGATTGACACGGCAGGTGGAAGGTTGGTTCCTCACGGTTTTCTGACCGTGCCGTTACCGTGCGTGGTCTGTGGAGCCTTAGATTTAGATTTGTAAAAGTTTAGAAACCATATTTTCGTTTGTATTCATTTATGTTGTTTTATTTGTTTTAAAATAAAAAATACAAAACGTGACTTCGGTGGAAGATAAGTTATCTTTTTTCTTTGGATCCTGGAACACGCGTCAGCCACAAAGCTCCAACCTATTAAGAATTTGGTTTAGTTTTTTGAAAATACCCTACATTTAGTCAGAAAACCTTCTGCTTTGTGTGGAAAAGGAATTGGAAGGACTCGTGGAACCGTGGACAACGTTTATCAAGGTCAGAAGATTATCTGTGAACACTGGATGGAAGGTGACTAGCCACGAGACGAGTGGATGATCATTCTGGTAAGCTGCAACTTGTTTTGCTCTTTCGGAAGTTTGCCATTATGGATGAAGTTACTGAACAATTAACTAGTGGAAAAAGAGAATCGAAAATGACCGAGAAAGCCGTTGAAGACAAGCTACATCGTTTAACACAGTCAAGGAAAGCTAAGCTAGGCCATCTAACTAGCCAAGTTAACCGGATTGAAACGCTGATGGAATTCGATAATAACGTGGACACAGTTAAACAGAAATTGCGTGTAGATTTTCAAGATTCATTTGAAGAGTTGTGCAAGATAAATGATGGTCTGCAACAATTAATGGATGAGGAAGAGTACGAGAGGGACCAAAATGCTAGCCGAATGCAGGGGTTCATTGAACATGTGGAAATATGGATTAAAGCAGCGGCGGCCCGCGCTGAACAAGCAAGACGCTGTGACGCTGAAATTCGTCCTTCAGACAGTGCATCCTCTGTATCGGTTGCCTCGAGCAGGAGGAGTAGAGGGCTACAGTAGTTGGAAGCAGATTGTCCACGGTATGCAACCGGCATTCCGACATCCCGTCACTCAGACATGACGCCACTGCGACATCCCGCCATACCGACAGTTTGGTACCACCATTCCGACACTTTGATACCACCATTCCGACACTTGTTGGGAGCTGTCAGGGTCGGACTGGGAAAAAAAAATCGTCCCTGGCAATTTTCCCCGGGACCAGCCCCCCCCCAGTATTAATTAGTATCTCCAATCTAATTAAATAAAAATAAAAAACGAGCACAGACCGCTCAGTCAATGGCATGTACCCATAGAAAAAATACACACACATCACACAACCTGACTATCGACTGCTAACAATTATCAGTAACCTACACAAACCCAGACACATAATGGCTCGGCGGCCAGCAATCGGATAAACCAATGAAATGAATCAATCCTGTGAAAGAATGAAAACAAGTGAATGAAACCTGCACTCACCCATTATGAAGTTAACTCTGCCAGCCCCATACTCTTGCCCCTGCTCAGCCAACTCCTTGACGTCGGGTATGGTTGGTAACGTTATGGCGGCTAGCATTAGCAACGAGGCTGCTAGGCTTGCTAAATCGGTAAGCATTAGGCTACTGAAGAAAGCTAGTCTTTTTAGCTACGTTATATTATCATCTTTCTTCTCGGCTATAACCTTTGTTTACGGCCACTGGCCCTAACCTGACGCCCTAGCTGTCAAATCACCGGAAGTTTTCACCGGAAGTACTCGCGCACACACAAAAGCTCTCTCCAGACATATCTTTATTTCATTCCGCCCAGATGAAATTTAATGCCACTCTTCGAAAATTGGCGACATTTAAGACATTTTATCTGCCGGTGAACCCAAGTGTCCATTGTCCTGATAAAGATCTAGCCTACCAGCTGTTTTGAGGCTTCACTTTGACAGCATTCTCAGTGGTTTAAGGTAAAATAAATTGAGGCAATTGTCACAAAAACAAATAGCATCCGTTTTACACTGCCAAATGAAATATTGGCTACACAACGAGCCCCTCGTCAGCCCTCATCATCAATAAATATCTGAGTGGGTGCGATCAGTCTTGCTTGACTTGCGTGTTGGAATGTCTCTCTCTCGGGCATTTGTAGCTGGTGCAGCCCTATTATTGCATGGCGAGCTGTCCACGCGTGTGGTGCTGAAATCGCGTGTCGGAATGGTGGTATGTTGAAAAGAAAAAATCATACCGCCATTCCGACAAAAGAAAAAATGAAATTCGGAATGACGGGACATTTCATTTCTTAAAAAAATGTCACTATTCCGACAATTGAACGTCAATGTCGGAATGTCGGTATGTCAGAATGGCAACATGTAACCATTGTCCACTACTTCCTCAAAGCTTAAGCTTAAAGCAGAGATGGAGAAAGCTACATTGCTTGCACAGGCAACGACTTTGCAACAAAAACAAGATTTACAGTTGCAAGAAGTTGAATTAAAAGCTTAAAAGGAACAATTAGAAGCGGATTTAAAACGCCAGGAAGCTGAAATAAAGGCTAAAAAAGAACAATTGGATTTGCAAACGCTCATTGCAGCTTCGGAGGCAAAAATACAAATTTTGAAATATTATGAAAATGAATGCTCTTCTCAAGTGAGCCAAGCATCACGCCATGCATCACGCCATTCATCACGCAATTCAGTAACAAGTGAGTCTGGATATATTCAACTGCCTGTAAGTCGAAATCCAGTCACTGACAATACAAGTACTCATGGTCAATTCATGCCACAGCAGCCTCAGCCTATTGCTGCACAACAGATTCAGTCCCATTGGTGCACAGCAGCCTCAGCTTACTGGCACACGGCAGCCTACGGCTACACCTGTAGCAGATGACCATGCAGTTGAAACACTCTGCAGTGTTATGACTCGTCAGAATACAATAACCGAGTTGATGGTGAAGCAACAGAAAATGATGACTCCGTTAGACATTCCCACCTGAAGTCTCCAGACCAGATTCACACCAGTACACTGAATTCTGGGGCCACTGACTGTTCATATTGCATGTGGATCCAGTTCCTGTCCCCATGCAGTAGTAGTGTGACAGGTAGCCTATATGATTGAACCTGCTCAGTCTCCGCTCAGAGTTTCCCTCACAGTTTAGCGAGACAGTGTCAGAGATGTGGTGCTGCACGCTGTTGGGAGCCACTGTGAGCGATGCTGCTGAGTGAAAATCTGAAATTCAACACGTGGCAAGAAGTTAAAACACACAGTTATTAACGTTAAGCCTCCACTGTGCAAATGCCTCTTGGCTTCAATTGTTTTGCTGCTGAAGACCAGAGCAAACATTTCAACAACGATGATCAATGTTTTGGAACACATGATGTATTTACTGAGATCGTTTCAGTATATTTCAGTTTTTTTTAATTGCTCTAAACTACCTGCCATCTTTATTTATCAGTATTTCACTGCTTCATCTAGGGCTGAGCAATTTTATCGATACTGCGATATATATCAATATTTTGTTTCCCGATAAAGTATCAATTTTTCAGCCACGAGTATCGATTTTTTTTTATTAAATTTTTTCAAATTTTTTATTTATTTATTTTAAAGCAAACTTTATTGAAAAGTCAGACGTTCCAATTAGTGACAACACAGAACATTAATATAATACAATACAATGTTCCCTCTAAGCTGCGCGCCTGCGCAATCTCAGCGCACAAGAAAATCTATGCAGCGCATAAAATAAAATTCACCATAAACGTATTAATTAATATCTAATACTAGACCTAATCTAATCTAATTAATTAGACCAATAATGTGTTTTTCTGTACCATTTTTCAATGTAACGCAGTGAGTGACAGGTGTTTAATGTCTGAGAATGTCTGATACGGTTTACTAACGCTATGCAGCCTCAGAGCATTGATAGTGCTTGCATATGTGACCTGCCCATTCGCGCTGGGCAGGTTAGCTAGCCAACAACAGTGAGACGCAACCCCTTATCATGGCGAAACGAACGGGCAGCGCCAGCGACACATCCACTCAGCAAGCCAAAGAAAAAAAGAAATGTGGTTCTTTTAGGATGGAATGGCTGTCTGAGTATGTGCAAATAGAAGAACAAGAGGTGAAACTGGGTCAGATTTTTTCTTTTTCGAGTGAGAAAGGTCCATCCATCCATCCATTTTCTATACCGCTGAATCCGTCGGTCGGGTCGCGGGGGGGCTTGGAGCCTATCCCAGCGGTCAATGGGCGAGGAGTGAGAAAGGTCTATTCTGCAAAACAGGCAGGCTGCCTGCAGGCTTGCAAGCCTGACTCTCACATATAACATATAACATACTACACATCTCATGAACAACAATTTTTTTGTCTTTTTCATTTTAAGTGGGCCAAATCGCTTATATTAAAAGTAAACTAATGAAAATTGCTGCTGTGATTTGATTCTTTTAATAAGCCATGTAACTTGCTATGATCCAAGGTTTTAAACAGGTGTGATACTGGTGTGTGGCCACAGCGTGCACATCTGATGTTGCTCACAGTGCTCCTCAGTGTGCTCAGGGAGCTTGTGTGTATGCCCAGACACATGAAAAATTAGAGGGAACATTGCCAGGGGGTCACATTCTACAAAACAGTGATAAATTAGTTCAGAAAAATGTTATATAAAGTGCATAGCTCTTTGATGTAAGATGTAAGTGTATCGAATCGTATCGTGAGATTCGTTTATCGCTACAGCCCTGGCTTCACCTAAGCAGTGCTTTCTTCTTATATCTTGCTTCTTTACCTTTTTTCTTAATCAGGTTAAGTGAACAAGAGAAAAGCTCATTTCAGTTCTTATTGTATATTCAGGGAGCATGAATCACAAAGTAATTGTCAACATAAAACGATAAGCGCATTAAGCAAGGGGACATTCTAGCATCTGCTTTGTGAAACGTCAGAAACCAGCAGAACTGACCTGAAGACCAGACAAACGTCGGTTCACTATAATCTGTGAAATACACTGGGTCTCCTCTTCCAGCTCTGCACACATATCCTGCGGTGTGCGTCCCCCCAGGAATGACGTGGCTGCCCTGTGCAGTGGCGCTGGAGATATGTGGTAATGGCTTGACGTTGTAAGGCCGTTGGGCGTGTGATATCAGATCAGGGACTGCTCTGTACCAGTAGAAGCTCCAACCTGCAGACAGATGTTTAACCGGACAGCTCAGAGTTACTGAGGCTCCAGGACTCACCCATGATGGAGACACAGCGAGGACAGGCAGGGGTGCCTCTTCTGTATTAGAAATAAAAAAAATAAAAAAATTTCAAAACCTAAAATCTGAAAAAAATACTAACATGATATTTCTATTAGTTTGTCTGAGTTTGATTCGACTTACTGCCAGAAACTGTCAGTGTGACCTGAGCACTCCACTCTGTTGTATTAAGCGTTGCACTTCTCATTCTGCCCTTACATCTGTAGTTTCCACTGTGATACGAGTGAACAGAATGGATCCTGTACTCATTTTGTTTTGGGGGTTTATATGAGCTGGTTGTTGTCCATTCGTACTCCCACTCGACATCTCCATGGATCTCACATCTGATGGTGACTGACTCCCCTTTGTACATCTCAGGCCAGCTGGGATGCAGACTCACAACAGGCCTGTTTGAAACTACTCATGTTCAAGAATTTTCAATAAAAAAACAAAATGCCAAAAGGGTTAAATGAAGTTCATCTTATCTCGAACTATTAGTTCTTGGGAAGAGGTATAACAGAAAACAATTGTACTTAATATCTGAGCATTCTAGCTTTTTAAAACATACAAAAAAATGCCATAGAATTGTTTTAATGTTTCTTCTTTAAGTTTTCTTCAGATTAAATATAAGAAAAAATGTTGTGGCATGAATCAGACGAAAAAGAAAGAAGTATGGAATCACTGTAATTTGCATTTTTAAAACGAATGCCTGCACAAGTCTAAATATGGAAATTAGTCTGCAGTTGAAAGAGTTTTTGCAGGAGCTGCTGCACCTGGCTGATTTGCAGGTCACATGGCCCAACAAGAGAGGTGTCAATGGAAATAATGGAGAAAAATAAAAAAAAACTCCTTCAAAAAGAAAATTCTACATGGAGTGTGGCAAACGATGTGGGATTTTACCAGTCAGCTGTGTCTAAAATTTGGTGTACAAACAAAATGGGACGGTAGCAAAAGGGAAACACACAGGTGGTCTATGGAAGACATAAAAGCATCAGGACGGAAAACTCATAGTACTGTGCCCGGAAAATCAAAAATGCTCAACAAAAGAAACGAAAAACAAATGGGCAGAAACAGGAGTCAATATCTACGAGAAACCTGTAAGAAACCGGCTGAGGTAGAATGGGATTTACATCCAGAAAAGCGTAAACCATCACTGACAGCTAAACAGAGTAAAACAAGGTCACAGGTGGCTAAAGAGAAGCAGTCATGGACTGTGGAGGTGAAAAGTGATATTCAGTGATGAATCACAGATCTACATTGGACAAGGAGATGATGCTGAAACTTAAGTGTGACGCAGGTCCAATGAAACACATAAAGATGACTGCTGTCATGTCTGTGGGTTCATGCCTTGGTTTTTAGTTTTGCCATGTTTTAGTTTTTTCTCATGCCTTAGTTTTCTAGTCCAGATCCAGTATTTAGTTTTGACATGTTTTCCCCATAGTTTCTGTTGCTCTGCCATCACCTTCATGCACGCCACCTGTGTTTGTCCCCTCAGCTGCACTCACTCGCCTATCACTCCGTAAGTATTTAGTTTCCAGGTTTCCTCACTCTCTTTGCCAGATCCTACCCGTCACTGTCCCAGTAAGTTAAAGCTGCCGTCGGCAACTTTTTTTTAGTCATATTAGCTTGAACTGTCATGGGATTCTGGAAGTAGAATATTAAATAGGCTGTTTAGGAAAAATCCCAAATTCTGTAGCTCCCTCTGAAGCCTGTATTCGTGCTTGCAAAAATCGAGCGCTCCCGGCTGTTTTTAACCAATCACGTTTGGTTTATTATTGATCTATTATCTGAGCAGAACAGTCACCAACCACGTCTTCCATGCTGAGCGTGAGTCTGCCCCCAGCTTGTGTGCGCGCACACTGGTGTGAACTCACGTGCACAACCTCATCCACAGAGGGGGAGGGACCTGAAAGTTGTATCGGTTCAAATATTCCGACTTTAGACTCAGAATTTTGAAAACCTGCTGACGGCAGCTTTAAGCCAAGTCAAGTAAAGTTTAAGTCTAGTCTAGTCTTTTGTTTTGCCACAGTTTAGTTTTGTTATCCGGCTCAGCCGCGCTTTATGTTGACCTTCTCCTTGAAAATAAATCAAGTTTTCTTTTGAAGTATGTGCATCCGTATCCTTCCACGCCTCGCACCACCCACCCAACCTGACAACTGCTTTAAAGAAAACCGGCATATTTCCACAGTCACTGATGTATAGTTGATGTCAGGTAAAGGACAAAAGAAGATAGCAGTCATGACTCAACTATAGATCTACATTTGGACATTTTTTCCTCATTCCATTAATCAAAAGGAGGATTGGTGATGTTGAGGTTATTTTTCAAGGTGATGGTACATCTTGCTCCAGAGCAAAGAGTGTTCAAACTTCTCTTCAATAAAGACATATCAACTCAATGACATTACCAGCAAACTAATTGACTAATTACCAGAGGAAATTGAAAATCAATTCTTATGTCGAGATGTTATCCTGTAAACCTGACCCATCAACTGTTATACAAGAGAGTTGGAACCTGATTGATAAAGAATATTGTGTTACTTCATTGAATTTCTTAAAGAATTCAAGCAAGAGAAGGTTTAACAAAGTATTAATGTTTTTTTGTGTGTGTGTGATTCCATCATTTCGTACGTAGAAGTCAAACTGCTATAATAGGAAATAAATGTGAAAAAATCCATCCCTCCATTTTCTATACCCGCTGAATCCGTCGGCCGGGTCGCGGGGGGGCTGGAGCCTATCCCAGCAGTCATCGGGCAAGAGGCGGGGTACACCCTTGACAGGCCGCCAGTCCATCACAGGGCCACACATATGGCTACTAATTGTTTATTTTGACAGTCAATTTTCAATTTTTTTTTAATTTGGAATATATTTAATTTCTTTCTTTGTTAATTTGGTGTTCCTGTATTTTTTTCAGTATTAATTCTTTATTTCATTTTGATTTCACCATTTACTTTTAAAATGAATTCTGATTTGTTTTGTTCCCCAGCCAATCTATTTCCATATGTCTGTTTTACATTTCGATATGCATTTCTGCCTCGTGATGCAAATGAGGGAGCGCTTTTTCTGATTGGGCTCAGCTTTTCAGCTATTGAAGGATTGTCGGATGGCGCCTGAAACAGAGAGTGGAAAAACATGGTACTTCCGGTACAAAAGCGGGTTCTCTCTTACGTTCTAAGTGGTTTGCTTAAAAAATATCAGTTGTTTATATAGTTTGAACAACAATGTAGGCTGCTAACAACACTAAGAGGCTAACACTGAGCCACCTCAGGCATTTCGGATTATATTTCAATCCTCCATATTTTCTCCCTATTCAAATCCAAATACATGATTCTAGCTGCTCAACAGTTCTAGGTCTTCTTTGTCATATTTTGTAAAAGGTCTGGACTGCAGTCCCATAGGCAGCAATGCATCCCCATACCGTCAGAGATGCAGGCTTTTGAACTGAGTGCTGATAATGAGCTGGATGCTCCCTGTTCTCTTTAGTCTAGAGGACATGGCGTCCATGACTTTGAAAAAGATGTTCAAATTCCAATTCATCATCATTTTTCTGAACACGGCAGAGCTTTAACATGCATTTGTGGACTGCACAGGGAATTGTATTCACAGGCAATCATTTCTTGAAGTGTTCCTGAGTCCATGCAGGGATTTCATTGACAGAATTCTGCCTGTTTTTGATGCAGTGCTGCCTGGGGATCCAAAGATGGTGGCCATCCAATATTGATTTTTAGCTGTGTTCCCTGCACACAGATGTTCCTAGATTCACTGAATCTTTTGACTTGATAACATTACTGTAGATGATGGGATTTCACAATTTTAGACAGTGTTTTGCGAATTACTGAACCTCTGCTCTCTGCTTTACTTCTGAGAGACTCTACCTCTCTAAAGAGTTCTTTTATAACCAGCTCCATGACTCACATATTGTCAATCATCCTGCGTTGCAAAAATGTTCCTCCCACTGTTTGTTACAACTAGTTACTTTTACAGTCTTTAGTTGCCTCTTGCCCCGTACTTTAAAAAACTTTTAAAATAAAATATTGATTTGAGATTTACAAATCACTGCATTCTGATTTATTTATATTTACAACTTTTTTTTGACAATGGACTTATAACAAAGTAAAGTGTCATTCAAAATCTTTCAGGTTTTTGATCATCACTATTCACTACATCTTCAAAATATGCTTAATCTCTTCTAAGACAAATTTTCAGACAAAAGTCAAAAGACAAAAGTCCTAACATCCACACTAGAATCCCATAAAGCGGTCAATGTCAGGTTGTGTGAAGGGGAAGGTAGGACACGGATGCGGACTTACAAAAAAGGTAGATTTATTACTAAGAAAAACAAAGTATCAACATAAAACACGGCTGAGCAGGAAAAAAACGTAGTTGAAAACAAGGAACTTAACACGGCATGGAAAAATAAATACTTAGCTTGGAAAACGTGGTAATCATGGGAAGCAGGAATCCTGGCATGGGTATACAAACTGACATTAAACAAAGATCTGGCAAACTGACAGGGGAGGCAGGAAACTAAATAGAGGGCTGGGAGTGATTGGAGAGTGAGTGCAGCTGAGGAAAAAACACAGGTGACGTGAGTGAACTAATGAACAGAGTGAAGGGAAACTAAGGCAAAACTAAACATGGACTGAAAACAAAAGCATAACCTAAAACATGAAAACTAAAAATGAGTCCATGGGCGTGACAGAGCCCCCCCCAAAGGGGTGGATCCCAGACAACCCTTAAGAAATCCGAGGGTGGGAGGGAGGGGCTCGAAGCCGGTCAGGCTGGTTACCAGAAACGGGTATGTGGTACCGGCTTCGGGCAGCAGGAGGCAGTAGTCTGGCGGACGCCCAGACCTCTGACAGCGTGACAGGAACAGGCGGTGGTCTGGCGGACGCCCAGACCTCTGACAGCGTGACAGGAACAGGCGGTGGTCTGGCGGACGCCCAGACCTCTGACAGCGTGACAGGAACAGGCGGTGGTCTGGCGGACGCCCAGACCTCTGACAGCGTGACAGGAACCGGCGGTGGTCTGGCGGACGCCCAGACCTATGACAGCGTGACAGGAACAGGCGGTGGTCTGGCGGACGCCCAGACCTATGACAGCGTGACAGGAACAGGCGGTGGTCTGGCGGACGCCCAGACCTATGACAGCGTGACAGGAACCGGCGGTGGTCTGGCGGACGCCCAGACCTCTGACAGCGTGACAGGCGGTGGTCTGGTGGACGCCCAGACCGCAGACGGGGTAGCAGGAGCAGGCGGTGGTCTGGCGGACGCCCAGACCTCTGACAGCGTGACAGGCGGTGGTCTGGTGGACGCCCAGACCGCAGACGGGGTAGCAGGAGCAGGCGGTGGTCTGGCGGACGCCCAGACCTATGACAGCGTGACAGGAACCGGCGGTGGTCTGGCGGACGCCCAGACCTCTGACAGCGTGACAGGCGGTGGTCTGGTGGACGCCCAGACCGCAGACGGGGTAGCAGGAGCAGGCGGTGGTCTGGCGGACGCCCAGACCTCTGACAGCGTGACAGGCGGTGGTCTGGTGGACGCCCAGACCGCAGACGGGGTAGCAGGAGCAGGCGGTGGTCTGGCGGACGCCCAGACCTATGACAGCGTGACAGGAACCGGCGGTGGTCTGGCGGACGCCCAGACCTCTGACAGCGTGACAGGCGGTGGTCTGGTGGACGCCCAGACCGCAGACGGGGTAGCAGGAGCAGGCGGTGGTCTGGTGGACGCCCAGACCTCTGACAGCGTGACAGGCGGTGGTCTGGTGGACGCCCAGACCGCAGACGGGGTAGCAGGAGCAGGCGGTGGTCTGGCGGACGCCCAGACCTATGACAGCGTGACAGGAACCGGCGGTGGTCTGGCGGACGCCCAGACTTCCGTCAGCGTGGTGGCAGGAGACGGTGGTCTGGCGGACGCCCAGACTGCAGACGGGGTGGCAGGCGGTGGTCTGGTGGACGCCCAGACGGGGTAGCAGGAGCAGGCGGTGGTCTGGCGGACGCCCAGACCGCAGACAGCGTGACAGGCGGTGGTCTGGTGGACGCCCAGACCTCTGACAGCGTGACAGGAGCAGGCGGTGGTCTGGCGGACGCCCAGACTTCCGTCGGCGTGGTGGCAGGAGACGGTGGTCTGGCGGACGCCCAGACCGCAGACTGGTTGGCAGGAGCAGGCGGTGGTCTGGCGGACGCCCAGACCGCAGACAGCGTGACAGGCGGTGGTCTGGTGGACGCCCAGACCGCAGACGGGGTAGCAGGAGCAGGCGGTGGTCTGGCGGACGCCCAGACCGCAGACGGGGTAGCAGGCGGTGGTCCGGCGGACGCCCAGACCGCAGACGGGGTAGCAGGCGGTGGTCCGGTTGGCACCCAGACTTCCATCTGCGTGGCGGGAGGAGGTGGCCCGGCAGACACCCGGACCCCCGATGATGTGGCAGCAGGCGGTGGTCTGGTTGGCACCCAGACTTCCATCTGCGTGGCGGGAGGAGGAGCCGGGGACCGTCCCACGGTTGACCAGACATCCGGCAGGGGGGGAGCCCCCCCTTCAAGGGATGGATCCCAGACTTCCCCAACGTCTGGGGGTGGGAGGGAGGGGCTCGAACAGGTGAGTCCATGGGCCGGGACTGCATGGGCTCTGAGGCTTTGTCCGGCCCTGCCGCCTCTTTGTCAGGCCCGGAGGCCTCTTGGTCGGGTTCGGGGTCAGGCCCGGAGGCCTCTTGGTCGGGTTCGGGGTCAGGCCCGGAGGCCTCTTGGTCGGGTTCGGGGTCAGGCCCGGAGGCCTCTTGGTCGGGTTCGGGGTCAGGCCCGGAGGCCTCTTGGTCGGGTTCGGGGTCAGGCCCGGAGGCCTCTTGGTCGGGTGAGGCCAGCTCTGGGACGGCTGAGGCCGTCTCTGGACACTGTGGCTGCTGGGTCTCTGGACACTGTGGACTGAGAGGTTGAACAGGTGAGGGGGGAGGAGTACAGTGCAGCTACCTGCTGTGGCTCCATGCCAAAGATGTCCAGCGTTGCAGCTCGCTGCACAGTCCTCGCCTTCCCCCAGACGCGAGACAGGTCCACAGCCCAGGTCTGAATGATATTATTGGCCACGTCCAGTTTCTTCCAGGAGGAGCTGTTCTGCTCCAAGCAGGAACAGAGGTCGTCGGCCAGCCGCAAAGCAGCTTCTAAATCCGCCGCGTCCATTGTGGCCGGATCTTTTTGTCAGGTTTTGTGGGTGGAAGGTAGGACACGGATGCGGACTTTCAAAAAAGGTAGATTTATAACTAAGAAAAACAAAGTATCAACATAAAACACGGCTGAGCTGGAAAAAACGTAGTTGAAAACAAAAACAAGGAACTTCACACGGCATGGAAAAATAAATACTTAGCTTGGAAAACTTGGAAAACGTGGTAATCATGGGAAGCAGGAATCCTGGCATGGGTATACAAACTGACATTAAACAAAGATCTGGCAAACTGACAGGGGAGGCAGGAAACTAAATAGAGGGCTGGGAGTGATTGGAGAGTGAGTGCAGCTGAGGAAAAAACACAGGTGACGTGAGTGAACTAATGAACAGAGTGAAGGGAAACTAAGGCAAAACTAAACATGGACTGAAAACAAAAGCATAACCTAAAACATGAAAACTAAAAATGAGTCCATGGGCGTGACAGTCAATAAAGTGGAAACATATCAAAAGGTATTGAGGCACAGGCCCCTTGTAAGTTTGGCTCCTCCACTTTTCTCTCAAAAGTAGGCCTGGGCGACGATTACAATTTTTTATCTAATTAATCACATGATTTCCCTGATTAATCATGATTAATCGCATTCGTACGCAAAATCCAAAAATTTATTCAAAAGTAGTGTGTAGCCTTTAGCATTTAGTTTTATTTTAAATGTGCTGCCATATGAATGAAAGTGCCATAACATTTGTTGTGCAAACACACTTCTAACATCAGCATTTTTATGTGGTTTTTATGTAGAAGCCTCGCTCCACTGTCTGTTTCCTTGAATGACTTGCTGCTATCAGTTGTGTGTTTTGCCTTGAAGGGATATTTTAGACTGGAACTACTACGGCAGGGCTACCCATATCCGGTCCTCGAGGGCCGACGTCCTGCAGGTTTTGGATGTTTCCCTGCTCCATCACACCTGATTCAGATCGATGCTTCATCAGCTGGTTTAACAACCTTTTGAAGAGCTCCATTTCATCTGAATCAGCTGTGTTGAAGCAGGGAAACATCTGAAACCTGCAGGACGTCGGCCCTCGAGGACCGGATTTGGGTAGCCCTGCACTACGGTGATAAGACAATTCAACTTGGCTGTAAATGCAGGAGTTTTTTTAAAATTTTATTTTGAAATACATGCTTTTATGTTGAAACAAGTAAAACAGGAAGTAGCGCCGGTTAGCTCCGTGAGCTTCACAAAGAGACCGAGGAGCACCTGTAATGGTGATGTTACCTGCTAGTTTATTGTTATTTTATTACTCCATGCTTCGTGGTGTTTGCTGTAACTGTGTGAATGTGATGATAAAATATTTATCGGCGTTAAATAATTAACAAGTTAACGCGATAATAACGAGTTAACGCGCCCAGCCCTACTCAAAAGTGAACCATTGCTTCACAAATACAATACAATTTCATTGTTTTCAGCCTATAATAGCCAAAGTCTCAAGATATGCCCTGTCCACCTGACAACACTGAGTTTTTATTTCTCTTCAGCCAAATGGAGTTTTTAAAAATATCTATTTCAGGGCCAAAAACTGTGTCAGTGTTGTGGATATAAATATATCCAATGTAATTATGTCTCAATATTGCAATAATCATGATATATTTAAAACATAGTTTCTGATAGGTAATGGATAACAGTAAGGAATGAAAGTTGTTCAGTCGCCTATTCAGCACTACAATGAAGAGGGATACTTCATCAAATATCATCAAACAGACACTAAAAATTCAATTAAAAAAAAAAAAGTTGCAAATTTAGCCACAAACCCGCTCTTATCAAGCTTGAACATTTTGTTCTTCTCATTGTTCCATTTTCCTTCCCCTGAACAATTGAAACAGACAAGGTGATGCACTTACCGAATAACCACAGAGCCAAAGTGGGCCCCATCCCCCACATCCAGTCCTGGTGATGTATCCCTCTGCTTTTGAGAAATATTTCAGTGAACCCCGAAACAGCAGCACCATGAAGAGAAACCCGACTGCGAGTGGAAAGTTACATTTGACTTTGATATGAGATCAGGTGTCGTTCAGGACCTCTTCACTTGAGTTTAGTCAAAGGCTGCTTCCTTCTCCTTCTAAAAACACCTCACAGCCCAGCAGGCTGTTGGTGAAACAGACCACTTCCTGTCCAACTACTGCAGAAACAAATGAATTATTTTTTGCTTAAAGAAAAAAAGATTGTTGTTGCAAACGTGGTCCTAAATATTCCTCCTTTAGGATCATAAACTGCAGCAGAGTTCTAATTATTAATGCTTAAAGCTGCAGTCTGCAACTCTTTTTCAAGCATAATGCCTGGAACTGTCCGGGGATTCTGAAAGTAGTACATTAAATACCCCAATACAAAAAAAAAAAGAGTTCTCTAGGTCCCCTATATGTCCCGCTAGGTCCCTCCAAAGCCAGCAGGTTTGTTTACAAAATTGCAGACCGGACCGGTAAAAGGTAACCAATCAGGTTACGAGCTGGGCTCTGTTGCCTGTCAATCACCGATTGTGCACGCGCGATACAAGGTAGGCTCGTCCCCACGCTTATTTATCTGGACTATTGAACTTCATTACGGGCTAGTCTACTTACTGTGTCTTCCATGATCGCAAATGACAGGTGAGTTGATGAATGAGGAGTCGTGTAGGCGCATCTGGCGTGCACGTCTACGTGCACGAGTTCTCATGTGTTTTGAAGGGGCGGGACAGGAAGTTGAATAACTTTTTATTTTTCGGTTAAAAAATAAGCATTTCTTGCATTTTGCGACTACGGAGGTCACCGTTTTCAACTTCAAGCGTTCTGATAGATCATGTAAACTCTTAAAATGCCAAAAAGTAGGACTTTACGTATGACAACAACAAATCTTGCAGACTGCAGCTTTAATCTGTTGCATTCTTCTTGTTGAACTGGTATTTGGTTTGAACTGCACGGGCTGCATTTCCTCTTCTGTGCGTGGTTAAATAAGACTGTGGCACAAAAACCACAGAGCAATTTCTCTTCTCACCTGCATAAAAGATATCACTTTGGGGCGACAGGAGTGCCAAAACAAAGAAACAAACACTTTTTTTCAAGGTTTAAAGGTTCCTACACACAAATTCTTCCTGCCTCTAGTATAAAGGCTTACTCATAGATAGATAGATAGATGTTTTATTGATCCCACGAAGGAAATTGCTTTGTCACAGCAGCAAGCAATAGTGCGGTCACAAAAGACAAATATAGTATTTACATGATAATATTATAATGAAATAATCAACAATAAGAATAAATTATAAGACTGCATCTACAGATGGTCTCAATTAGTAAGTTAGTTTAGTACTGGGGTAGGGTTAGTAAGCATCATACCGATTCACAACAAAAGTAACAATATATAAAAGATCAGTGGTGTCAAAAGTACACACATTTGTTACTTAAGTAGACGTATAGATACTGCAGTTTAAAAACACTCTGGTAAAAGTTGAAGTATCAACTTGACCTCTTTACTCAAGTAAAAGTGAAAAAGTATGTGCTCCAAAACCTACTTAAAGTATAAAAGTACAAAGTAACCTTTAAATAAATAAAAAAATTAAAAAACAAAAAAAATACGACAGGACACCATTGCAGTAGTGATAAATGAGTGGATGAGGGTCTCTGTTACTGAGTCGGATAATGAGGGCCGGAGTATTGAAATGTTTCTGAGGTGAAAAAAGGCAGATTTAGTGATACTCTTGATGTGGGACCGAAATTAAAGGGTGGAGTCCAGGATGAGATGGTATACAGAGTATGACAGAGTATATGCATAAAAGCAGAGTTGCAGAGGTAAAAGGCGCGCTGGAAAAAATCATTTGTTTGTGAAGAAGCAAAAAATGCTCATTATTCTCTGGTGCCTTTAAAGCCCACTGAAGAAAGTGAGAAACAAAATATATGGTTTGCTGCAAAAAAAAATGTTGATTGAAAATGTTTTCATTGATGATGTTAAACAATGGTTGAGAAATAATGAAAATGTTGTTGATGTGGTACATCCTGATGACGGTATATCAAACGTTGCCTGTAAACGTTCTCACCGAAAAAAAGCACACGCTGTGGTAAAAGCAGTCAAACAGCATCTGCCGTGATGGATTCTGCTGCTCCGCGTGGATCTTGGCTTCTTGGCAGAGTTGTGGTAACTTTCCCCCACAAAAAGGTTCTGGTACGCTCTGAAGACAAACATCTTGGAAGTCCCGTCACTAAGCTATGCCTATCACAGGAAGCGGCAAGTTGCTAGTGGTGACATCTATGGTGACCTCGGAGGGAAACCAGGTTATGGGTACAAATATTGGGTGTTGTTTGGTACATTGTGTGTGTATTATTGGTGTTATGGCTCTGTAATTTCATTTGAAGGGGAATTGTAATGTGTGTTACCATTTACAATTAGAACATTTATAAGCCGTCTCAGTTAGTGTATTTCCTTTGTTATAAACTGCCATTAAAAAAGGGGGAAAAATGTACGTCCATTGACATATCAGAACTTTTTATTTTTATTTCACCATGTTGGAAAAAAGATCAAATTTACTCCAGCCCTTCTCACAAATATATTGTAGCATTATTAGTACCCTTGATGCACAGTGACCTGACTGAAAATGTGTGACAGTGAGTGAACCACCAGGTGTCACAGAGCTCATTAAGTCGAACGCCCTTTAGCTTCAAGATCTGTAATTAAAAGAAACCTGTAAAAACGATTTGATCTGCCAAGCGATGAGTGAATATGACAAATGTTTTGTAATTTCAGCTGTAGCAGAATCATTCAGTTCCAGGTCTGACCCTCAATTTCCCCTCGCAGTGAAGGACACCAGCAGTGGTGTCAAAAGTACACACATTTGTTACTTAAGTAGAAGTATAGATACTGCAGTTTAAAAACACTCTGGTAAAAGTTGAAGTATCAACTTGACCTCTTTACTCAAGTAAAAGTGAAAAAGTATGTGCTCCAAAACCTACTTAAAGTATAAAAGTATAAAGTAACCTTTAAATGAATTAAAAAATTAAAAAAACAAAAAAAACACAAAAAGGTAGATGCCACTATATGAATTGCAAGCTTAATTTGAAAACTTATTAGTTCTACATGTGGCCCAAGACAACAATCATGAATCCATTACTCTCAAAGACAAAGTCACTCAAGCATGTTCTTTCTCAAACTTTATTGGAGTTCAATTACACGTGATGTAGTATTCAAGAGGTAGGTCCAGAGGTATTCATGTTCGTCCCATCAAAAAAACAAAAAAAAAGTCTTACTGCCTGAAAAATTCAAAGAAAAAAGATATACACACGCACGTTCTCCCTTTGTCATAGCTGACAGTCAAGACAAAAACTGAAACGAAAATGAGCTCTTTATCACTACATATAGAGCACCTAAAACGGTCTGAAAATGGCACGGAGTAGGAGAGTGCAACAATACTAAGATTGTGTTAGACGCTTCGCGCAGCTTCGCGTTTGCAGTTTGTAGAACACCTGCTTGCTTCTGACGAATGACGATTTCCTTGTGTGTCAGCACAAATTTGATGAATAGCCTAACCGATGAGTGTTTGCATCATATGATTCATCCAATTACACTCGTTCTCACGAGGTGTGGATGGTGCCACTGATCTGTATTGGCTGGCACACATGACGTGAAATACATAAACATTAAACTGAAGCCAAGAGTTAAAAAAAAAAGTAACGAGGCTGTTTGTTTTGAAAATGTAAGGAATAGAAAGTACAGATACTTGTGTGAAATGTAATGAGTAGAAGTCAGAAGTAGGCAGAAAAATAAGTAATGGAGTAAAGTACAGATCCCTAAAAAGTGTACTTAAGTACAGTAACGAAGTATTTGTACTTCGTTACTTGACACAATGCCGGTTTGGTATTATCCGGGACCTATCCCGGCCCAAACCATCGACCTGGGCTGCTTGGCCCATGGGGAAAATAGTTGTAACTCATTTTTGTCACTTATCTTATTCTTGCATTAATATCAATTCAACTGTCGTCTGCATAACTTCACCATTGGAACGCAGCCGCCTGCTGCATCACAGCAGATTACATAGGTTCTACCATGTAAGGGAATTCTCTCCTCCCAAATGTTTCAGATGGTTTGGCCCATGGCTCGTCTTTTAAACAACAATGGTGCGAAACAGAGCGCGTCAGTGATGGAGGGTAGAAAGAGGCCAAGTGGAACAGAGAGGGCTAAGCTCAAAAAAAGACAGGAGGTGGCACCCAAATGTGCCAAATTGACAGATATTTTCTCAAGACAAGCTGGTAGGTTACTGAGAGATATGGATAATAGGCCTGGTTGTGAATTTGATCAAATAGGCTATAACGTGGCGAACGTTTGCAATGTCAACTCAACTGTCATCTGACAGCTTTTGTTGTTAAATATGTAAAATCTCACAATTTATATGATTTAGAAGTGTATTCCTATATTCAAAGAAGAACCAAACACTTTCTTTACATTCCAGTTCTGATGAATAATTGCTTAACGCTTTATCACGCTTTATCTCCTCATCAACTGTAGCCTGCATTCCCACAGGAGCGCACATGTGGTTACTAACGCAATATTAAATAGGGGCGATCACATTTGTTGTTGATATTTGTTATTAAATGCATCTCAAACATGCAATTAAAAGAAATATAATTATTTAGAAGGGCTGTATGCAAATATTGTACATGGTTCGCGTGCGCAGGGACAGGGGCAGCATGGGCAGGGGCAGCGCGAGCACGTTGGGGTGTTTAGTTGCCTTTTTTAATTACTGGAGAGTCTGCACGCGCGTTCTATCCGCGGGAATCAGCATCATGTTTCATGTTCAAGCCTTTCTAGCATCAGATCAGCAGACCACTTCCAGTGCTACTGATGATCCCAAGGAGGGCACGACTACTGAAAGGCCAGGTAGAGGAAGATGCTGTAGTTAGTCAAGATAGAGATTTGTGGTGTAAAATATTGGCATAGAGAAGAAAACCATAAGGTGGTAGGGTGGTAGACTAAATCATGCAAATCATTTAACACAACCACAATTAAATAAATAAATGAATTAATCAGTGAATGAAAGGATAAATAAAGTGTGTCATGTTTTCCAGCAACATAGACAACTCTTAATGAACATTTTCTGTAGCCTCAGAGGATCAGGTGCAGTCTGAAGGAGAATGCACTCCATATCAGAGTGGCCTGAATTTGACTTAAATTCCCGGACTGAGAAAATGGCCCACCCCGGCCCTGACTTGACACCTCTGTAAAAGATAAACAACAAATGATGGGTGTAACAGTAATTTTCATGGGAACTAATTCATTGTGGAGGGAAAGAAAGTTAAAGAATCTTAAATTTTAACACTGAATTAACAGCTACAGTCAAATAGAAGTAAAGAGAAGAGAGAGACAGCAAGCTCAGATCGTGGAAGTGGCTGTCACATCCAGGAGGTTTTCCTCATGTTTTTAGTTCTTGTTTAGTTTGATCATGTCTTAGCTTTCAAGTTCATGTTTAGTTCTTAGTTTTGCCATGTTTTAGTTTTGTCATGTCTTAAGGCCTCGGTATGCTTCTCCGTCGCTATCTGTCAATCCGACTCCATGGTCAGGCAGAGGCTATTAAACCTTTCGAAGTTCTCCGTCGGATACACAAGGCAATTCACCTCCCGATCAGTACGCTTTGTCGCTACGCTAGACGACCTATTCTCGCGATGTATAAGGTGAAAGTCGTAGATTGATTGTTTACCTTCCGGCTCCGTTCCACTCCTCACAGTGAACGATAGCGACCGAGAGAGAAAAACTGTTGTTGGAGTTGGAGCTTATTGATTTTGAAATGCAAATAATTTTTACCAAATGTTGACCGGAACACAGTAAACTTTTTCAAAAATGGCGGTGTTGTTGTGACTGGAAGGAGCAAAACCGGAAAAGTGATTCTGGAAATGATGTTGTTAGCCGACCAATCACAACCCTTGCGTTCTAGGAATTTTGGCCGACGCACGCAAGCGACAGAGAGCGTCTCCGTGAGGGACGACGGAAAGGGCTCTCCGTAGCCTATGGTGACGACCATAAATTAAGCTTTAGTTTTCAAGTTCATCGCTTGGCACTATTTCTCTCTCCCTTCGTATCACTACGGGCTGTGTAAACCTTGCAGACCGAAGTGCAGACCGAGCAGTCCCCTGCTTCCGAGCAGTAAACACGTAACAGGTGCGGCTATCGCTAGGTGGCTGAACGCATTGATATGAAGGGAGGCAAAAATAGCGCCAAGCGATTGTGAGGTCTGACTTTTTCTGGCTAACGATTTTGTGAGGCAAATGTATTACTCTTTTGAACGCATATTGTTATGAGAAGCAAAACGCTTTATTTTCGGGACCCCAGCCAACTTGCCGGACTACCTTCGTCAACGCCAAAACGAGGCTGGAACTCGGCTCACAGGACGCAGCAGGGGGTAAGTCAATGTTCATAAATGATGTGGCTAATATGGGATGTCATACAGCTTCATGTCAAAAGAGGCGAACTATCCCTTTAAAGCAAATTTTTCACAAGGAAAGTGTTCCTCAGCAGTCCACGGAGCAGCATCATGATGGCGAGGATCTTACTGGGTGTCTTGTTTCTCTCGGGTAGGATCCATTGTTAACCTTTGGCAGAGCATTCTCTTGTGTGATATTGTAATGTATGTACATATTCTTAGATGTTCCTTTGTCTTGTTTTTCCTCTCAGAATGGCTCATCCTCTGCACCGAGTCGAATTTTGAATAACAAAGTGGTACTGACGGAAGGAAGGTGCATCCTCCGTCAGTACAGCTTTGTTATTCAAAATTTGACTTTGACTGAAGGTCAGACAGACACACGCAGACCTGGCCACCATTGAAAACTCTGAAGAACAGTTTCATCTGCTGGTCACAACTCTAAGGTGTGTCTGATGGGTTCACAGGGAGTGGGGCTCAGCAGGGCCGGTTCTAGGCCGACATATATGAGGGGGCAGTCAGAAATCTGAAGGGGCCATCATGTGTACACATCAGGCTCCAGCATCTTTTTTTTCTGTGCTTCTTTCGTCTTCGTAATATTGTTAAAATCAGGAACATCTTGTCTCAGAGTGATGCAGAAAAACTAGTCCATGCATTTGTGACTTCAAGATTGGACTACTGTAATTCTTTATTATTGGCCTGTCCCACATATTCTCTGAAAAGCCTTGCTGATCCAAAATGCTGCAGCCAGAGTTCTGATGAGAACTAACAGGAGAGATCATATTTCTCCAGTTTTAGCTTCTCTTCATTGGCTCCCTGTTAAATTCAGAATAGAATTTAAGATTCTTCTCCTCATATATAAAGCTCTTAATGACCGAGCTCCATCATATCTTTACTATCTCATCATAAGATATTTTCCTAACAGAGCACTTTGCTCCCAAACTGCAGGTTTACTTGAGGTTCCCAGAGTTTCTAAAAGTAGAATGGGAGGCAGAGCCTTCAGTTATCAGGCCCCTCTCTTGTGGAATAAGCTGCCAGTAAATGTCCGGGAAGCAGACACCCTTTCCACTTTTAAGACCAGGCTTAAAACTTTCCTTTTTGATAAAGCTTATAGTTAGGGATGGCTCAGGTGATCCTGAAACATCCCATAGTTAAGCTGCTATAGGCCCAGACTGCTGGGGGAGCTCATCTGTCACACCTTTCCTCACTTTACTCTCTTTTTCCCCTCTTCAATTTCTCAAATTATATGATTTACATGTGACATTATTGTGGTCATTAACTGGTGCTTCCCTGTTCCAACAGATATCCTTTGAATGGTGTTACAGTGGTTTTTTTCCCCTCTTTTATGTCCTCTCAAACCCCAGCTGGTGGAGACGGATGGCCACCCTTCCTGAGTCTGGTTCTGCCAGAGGTTTCTTCCTGTTAAAAGGGAGTCGTTCCTCTCAACAGTCGCCTCAGGCACGCTCAGGACGGGAGATTGGACTGAAGACAAGTTTCAGTGCAATCTGTTGGTTTCCTTAGCTAGGAAATTGTTTTTGAATTGGCTCTATATGAATGAATTGGATTATTTTATAAATAGTTATGAATACAATGAATTGAATTCCAATTGGTTTGAATTGAACTTTATTATCTAAGTGCCTTGAGATGACATTTGTTGTATTTGGCGCTATATAAATAAAACTGAATTGAATTGAATTGAATAGAAACAGTGTTTTCTTCATGGAATTAGGTTTTAAAAAAAACAACTTCCCCTTTAATTTCCATAAGGAGCATGAAGTCATTCATCGCTTTTTACATAAAGGGAAAGAGGAGGAGGAGTTCTCATGTACTTAAGCATTTTTTTTCCATAAGGAAAGTGTTCCTCAGCCTTCACAGAGCAGCATCCTGATGGCGAGGATCTTATTGGGTGTCTTGTTTCTCTCGGGTAGAATCCTTTGTTAACCTTTGGCAGAGCATTCTCTTGTGTGATATTGTAATGTATGAGATGTTGACCTATTCTGAGATGTTGCTTTGTCGTGTTTTTCCTCTCAGAATGGCTCGTCCTCTGCAGCTGCGTCCTCCGTCAGTACCACTTTGTCAATCAACCTTTGACTTGGACTGAAGCTCAGACCTACTGCAGACAGACACACACAGACCTGGCCACCATTGAAAACTCTGAAGAACTGAAACAACTTATCAACACGGTTTCATCTGCTGGTCACTACTCTAACGTGTGGCTTGGTCTTTACAGTAAAATCGACTGGAGGTGGTCTGATGGGTTCACAGGGAGTGGGGCTCAGTACAGGAACTGGTACACTTCTGTTAATGAGCCCAACTTTAAGTCAGCAAACCAGTTTTGTGTGGTAACGAAAGATTATGGAATGTGGATTGATTATGACTGCATGACATCCTACCCCTTCATTTGCTACAAAGGTAAGACTATCAAGCAAGATTTATTTCATTAAGTTTAGAAAAGCCTATTTTTTTAAACAGAAAAAGAAGGTGATCTCAGCATATGTCCTATCACTTGCAGGAACACAGCTGGATCCTGTATTTATTTTTGTAAATGAGAGAATGAACTGGACCAGTGCTCAGAGGTACTGCAGGGAGAACCACGTAGACCTGGCCACTGTGAGGAACTCCACAGAGAACCAGATAGTCAGCAGCGTGTTACCAAGTGCAGCATCGACATGGATTGGTCTATTTAGAGATCCAAATTTTTATTGGTCTGATAGGAGCAGGTTCCTATTCAGCGAGTGGGACGATGCTCTAAACCTTATCCAGTCAATGACAGTCATATGTGGTGTTACATCAGTGGATAAATCAGGAAGATGGAGATTTTTATCCTGCGAATCACGATTACCATTTGTCTGTTACAGCCTCGCACCTGGTGAGTGTTTTATCAAATCAAATCAAATTTATTTGTTTAGCACATTTCATGTACAAACAATTCAAAGTGCTTTACATAAAATAAAAGCATTGCAGCAGGGAGTGGAAGAAGCATTAACAATACATAAAATAATATAAAGA
This sequence comes from Odontesthes bonariensis, assembly GCF_027942865.1. NCBI lineage: Eukaryota > Metazoa > Chordata > Actinopteri > Atheriniformes > Atherinopsidae > Odontesthes > Odontesthes bonariensis. Next base: position 24,854,909 of record NC_134524.1, read on the forward strand.
GAAACAAATAAAATCTTTTAAATGAATTTAAAAACAAGCAACAGTAAAGATAAGTTAAAAGATATCGTGCAAATTTCATGCATAGACACATGAGAAAAGAAATGTTTTTAACCTGGATTTAAAAATGTCTCCATTTGGTGAAAGTTTAATCTCCACTGGCAGTTTGTTCCACTTGTTGGCAGCATAACAGCTAAATGCTGCTTCTCCATGTTTTACTGTCCTTCAGTGGAAGATAGAATACTGCAGTCTATTAAAATAACTAATGTTAAACTTCCTCAAACATGTATAGATTGTTCATGAATTTACTTTTCTGAATGCAATGAAATGGAATGTCTGGTAATGTCTCTCCTTTATTCGGTACCAGTGACCAGGCAGGTAGTGAAGCTCAGATTGGAGGTGGAGGACTCTGTGGATCTGGAAGACAGTGCTGTGAAAGCAGAGCTCCTGAAGAAGGTAAATTAGGATTTACGCACCTTACCTTTGTTGAAATGTTTCCAAATAACTGTCATTTGTGTCCCCCCCCCAGTTCCAGGAAAGACTGAAGGAGAGCGGAGTGAATGGAGTCACCCTGAAGTGGAGAGAGCAGTTTGATGGAAAAGTCTTCCGCAAGGAGAGAAAAAGACAGACCGAGCTCTGAAATCTGAAGCCAACTTTACTTTGCTTTAGCAATGCTTGCGGTGTTTAGTTAATACATTGCGGTTCAGTCTACATCAAAGCTTCTGTGATAATGTTATCTATGAGAGGACACTTTGCTCTACTGAGGCACATCTCTGATTTGTATAGCAGGAATATTCGTCCTGAATCTGTTGTTTCACAGCTCTTTCCTTTAGCATTTTGAACTAATTTAGTTCAAAAGACAACTCCTGGACTGTTGCACACACACTTGTGTGTTGGTTGTTCTTTATATAGGATCATAGCAGTGTCAAATTTGCATGTAATTGATGGTATAAGTACTTTTTATTGGAGGAATAAAAGGGCCCTTCTGTGTTTTGCTGTTTTTCATTTTCAACTCCTTTCCCTCTTAACTCTGGTGGTGGCCTGTGTGTGAAATGCTGGGAGGGGGGGGGGGGCAGATAAAGAAAGATGATTGACTGCTTGGCGTTTAGCTACTCTCAAAAGTTACCAGCGTGAGAGGCAGACTTGTTCATGTGATCGGAACACCATTTCAGTGCTCTTGCCAAGGCCGCCATTTGCCTTCTCCCTTACCTCCTGGAGCGATGAAGACCTCGCTGAGACTTGTATAGAAGAGAAAAAAAGTTAATCAATTATATTAAGAAAATATTTAATAAAAATGGAGCAATAAAAGTATTTTGATTGATCAAGTCTGAGGGATTTGGAAATACTGCAATGCAAAAAATAAACACACTTGCTTTCGTGAGGTTGTGAACGCACATCAAACTTAGATAGAAATATGAGAGGCCACACTGGAAAGCTGATTCCCAAAGAAATGACGTGGCTGATTTGAGAATTGTTTTTTGGGAGCTGGTGTTGGAGAGAGTGGGATTGTTGGAACGAGAAACACTGTGTCGACGGAGATGGCTAAAAATGAGTGCAGACGGAAAGAAAAGACTGTTCTGAGCCAAGACAATTGATGTAATTAACTCATCCATTCGCTTTATCTGCATCCATTTTAGACATGGAATTCAAACGACAACAGTTTGGAAGTTGGAACTTGATAACAGTTTGAAAAAGGAAGTTGAGGAAAACAATTATTAAATCTTAGAAATATGTTTGTTTTGTGTATGTATATGTATCGTGTACATCTCACAAAAGATCCTTCACCAATTGTTAATAAATCCACCTTAACTGATCTTTCATGTTGACCTCATTTCATCTGTTCGTGAAATATGTGTTTGGAAAAGCTCCACCCAATATAGTCTATATTTCAACTCCTAACAACCGTGTTATTTGTTTGGTAAATTAAAAAAATTAATTTGACATTTGAATTAGGCCATACATATGGAACATGGTTTCATTGTGGGAGGAGGTGGTGGCACAGGTCACATTTGCTTGCCAGCAGCTTCATCCATTCATTTTTAATAACTTCAACTGGTCTCTGTGCAGTCTGTTTGCTCCTGCCAGCACCAGATAAAGCATCTTGTTCTGTTGGCTCAAGGGGACACTCGACACTGCATTGGCTAATGACCCTATTTAGTGGTTCAAAGTTGCATGGCGTTAAAATGCAACCTGTTCCCTGTGGATCCGAGTCGTATATCTCAGCTGCAGAGTACATGGGCACTCTTTATATAGCACCATAGGCATTGTTTTTTTTTTTTTTTCTCGATTCTGTTGATATCTGTAGTTATATTTCTGGTGCTTTAATCATTTCTTCTACAAAGAGAACCCTTGTGAAAAAACATGAACTACAGTGCATAGGCCTTTGGTTTTGTTTTCATATCATCGTAATTAACTTTTGGATGAATTTTGAACGAGTATTAGGTATTCTTTACGTCTTAAAAATTGTGCTTGATCTGGATGACCGTCCAGCACCAAGTGAAACTTTTCCTTCCAATATTTTCTACCGTGTGGACCTTTAAAGTTTAAATTAATAATACAATTTTATTTTTCTTCTCTAAAACACGTCACAATATTTAAAAAAAAAGTATGTCTGATCTTACGAAAGGCCATCAGACAAACTCCATGTTGTTTACTGAGAGGGTTCATCTGTGTTGCCTGCCTATGCTGAGTGAGACCTCATCAATCAATCAATCTTTATTTATATAGCGCATTTCATACCACAGGCAACTCAATGTTGCCTGACAGCTGAGTTGCTGTCAAGCTACATAAAAACCCACCCCTGTCTATTCATGGTAATCTCTGAAGATTTCAATCTAACTACAACACATCTCATCTACACTATATTGCCAAAAGTATTCGCTCATCTGCTTTTACACGTATATGAACTTAAAGGATAAGACCGTTTTTTTGACATTGGGCCCTTGATTTCACATTATAACATGATGTTCTACTCACCCCTGCTTGTTGTTGGTCATTTGGAGCTGTTCCGAAGATATTCAAGAGGCGTCTGGCTGCTCTCTTGAGATATTCGGCCATGAAACGGTTTCCTATGGGCAAGCTTATACAGGCACAAACTATGCTGTTTATAATTTATTAATTACTGTACACTAGCACTGATAACGTGGAGGTGCGTCGCTTACTTAAAAAAAATCCGGGTTACTAATTTTGAATTTTAGCCGAATGAATAAATAGGCAGCAGGTCTGTGGGCTGTCTGTGGCAGTAGCACAACGATGACATCAGTAACACCCACTTTACGACAAAAATTCAAAATTACAGTAACCCGGATTTTTTTAAGTAAGCGACGCACCGCCACGTTATCAGTGCTAGTGTAGAGTAATTAATAAATTATAAACAGTATAGTTTGCGCCTGTATAACGTTGCCCAAAGGAAACCGTTTCATGGCCGAATATCTCAAGAGAGCAGCCAGACGCCTCTCGAATATCTTCGGAACAGCTCCAAATGACCAACAACAAGCAGGGGTGAGTAGAACATCATGTTATAATGTGAAATCAAGGGCCCAATGTCAAAAAAACGGTTTTATCCTTTAAGTGACATCCCGTTCTTAATCCTTAGGGTTTAATATGACGAATGTCAACTTTTCTGGGCAAACTTTCCACAAGGTTTAGGAGTGTGTTTATGGGAATTTTTGACTAAGGTGAAGTCAGTTTTAAGTTGGATATTCGACAGACATTCGCGAGCCACTCCAACATTTCAAGTGCACCCGTATTGCAGACTTTACAGTAAATATACGGAGAGGACGACTGCAGTGTGTTCCAACTTCCTGTTTTCAAAATAAAAATGTGGGACATTTAAAGCAGAGATAAGGTACTGTGTTTAAGGTTATTGAAAATTATGAACAGATGTAAAAACAAAAGGTGTAGGGCTATCTCATGCATGATCCTACTCTGATTTGGAGTCAATTGATCACATGACCTGGAACCTATTGAGCAAAAATGTTAATATTTACATATAAATATTAATAAAAATATGAACAGATCAAAAATATAAAAATAAAAGGTGTATCTCATGCAGCCAATGTAGTTACATGATCCCAAACTGATTTGGAGTCAATTGATCACATGACCTGGAAGCTATTGAGCAAAAATGCTAATATTTACATATAAATATTCATAAAAAAATTTGAACATAACTAAATTGTAAAAGTAAAAGGTGTATCTCATGCAGCCAGATGGTCCGGTGGTAGCACTACCTCGTCGGATGAATCTGCTGATGACCGGTGTCACTCCGGGAAACACAGCTGCTGTTGACCTCTTCCATGCGGCTCGGCTGGCTCGGAAACCCGGCGTTGGCTCCAGCGTTGGTTCTGCCTCCGTGCGGCTTCTAATCGAAGCGATTTTTTTTTTTTTGACTTAAATATAGTGACTTGTTCTTCTCAAAAAATAAAACAACAAAACAAACCTAAGCAGCCCCTCAAGTGGCTGCTTAGGTTTGCCGAACTACACACACACACACACACACACACACACACACACACACACACACACACACACACTTGTATTAACTATAACTTGAGTGCAAAATCAAACCAAAAGGCTCACATGTTTGCCACAACGCAATAACCAAACAACAGCGGCGGAGGCGGTCAAAAACTGCGCACTTCCCCAGTCAGCGGCACACCTGCCGACTAATTACCTGAAGCTCTATTTAACACTTCATGCACCCCACAGTACAGAGCGCCGCCTACTGTGGCCTTCAGGTACTACAATAAACACAAATGCACACATGAACAAATGGCTCTAACAGTAGTATTAGGATCAAGCAAATATAATTAGGGGGTCGGAGTCACCCTAAAGGGGTCTTTAGGCGTAATGGGGAGCAAAAGATTTTTTTCTTTACTTGTTTTTCCTACATTCAAGCACCCTCAGATGCCTCCTAGACGGTGAAAGTTGAAACTTCTTATGTAGCAGAAACACTGAAGAACAGAGTAATTCTAATAACCAGTCTGATAGCGCTCTCAGAGCATCTGTTCCACAGAATGATCCAACCAACTTGGAGCAGACACTGATGGCCCAAGAGCAAAACTGACCCACGATGTTTTTTTCTGTGACAGATGCCAATTTTTATAAAAATAAATAAATCACGTTTTAGGGAGAGAAAAAACGTCAGGCTCATAAAAATAAAATAAAAGGTGGTTGTTTATGTAATACCCATTTTAGCCACTAGAGGGTGATGTGCACCTCTGTCAGTGACAGACACATGAATGAATACGCATCCATTCAGGCCATGACAGATTTATCTCAGACCTCATGTCAGCCTGCTGGTGGCTCTCTAACTTCCAGTTTGTTTTTCACCATTCACCAACAATGACCATAGACACAACATCAAATGTGTTTAAAACCAACTCTGACAAGTAAGTCATTGAAAATACTTTATTTAATTCACTTTTTGGCATTTGGAGCACTGGAGCGCTGTGGTGAAATTTGCCTGACCCAAATTTGCAACTCCCCCCCCCCCAAAAAAAAAAACAATGTACAAAATAAGAAATAAGCATAGAATAAAATAATATATCAAATTAAATTAAATTAAATGTCAGGTGAGCTGGATTATTGTACATGAAGTGAGGTGAGGTGAGTTTAATGGCCACTGGCAGGAATGATTTCCTGTGGCCCTCTGTGGTACAGTGTGGTGTAATACTTCTATTACTAAAGGTGCTTCTTTGGCTGGCCAGCACATCATGGAGAGGATTAGAGGAGTTGCCTGGTATGGATCTTATTCTGGACAACATCCTTCTCTCTGACACTACAGTCAGAGAGCCCAGTTCCGCTCCCACAACGTGGCTGGCTTTGCAGATGAGCTTATTAAGTCTGTTGGCGTCCTTCACCCTGAGTCTGCTGCCCCTGCACACAGCAGCATAGAGGATGGCACTGGCCACCACAGACTCATAAAACATCCGCAGCATTGTCCGGCAGATGTTGAAGGACCTCAGAAAATAGAGACGGCTCTGGCCCTTCCTGTAGAGGGCGTCAGTATTTTTAGTCCAGTCCAGTTTGTTTTCCAAGTACACCCCTAGGTACTTATATTCCTCCACCGGGTCCACCGGTGTTGACCCCTGGGTCACTGGAGCCCTGGTCCTCCTCAGGTCCACCAGCAGTTCCTTAGTCTTTGCCAAGTCCACCACACTTGTTGAGTTGATGCTAAGGCTCATGATTAACAACAGGATATAAATAAAATGCATCATTTAATATGGGAAGAAAGATACAACCATACCAAACTATACATCAATACATACATGCATACAAACTTATAAAAAAATTCACTTGTGCAACTCAACATTCTATCACATACATTTAAAAAAATGCCATAAAGAAAACATCAAACACCAAAGACATCAGCTTTCCATCTCTTATTGTTTCTGTCATGAAGTCTGATCAGTCCAGACTGTGTTGCTGTTACTGCTCTGTCAGGACTCTGCTTTGCAAAGCAGTAAAGACCACATCAAGTTCTCTGCAGGGAACACTGAGTGTGAGCAGCAGTTAGAAAAAGGAGCTGTCATCAGGTCCTCTCCACTGAGCATTCAGCATGGTATGTTGTGATTGTCCTTTCACGTCAGTGAGTATTGGCTATCTTTAGGTTGGAGGTTTGTTTATGGGTGTCTGCAAGCCCAACCATGAGAGCCATTTCTCATGTTATCAGCAGTGCTTCCCCTTGTTTTGTAGATGAGTGACTTCTTTATGGACCTGAAACGAAATCACAACATGACACTTATTGCATGCATTAGATGATAAAGAGGATGTGTTCCCGCGCAGCTTCTGTCATTCTCTGGTGTTTGGGCTATAACATCCTGCTTTCTCACGTCTGTTTTTCCCATGATGTGAAACTCACTTCACTCTTAATTCTGTCATCGCAGCTCAGGTCCAACGGTCCTCTTGCCCGCTTACCCGTTGAGCTAAGTTCGATCCAAGTTCGATCCGCATTGTCAAAAACGTTCCTGTGTTCTGTCATTCTCCCACCGGGCTGACTTTTGTGCAACAAAGGTCTCTGGCACCTCCTAACTCCACTCCTCCTATTCCCCCTCCTCGGGCCATGTCACCCAAATCCACTGAGATAATGAAGTCTAATCGCCCAATAAATCCATCCCTTCAGTGGATCTCTCTTTATTGGAATGTCAGATGTAACGGTGTGTAAATCTTCATTCTAAAACTGTTTAATACATATCTTTCTGCAAGGGGAAAGTAAATATGATTCAGGGGTTTGGTGTGACTCAGTTTGATGAGATCCACTCTGATTTCTTTAACACGGGTATTCCTTTTCTATTGTAAAGGACTGCAAGTCATTCATTTTTCTCTCATTTTGGCATAGTTTTACTACCTTCAGATGGTTTTTGTCTGATAAGTACTTTTGGTAATTCAGAGCACAGGAAAAAATGCATTTGATAGTTGTTTCACCAGATATTTCCTTTGATAAAAGTAGCCAACCGCACTGTAAACATAGTAAATCTTTAGCAACCAACTGGATGGCGGATGCTATAAATACCTTAGTCTTAATGTTGTTGCTGCTGGCTGTGTTAGTGTTCAGGGATTCACCATAACGGCCGCACCAGGTAAGCTCAAAAGGCTTTGCCACGTGTACGTTCTGCTTTCCCCACTAGATCTAAGCCAGACATTCAGCAGGCCGGCTGACACGGTGTTAAGTCTTTGACTCTGTGTAGGATCTGTATCAAATGGATCTTAATGGTAATATCGGGCCCTTGTTGGTTTCTGGCACATTTTATTCAATTCAAGGTTCCTATATAGTTTTTAAGAATCTTTTTAATGTTAAAATTCAGTCCAGATTTGAACTGGTTCATCTTTACACGGTACAATCAGACGCCATCTGACATTGCACTGTAGGCTACATCATTTGAAACTATAAATTTTGTTTATGTTCATATTAAGTGCTGTCTTTATGGAAAATAGATATTTTAAAAATACAGAATAAGCTTAAAAGTTATCCTTTTTATAGCAGGGCTAATTAGGACCTTAAGTAAAGCAGGTGAACAATCATGTTGTGATTTTTTTAATGGATTAGTACAAGGGCTGGGCAACGATTGAAATTTTTTAATCTAATTAATCACATGATTTCCCTGATTAATCACGATTAATCGCATTTGTACGCAAAATCCAAAAATTAATTCAAAAGTAGTGTATAGCTTTTAGCATTTAGTTTTATTTTAAATGTGCTGCCATGTGAATGAAAGTGCCATAACATTTGTTGTGCAAACACACTTTTAACATCAGCATCTTTCTGTAGTTTTTATGTAGAAGCCTCGCTCCACTGTCTGTTTCCTTGAATGACTTGCTGCTATCAGTTGTGTGTTTTGCCTTTAAGTGATATTTTAGACTGGAACTACTACGCTGAGAAGACAATTCAACTTGGCAGTGTTTACAGATGACTTTGGTTCTGTCAACTCCGCCGTCTGGAAGAACTTTAAAATAAAAATGGCCGAGTAAAAGTTCCGTACCCTTCTCCATGTTTGGTGGATCCGCCAATTACTTTCTTTTCCGGTTCCGCAGCAGACAGCAACAGACTTTTACAAAATAAAAGCCTGTGAGCAACAGACTTTTATTATAATAAAATGAATAATAAAACAGGGATGGTCCGTGGGGATCATCAGTGGGTTGAGCAGGCGCCCCATGTACAGAGGCTATAGTCCTCGCTGCAGCTGGCCCCGGTTCGAGTCCCGCATCGGACAGTCCTGTGTTGCATGTTGTTCCCCCTCTCTCTGCTCCCTGCTTCCTGTCTCTCTGAACTTTCCTATCCATTAAAGGCACAAAAGCCCCCCCCCCAAAAATAAAATAAAATAAAAAAACTGCGTTAATGCCCGATAAAATATTTATCGGTGTTAAATAATTAACGAGTTAACGCAATAATAACGAGTTAACTCGCCCAGCCCTAATTAGTACATAAAAAGGCTGAAGAGAAGAAGATAAAGCTCCTGCTAAGATTTAATACCTGTTGTTGAATCTGGATTTACATTCTTGTAGTCGGAGCTCCCCTCATCTGGATCATCATGTGTCCCTGTTAAAGTGATCATTTAGTGTTTTCATCTCCAATCTTTGCATCAATCTATCACCCTCTATTCCGTGTACTCACTCTGCTTTTTAGGGTGAATCAGAGATGCGACATTAACGTAATCATTTTCCCGTTGACCTGAAATAATAATAACAATAATAACTTTAGTCAGTAACTGAATCATTATGTTGCTTCCATGAGTTTTATGCTAATCAAAGTTGTACCGTTTGCAGTGATTTCAGACCCCCCGATGGTTTCATAGACACAAAGGTCTCCTAAAGGTCAGTAAAAAAAATAAAAAATCAGGAAACAGTTACCAAAAACCACATCATTAAGTCAACTCATGACTGTAAGAAGAATTTAAGCTTAACAAGTTCCACTGTGTGAAAACTGCAACAGAAGCAAGGAGAAGTCTTGGAGCTCCGAACATAATGGATGACAAATATTTCCCGATCGTGTGATTAGAAAATATATCTTTAAATAGTTATGAAAGACTGACCGTGGAGGAGAGAAGAGTATACGTGCTGTTGACTTTCAGCCAGGTCAGCCGTCTCATCTGTAACAGAACCTTTTTCATGAAGAAAAAAAAGAAGAAAAAAGATATATTGCTGCATGGTTTTGTATTGGACATGGAATTTTAATTCTGATGGATAATAGAAAAGATAACAAGTGTTGAAAATGGGACGTTTTCACGATTTGCGAAAGATATTAGCTTATCTTGAGTTAAATGGTAGCAACATGTCAAAAGGTTCAGACAACCTGCGTGCAAGGGAAAACTGATGTTGGATGGCCGTGATCTTCAGGCTTTCAGGCAGCACGGCATTAAAAACAGACATGATTCTGTCATGGAAATCACTGCATGGGCTCAGAAATCACTGTCCGGGAACACAGTGCACCGTGCCATCCACAAAGGCAGATTAAAGCTCTGTATTGCAAAGCACATGATCCAGAAAACTGGAAAGGTACCATCGATGCTGAAAGCTTTTAGAGCAATACATGCTTCCATCCAGATGTTGTCTTTTTCAGGGAGGCCTTTGCATATTTCAACAAGACAATGCAAAACCACATACTGCATCTATTAAAACAACATGGCTTCATAGAAAAGGAGTCTAGGTGCTGGACTGACCTGCCAGTAGTCCAGATGTTTCACCAATTAAAGACATTGCTCCTTATGAAATCCAAAATACAACAAAGAAGACCTAGAACTGTTGAGCAGCTAGAATCATACTGCAGATAAAGATGGGACAATGTTATAGACTCCTGTTAAAAGAAGAGGGTGGTAAACAGGACCCTGTCCAAACTTATGTGAGACTTGTTGTTGCCATTAAATTCAAGATAAGCCAAGTTTTCTAGGTTCAATTGTGAAAAAAAGTGATGGTTTCTAAGATTTGCAAATCAGCACATTCAGTTTTTATTGACATTTTACATCCCAACTTTTTTGGAATTGGGGTTGAACAAGATAGAAAAAAGTAAAAAATGAATAGTAAAACAAATCAACTATTTCTTCTATTGAATTACAACTTTGGGCAACACCCGCCCAGTTGATCTGTTTTTTCAACGAGTCAATGGAAACATGTCTGATTCCCATTTCTTTTTCAGGCTTTCCAAAAAGATCGCCTCAGATTGTTGCACCGGTGAATAAAAACCTAGCTTGTCGCCATATTTGAACGATGAAACATCAAATATCAGAAGAAGAAGGTCTCACCTTTGGCCCGTCTGTAGCAAAACAGCAAAAGAAGAACAATAAGCATGACTCCACTAACTGGTCCAGCGATCAACAGCACAGAAAGCAATGCACTGTCAGGCCCCAAAACAGCCAACCTGTGGGCTATAATGAACAATAGATCATAATGAGTTACAAATGAAACAATCATGCATAAGAAATAATCTAATGAATAATGAGTCTCACATTTGAAACGTGCTCACCCTTAACTGACATCCAGCTCTGCGGTGACACCTTTCCTGAGTGCTCACACTTGTAGAAACCTTCGTCTGACTGCGACACGGCAGAGATGTCCAGCTGCCCGCTGCTATCATTCTGGACAAGTTTGTCATTGTGATAGAAAAACACCCCGGAAAGATTATTTCGTACCCTCAGTCTGCAGCTCAGACCGACAGAAGCTCCAACTGTGACTGGAAGGACAGGGCTCACCAGGATAACATCTGTATCTGCAAAACAATTCATGTCACGTTTCCTTCAGAGAACATCTGGGATGTAAAATGGTCTTAGGGAATAGTTCTCCAGGCTTTTTGAAAGTCTTTTTTCTTTGGACATTGACAGATTTTTCACTCATTTTCAGTCCAGTTCTTATCCGGATCATTTTCAGCAGAATGTGTTTTTCTGTTTGTTAAACCACTTAAAAGTGTTCTGTCAGCTTCGCAGAGAGTCTATTTTAAATAGTATCTCTCTGCACTTTGTTACTAGCAGCCTGTCACAAAGACACATCATTGGTTCACTTTACTTTAGTTGAAAAATCCCCCAAATAACACAGTGTGACATAAAATAGTATTTTTGTTCCAACAAGGTGATTCCCAAAGACTCTATTAGCTGAAAATGTGGCATATCTCAGCATTGTGTGCAGGGTGGAGGATGAAAAAACAAGTGTCAGGTCTAAAAATTTATATACAGCACAAGACAAATCCAGCAAAGACCTGACACAGGACCTAGGATGGATGAAGGACCCGGACCTCAACATTACATTACTGAGGCAGTGTGGGATCATTTTCACAGAGAACTCTCACACCGCGGTGAGGTCAAGTGGGTTTTTTGTCTTGTCTCCATGTCATGTTTCGTCATTTCCGGTTTTATTTTGAAATATTAACTCTCCCTCTCGTTTCAGGTCACTTGCCCTTCCTCTCGTGCTCCAGTCTGATTGTCGTATGAATGATTCCACCTGTTCCCTGTTATCCCTGTGTGCATAAGAGTCTGCGTCTCCCCCGTCTTGTGCCAGTGTGTTGTATCTGTTCGTCTCATGTGCATCGCTCTCGCCTTTTTCCAAGCCTGACCACAGCCACGTTCCAAGTTTGCCTTTCGTTATTTCCTCGTCAAGAGAGATTTTTTTGTTCTTGTTACATTTTGTTAAAGTAGTCCTGTTAAAGTAACAGTTTAAGTTTCTGTCATAGCATTCTTGTTTTTTTCCTCCCAGTTGGAGTGAGTTTTGTTTGATAAATTTTCATAGAGTAGTGCCTCTGATTTTTTTTTAGGAGAGCTTATTTGTTTTTCCTCCGTAGCAGGAGTGACATTTAGTTAAAGTTAAAGTTTGATAGACCTTTTGTTTGTTCCTCCGCATAGTGGAGTGATTTTGATTTTCCTGATAAGTTTTCATAGATATACTTCTCTCATTTGTATAAAGTGTATATATATATATATATATTAATATTTCTATAGCCTATTTTGTTTATCGCTCTGGACAGATTTGAGAACTTCTGCTCCTAAAATAAAAGCTTTTGGATACAACATCTCCTGCTCCTGCGTCCTCCATTCCCTGGGTGTGACAAGAACGGAACAAAAGGCAGCACCAAAGAAGAGCTTTGGGGTGTCCTTCAAGAAGCCTGGAGAACTATTCCTGTAGACTACTTAGAGAAATGACAGAGAGCTTGTCTAAAAGGGTTCAGGCTGTGTTAGAGAATAAAGGAATATACCAAAAATTGACTTTCAAGTTTGTTCAAATTTTTTTCATGGAACCATAAACAACTGAAACCTCTCAAACTTTATAATGGTTACAGTGTACTGTGTACAGTTGTGTGAACTTTTACAGGCCATCAGACCATTGCATGTGCTGGGTCCACGCATGATTTGTGTTGTAACATAGATACTGTTCGGCTGACAGAGTCTCGTGACAAAGTGATGCAAAGGTGACGTGTTCAATTTCAACAAAATAGCTTGAACTGGTCTCAGATCTGCTCCAAACTGAGTTCACTCTGACTGCTGTCAACTGCAGGTAAGCCCAAAGAAACAAAAGAATTGACCAAAAAAGAGAAGAAAAAAATCTATATCCTTTAAATATATATAAAGAAAGAGGTCATCACATACCCTGGGCAGTGATGTTGACGGCGTTGCTGAAGTCTCCAGACCCAGATTCACACCAGTACACTGAATTCTGGGGCCACTGACTGTTCATATTGCATGTGGATCCAGTTCCTGTCCCCGTGCAGTAGTAGTGTGACAGGTAGCCTATATGATTGAACCTGCTCAGTCTCCGCTCAGAGTTTCCCTCACAGTTTAGCGAGACAGTGTCAGAGATGTGGTGCTGCACGCTGTTGGGAGCCACTGTGAGCGATGCTGCTGAGTGAAAATCTGAAATTCAACACGTGGCAAGAAGTTAAAACACACAGTTATTAACGTTAAGCCTCCACTGTGCAAATGCCTCTTGGCTTCAATTGTTTTGCTGCTGAAGACCAGAGCAAACATTTCAACAACGATGATCAATGTTTTGGAACACATGATGTATTTACTGAGATCGTTTCAGTATATTTCAGTTTTTTTTAATTGCTCTAAACTACATCTTTATTTTTCTGTATTTTACTGCTTCACCTAGGGCTGAGCAATTTTATCGATACTGCGATATATATCAATATTTTGTTCCCTGATAAAGTATCGATTTTTCAGCCACGAGTATCGATTTTTTTTTTATATATATTTTTTTAAAATTTATTTTAAAGCAAATTTTATTGAAAAGTCAGACGTTCCAATTAGTGAAAACACAGAACATTAATATAATAGAATACAATGCCAGGGGGTCACATTCTACAAAACAGTGATAAATTAGTTCATAAAAATGTTATATAAAGTGCATAGCTCTCACGTTTGTTTCTGTTTGTCTGGCGGTATCGTTCTTCCGCTTCAAAGGACGGACCACCAGTCCAATCAGCGACGATTCATGTCAAATCACACTGTCCCTTTTTTTCAGAAAATGATGTAAGTGTATCGAATCGTATCGAATCGTATCGTGAGATTCGTTTATCGCTACAGCCCTGGCTTCACCTAAGCAGTGCTTTCTTCTTATATCTTGCTTCTTTACCTTTTTTCTTAATCAGGTTAAGTGAACAAGAGAAAAGCTGATTTCAGTTCTTATTGTATATTCAGGGAGCATGAATCACAAAGTAATTGTCAACATAAAACGATAAGCGCATTAAGCAAGGGGACATTCTAGCATCTGCTTTGTGAAACGTCAGAAACCAGCAGAACTGACCTGAAGACCAGACAAACGTCAGTTCACTATAATCTGTGAAATACACTGGGTCTCCTCTTCCAGCTCTGCACACATATCCTGCGGTGTGCGTCCCCCCAGGAATGACGTGGCTGCCCTGTGCAGTGGCGCTGGAGATATGTGGTAATGGCTTGACGTTGTAAGGCCGTTGGGCGTGTGATATCATATCAGGGACTGCTCTGTACCAGTAGAAGCTCCAACCTGCAGACAGATGTTTAACCTGACAGCTCAGAGTTACTGAGGCTCCAGGACTCACCCATGATGGAGACACAGCGAGGACAGGCAGGGGTGCCTCTTCTGTATTAGAAAAAAAAAAAAAAAAAGCCTTTCTACATATTTCAAAACCTAAAATCTGAAAAAAATACTAACATGATATTTCTATTAGTTTGTCTGAGTTTGATTCGACTTACTGCCAGAAACTGTCAGTGTGACCTGAGCACTCCACTCTGTTGTATTAAGCGTTGCACTTCTCATTCTGCCCTTACATCTGTAGTTTCCACTGTGATACGAGTGAACAGAATGGATCCTGTACTCATTTTGTTTTGGGGGTTTATATGAGCTGGTTGTTGTCCATTCGTACTCCCACTCGACATCTCCATGGATCTCACATCTGATGGTGACCGACTCCCCTTTGTACATCTCAGGCCAGCTGGGATGCAGACTCACAACAGGCCTGTTTGAAACTACTCATGTTCAAGAATTTTCAATAAAAAAACAAACAAAAAAAAATGCCAAAAGGGTTAAATGAAGTAATGTTTCAGTAATGTTTCTTCTTTAAGTTTTCTTCAGATTAAGTAGAAGAAAAAATGTTGTGGCATGAATCAGACGAAAAAGAAAGAAGTATGGAATCACTGTAATTTGCATTTTTAAAACGAATGCCTGCACAAGTCTGAATATGGAAATTAGTCTGCAGTTGAAGGAGTTATTGCAGAGCTTAAGGAGCTGCTGCACCTGGCTGATTTGCAGGTCACATGGCCCAACATGAGAGGTGTCAATGGAAATAATGGAGAAAAATTAAAAAACAAACGATGTGGGATTTTACCAGTCAGTAGGGTCTAAAATTTGGCGTACAAACAAAATAGGACGGTCGCAAAAGGGAAACACTAAAGAGAAGCAGTCATGGACTGTGGAGGTGAAACGTGATATTCAGTGATGAATCACAGATCTACATTGGACAAGGAGATGATGCTGAAACTTTAGTGTGACGCAGGTCCATTGAAACACATAAAGATGACTGCTGTCATGTCTGTGGGTTCATGCCTTGGTTTTTAGTTTTGCCATGTTTTAGTTTTTTCTCATGCCTTAGTTTTCTAGTCCAGATCCAGTATTTAGTTTTGACATGTTTTCCCCATAGTTTCTGTTGCTCTGCCATCACCTTCATGCACGCCACCTGTGTTTTTCCCCTCAGCTGCACTCACTCGCCTATCACTCCGTAAGTATTTACTTTCCAGGTTTCCTCACTCTCTTTGCCAGATCCTACCTGTCACTGTCCCAGTAAGTTAAGCCAAGCCAAGTAAAGTTTAAGTCTAGTCTAGTCTAGTCTTTTGTTTGCCATAGTCATGTTTTGTTTTGCCACAGTTTAGTTTTGTTATCCGCTTTATGTTGACCTTCTCCTTTAAAATAAATCAAGTTTTCTTTTGAAGTATGTGCATCCGTATCCTTCCACGCCTTGCACCACCCACCCAACCTGACAACTGCTTAAGGAAAACAGGCATATTTCCACAGTCACTGATGTATAGTTGATGTCAGGTAAAGGACAAAAGAAGATAGCAGTCATGACTCAACTATAGATCTACATTTGGACATTTTTTCCTCATTTCATCAATCAAAAGTAGGATTGGTGATGTTGAGGTTATTTTTCAAGGTGATAGTACATCTTGCTTCAAACTTCTCTTCAATAAAGACATATCAACTCAATGACATTACCAGCAAACTAATTGACTAATTACCAGAGGAAATTGAAAATCAATGCCTACGTCGAGATGTTATCCTGTAAACCTGACCCATCAACTGTTATACAAGAGAGTTGGAACCTGATTGATAAAGAATATTGTGTTACTTCATTGAATTTCTTAAAGAATTCAAGCAAGAGAAGGTTTAACAAAGTATTAATGTTTTTTTTTGTGTGTGTGTGATTCCATCATTTCGTATGTAGAAGTCAAACTGCTATAATACGAAATAAATATGAAAACAATCCATCCCTCCATTTTCTATACCCGCTGAATCCGTTGGCCGGGTCGCGGGGGGGCTGAAGCCTATCCCAGCAGTCATCGGGCAAGAGGCGGGGTACACCCTGGACAGGCCGCCAGTCCATCACAGGGCCACACCGAGACAAACGAGACAAACAACACGCTCACACTCACTCCTAAGGACAATTTTAGAGACACCAATTAACCTAACGTGCATGTTTTTGGACGGTGGGAGGAAGCCGGAGTACCCGGAGAGAACCCACGCATACACGGGGAGAACATGCAAACCTTCTTGCTGTGAGGCAACGGTGCTAACCACCACACCACTGTGCAGCCCTATATGAAAAAATATATAGTTAAAAAAATAAGTCTATGATGACAAATGCTACTAAATGTAAATAAAAAATAAATGTATGCAAAGATAAATGAATAGAATGTGACATAAACAACTTTTTCAGCTTTAATTCTAAAACCTAATTTCATTTATGCTGGTGTTATGGCTACTAATTGTTTATTTTGACCATCAATTTTCAAATTTTTTTCAATTTGGAATATATTTAATTTCTTTCTTTGTTAATTTGGTGTTCCTGTATTTTTTTTCAGTATTAATTCTTTATTTCATTTTGATTTCACCATTTACTTTTAAAATGAATTCTGATTTGTTTTATGTACAAATGTATTTACTTCTGTCATTTTCTTTAGCATTTTCTCCCCCTCTTGAGTTCCCCAGCCAATCTATTTCCATATGTCTGTTTTACATTTCGATATGCATTTCTGCCTCATGATGCAAATGAGGGAGCGCTTTTTCTGATTGGGCTCAGCTTTTCAGCTATTGAAGGATTGTCGGATGGCGCCTGAAACAGAGAGTGGAAAAACATGGTACTTTCCGGTACAAAAGCGGGTGCTCTCTTACGTTCTGAGTGGTTTGCTTAAAAATATCAGTTGTTTATATAGTTTGAACAAAAATGTAGGCTGCTAACAACACTAAGAGGCTAACACTGAGCCTCCTCAGGCATTTTGGATTATATTTCAATCCTCCATATTTTCTCCCTATTCAAATTCAAATACATGATTCTAGCTGCTCAACAGTTCGAGGTCTTCTTTGTCATATTTTGTAAAAGGTCTGGACTGCAGTCCCATAGGCAGCAATGCATCCCCATACCGTCAGAGATGCAGGCTTTTGAACTGAGTGCTGATAATGAGCTGGATGCTCCCTGTTCTCTTTAGTCCAGAGGACATGGCGTCCATGACTTTGAAAAAGATGTTCAAATTCCAATTCATCATCATTTTTCTGAACACGACAGAGCTTTAACATGCATTTGTGGACAGCACAGGGAATTGTATTCACAGGCAATCATTTCTTGAAGTGTTCCTGAGTCCATGCAGGGATTTCCATGACAGAATTCTGCCTGTTTTTGATGCAGTGCTGCCTGGGGATCCAAAGATGGTGGCCATCCAATATTGATTTTTAGCTGTGTTCCCTGCACACAGAGATGTTCCTAGATTCACTAAATCTTTTGACTTGATAACATTACTGTAGATGATGGGATTTCACAATTTTAGACAGTGTTTTTCAAATTGCTGAACCTCTGCTCTCTGCTTTACTTCTGAGAGACTCTGCCTCTCTAAAGAGTTCTTTTTTATAACCAGCTCCACGACTCACATATTGTTAATCATTGTGCGTTGCAAAAATGTTCCTCTCACTGTTTCTTGTTACAACTATTCACTTTTACAGCCTTTAGTTGCCCCTTGCCCCGTACTTTAAAAAATAAATTGTAAATAAAATAATGATTTGAGATTTACAAATGGTCCGTGTAACGCTTTGCAGTGCTTTGATCCATTTTTAGAATTCACATGAAAAAGATGAAAATTGGGTTCAAAACTTCAATTTTCAATTTTGAAACTAGTCCGTAAATAGATAAATAGCGTTATTTTTATTCAGTCGGTGATCAAACACGATGAAAAAACAAAACAAAATATCAACTGAAACTAATGTAAAATTTGTTGATGTATTCTTTGTAATTTTTGTTTCGATTTTAGTTGGGCTGAACCACAAGGGGGGAGGGCGTTGACTAATATAAGGGGAGCACAGCTGAATTACCTTTCTCTTAGCCTACAGCAGTCAAGATGTTTTTTTTTTTTTTACATGTAAGACACATGTGTTGGCGCTAGCGCATCTGCGTGCGGCTCGGGTGGCCGGGGTTTGATTCCTGCTCAATGCACATTACGTGTTTATTATTTATATTTTTCTCAGAAAATGGCACGTTATGATAACGTTGCGGGAACGGGAGCCTGACTTCAGGTGAATTCTAAAAATGGAGCAAATCAATGCAAAACACGGACCCCCGGGGGCAGTTGCGCTGTAACCCATGCAACGTTTCGGTTCAGCTGATGTCTGCTTTGCAGAGGTCATTCACAAACTTATTCCTGTCACATTCTTAATGTAGCCTACATCTGCGTCTTTGTAGGCAATCATCTTCGTGCAGTGAATGTACTAAAATAAAAATTAGGATATTGTCCTAGGCCAGTGTGTTTACGCAGAGGGCGGGGTTTACACACTTAGTATTAACCTAATTAAATAGGCTACTCATACTGACCGTTTAACAAAATGTAGGCTATTCGTGCCCAAATATAGCCTAAGTGGCATAGGCAACACTCAGCATCACCGTTTCTTTACTGATAGTGCAGTACTGATAGTGCGAAGGGCGTAAAACACATGACAATATTAAATCATGCCACAACTTAATAGGGTACTGTAGCCTATTGGAAAGTTTGCAGGTTGGCCTACAGCTGAGCCAGTCGTTCTGTCAGATCTGTACGTCTCAAGCTGACTTGCCATCCATTTCATTTGTAGGCCTATCTCTACAAAACACATCTGGCGCTACTCTAGCCAAGACATCCCCCCGGCCCCCGCGTGCATGGTTCAGTCCAACCACGATGCAGAAATTGAAAATTGGAATATTAACTCATTTTACTTTCCACCGACAAATTACAATGAAATGAACAAACAACATCAATTATCTGTTTTCTGAGTTGTCTGGAAAATTGAAAATTGAAGTTTTGAACCCAATTTTCATCTTTTTCATGTGAATTCTAAAAATGGATCAAAGCACTGCAAAGCGTTACACGGACCACAAATCACTGCATTCTGTTTTATTTTTTTTTACAACTTGTTTTTTGACAATGGACTTATAACAAAGTAAAGTGTCATTCGAAAGCTTTATCAGGTTTTTGATCATCATCACTATTAACTACATCCTCAAAATATGCTTAATCTCTTTTAAGACAAATTTTCCCAGTCCTACCAGAATAACCTGGTAAGTCCTAACAGCCACACTAGAATCCCATAAAGCGGTCAATAAAGTGGCACAGGCCCCTTGTAAGTTTGGCTCCTCCACTTTTCTCTCAAAAGTAGGCCTGGGCGACGATTAAAATTTTTAATCTAATTAATCACATGATTTCCCTGATTAATCACGATTAATCGCATTCGTACGCAAAATCCAAAAATTTATTCAAAAGTAGTGTGTAGCCTTTAGCATTTAGTTTATTTTAAATGTGCTGCCATATGAATGAAAGTGCCATAACATTTGTTGTGCAAACACACTTTTAACATCAGCATCTTTATGTAGTTTTTATGTAGAAGCCTCGCTCCACTGTCTGTTTCCTTGAATGACTTGCTGCTATCAGTTGTGTGTTTTGCCTTTAAGTGATATTTTAGACTGGAACTACTACGGTGAGAAGACAATTCAACTTGGCTGTAAATGCAGGAGTTTTTTTTTAAATTTTATTTTGAAATAAGTGCTTTTACGTTGAAACAAGTAAAACAGGAAGTAGCGCCGCTTAGCTCCGTGAGCTTCCTATAATGGTGATGTTACCTGCTAGTTTATTTTTATTTTATTACTCCATGCTTCGTGGTGTTTGCTGTAACTGTGTGAATGTGATGATAAAATATTTATCGGCGTTAAATAATTAACAAGTTAACGCGATAATAACGAGTTAACGCGCCCAGCCCCACTCAAAAGTGAACCATTGCTTCACATATCCAATGCAATTTGATTGTTCTCAGCCTATAATAGCCAAAGCCTCAAGCCTCAAAGCCTCAACCCTGTCCACCTGACAACAATGAGTTTTTATTTCTCTTCAGCCAAATGGAGTTTTTGAAAATATCTATTTCAGGGCCAAAAACTGTGTCAGTGTTGTGGACAACCACAGGAACACCTGCACTTACAAAAATACCCGTGTGTGTGTGAGAGGATGAGGCCTGAGGATGGGGGCATGGTTGCATCATGCAGAGGGGTGTGGGCAGTTTGCTGTAAGTGTGGGGGCATGTAGCATGACAAACAGCAAAGTCAGATCTGTGCAGGCTGAAAGGAGTAAAGGAGTAAAGGAGGAGGTCCAACTAAACTATTCCAAGGAATTAATCCGTTAATTCCGTGTAAAAATCGTGTACATGTGTCATTTTAGTAAGTGCGTATGATGTCAAATCAGTGGAATTGATCATTTTACTCCAAATCACATTTTACTCCACGTTTAACTCATGGAGACATTGA
Organism: Odontesthes bonariensis; assembly: GCF_027942865.1. Classification (NCBI taxonomy): domain Eukaryota; kingdom Metazoa; phylum Chordata; class Actinopteri; order Atheriniformes; family Atherinopsidae; genus Odontesthes; species Odontesthes bonariensis. The sequence goes on from NC_134524.1 coordinate 24,875,889, forward strand.
GTTACTTATCGACTATAGGCCATGCGTTTGTCTCCAGCAGGTTAGACTACTGTAACGGCCTGCTCACTGGCCTCTCTAAACAGGCTGTAATGCTGCGTGTACACCAAGAGCGACCTCCGCTACCTGGTAGCGGAGGTCGCTGGAGAAGCTTTGCTTGAGAATTTGCTTTGGTAGCTTTGGTAGCTCGTGACGTCACATTTAGAATGTTCAATTCTTAAAGGCCCCGCGGCTGTGCAGCACCCCCGCGAAAAAAAACATGAGAAAAGTGAGGGCAGGGACACGAATAAACGTGTTGTTATTTACAATTTGTTATACAAGATATACATCACGTTACAAATTATGTAAAACTACATAAGGTACACCTGAGAAGAGCAGGAATAGCAGAGGCAGCTGTGAAAATAAACTAAATTCGAAATAAAATCCGAAATAAATCCTATTATTTATTTTCTGGATAGGAACTAAAGTTTAAACGTCTGTTTCCGCAAACCCCGCGGATTGTCGGACCCCTACAATCTGTGGATTGTCATTGGTTTTCGCCGAAACGCGTCATAGCTCATTACCATAAAGTTAGCTTGAGTTTAATCGCTGGAATCCGCTCTGGTAGCACAGTTCTCTTCGCCACTGGAGAATCCGCTCTGGAAGTTTTCAGTGCAATCTGTTGGTTTTCTTAGCTAGGAAATTGTTTTTGAATTGGCTCTATATGAACGAATTGGATTATTTTATGAATTATGATTATTATTAATTAATTGAATTCCAATTGGCTTGAATTGGACTTACTATCTAAGTGCCTTGAGATGACATTTGTTGTATTTGGCGCTATATAAATAAAAATGAATTGAATTGAATAGCCCAGGTAGCTCACCCTCCATAGAGAAATAATGATTTCCGGCGCTCAGGTAGCGTAGGTCGCTCTTGGTGTATACGCAGCATATGACAGCTGCAGTACATCCAGAACGCTGCTGCTCGAGTCCTGACTAGAACCAGGAAATACGACCATATTAGTCCAGTGCTCAGGTCTCTGCACTGGCTTCCTGTCGCTCAGAGAATAGACTTTAAAACAGCTCTGCTTGTGTACAAGTCTCTTCATGGTCAAGCGCCAAAGTACATCTCTGACATGTTAGAGCCATATGAACCACCTCGGGCTCTGAGAACCTCAGGGAGGGGTCTCCTGCTGGTGCCCAGAGTCAGGACTAAACAAGGTGAGGCTGCGTTTCAGTTTGATGCTCCTAAAATCTGGAACAGCCTTCCAGAAGATGTGAGACAGGCCTCAACTCTGACAACGTTTAAATCCAGGCTGAAAACAGTTCTATTTAGCTGTGCATATGACACCTGGAAGTATTTTATCTGCACTCTTCACTTTTTAATTAATTAATGATTATTTTAATGGGTTTTTAATATATATATATATTATTTTGTATTTCTTTTTAATGATTTTATTGCCTTCTTGTGATTTTATGTAGCTGTGAAGCACTTTGAATTGCCTTGTGTATGAATTGTGCTCTCTAAATAAAATTGCCTTGCCTTGCCTAGATATATGTTGCGTCAGGGAGGGCATCCGGCGTAAAACATGTGCCAAATTGATGATGTGAGATCGACTCGCTGTGGCGACCCCTGATAAAAGGGAGAGGCCGAAAGAAGAAAAAGATAGACTATGAATATATCCGATGTAATTATGTCTCAATATTGCAATAATCATGATATATTTAAAACGTAGTTTCTGATAGGTAATAGATAACAGAAAGGAATGAAAGTTGTTCAGTCACCTTCAGCACATCCACAGCAATGGAGCCTATTCAGCACTACAATGAAGAGGGATACTTCATCAGATATCATCAAACAGACACTAAAAATTCAATTTAAAAAAAGTTGCAAATATAGCCACAATTCCGCTCTGATCAAGCTTGAACATTTTGTTCTTCTCATTGTTCCATTTTCCTTCCCCTGAACAATTGAAACAGACAAGGTGATGTACTTACCGAATAACCACAGAGCCAAAGTGGGCCCCATCCCCCACATCCAGTCCTGGTGATGTATCCCTCTGCTTTTGAGAAATATTTCAGTGAACCCCGAAACAGCAGCACCATGAAGAGAAACCCGACTGCGAGTGGAAAGTTACATTTGACTTTGATATGAGATCAGGTGTCGTTCGGGACCTCTTCACTTGAGTTTAGTCAAAGGCTGCTTCCTTCTCCTTCTAAAAACACCTCACAGCCCAGCAGGGTGTTAGTGACACAGACCACTTCCTGTCCAACTACTGCAGAAACAAATTAACTCATTTTTGCTTAAAGAAAACAAGATTGTTGTTGCAAACGTGGCCCTAAATATTCCTCCTTTAGGATCAAAAATTGCAGCAGAGTTCTAATTATTAATGCTTAATCTGTTGCATTCTTCTTGTTGCTTTGAACTGGTATTTGGTTTGAACTGCACGGGCTGCATTTCCTCTTCTGTGCGTGGTATAAATAAGACTGTGGCACAAAAACCACAGAGCAATTTCTTTTCTCACCTGCATAAAAGATATCACTTTGGGGCGACAGGAGTGCCAAAACAAAGAAACAAACACTTTTTTTCAAGGTTTAAAGACTCCTACACACAAATTCTTCCTGCCTCTCGTATAAAGGCTTACTCATAGATAGATAGATGGATGTTTTATGGATCCCACGAAGGAAATTGCTTTGTCACAGCAGCAAGCAATAGTGCGGTCACAAAAGACAAATATAGTATTTACATGATAATGTTATAATGAAATAATCAACAATAAGAATAAATAATAAGACTGCATCTACAGATGGTCTCAATTAGTAAGTTAGTTTATTACTGGGGTAGGGTTAGTAAGCATCAAACCGATTCACAACAAAAGTAACAACATATAAAAGATAAACAACAAATGATGGGTGTAACAGTAATTTTCATGGGTTCTAATCCGACTCCGTGGTCACGCAGAGGCTATTAAAGACCTCAGTATGCTTCTGCGTCGCTATTCGTCAATCCGTCTCCGTAGTCCGGCCTTTTTAAGTTTTCCGTCGGACTGTCGGATACGCAAGGCAATTCACCTCCCGATCACTTGGCGTCGCTACGTTAGACGACCAAATCTCACGACGTCTATCGTGAAAGTCGTTGATTGATTGTTTACCTTCCGGTTCCGTTCCACTCCTCACAGTGAACGATGGCGACCGAGAGAGAAAGACTGTTGTTGGAGTTTGAGCTCATTGATATTGAAATGCAAATAATTTTGACCAAATGTTGACCGGAACACAGTAAACTGTTTAAAAAATGGCGGTGTTGTTGTTTTGAGAGGAAGGAGCAAAACCGGAAAAGTGATTCCGGAAATGATGTTGTTAGCCGACCAATCACAACCCTTGCGGTCTCCGCGAGTCTCCGTCTCCTCGACGGATAGATAGATAGGAATTTTGGCCGACGCACGCAAGCAACGGAGAGCGTCTCCGGGAGGATCGACGGAAAGGGCTCTCCGTAGCCTATGGTGACGACCATAAATTAAGCTTTAGTTTTCAAGTTCATTGCTTGGCACTATTTCTCTCTCCCTTCGTATCACTACGGGCTGTGTAAACTGTGCAGACCGAAGTGCAGACCGAGCAGTCCCCTGCTTCCGAGCAGTAAACACCGTAACAGGTGCGGCTATCGCTAGGTGGCTGAACGCAGTGATATGAAGGGAGGCAAAAATAGCGCCAAGTGGTTGTAAGGTCTGACTTTTTCTGGCTAACGATTTTGTGATGCAAATGTATTACTCTTTTGAACGCATATTGTTTTGAGAAGCAAAACGCTTTATTTTCGGGACCCCAGCCAACTAGCCGGACTACCTTCGTCAACGCCAAAACGAGGCCGGAACTCGGCTCACAGGACGCAGCAGGGGGTAAGTCAATGTTCATAAATGATGTTGCTAATATGGGATGTCATACAGCTTCATGTCAAAAGAGGCGAACTATCCCTTTAAAGCAAATTTTTCACAAGGAAAGTGTTCCTCAGCAGTCCACGGAGCAGCATCATGATGGCGAGGATCTTACTGGGTGTCTTGTTTCTCTCGGGTAGAATCCTTTGTTAACCTTTGGCAGAGCATTCTCTTGTGTGATATTGTAATGTATGTACATATTCTGAGATGTTCCTTTGTCGTGTTTTTCCTCTCAGAATGGCTCGTCCTCTGCACCGAGTCGAATTTTGATTAACAAAGTGGTACTGACGGAAGGAAGGTGCAACCTCCGTCAGTACAGCTTTGTTATTCAAAATTTGACTTTGACTGACACACGCAGACCTGGCCACAGTTTCATCTGCTGGTCACAACTCTAAGGTGTGTCTGATGGGTTCACAGGGAGTGGGGCTCAGCAGGGCCGGTTCTAGGCCGGCATATATGAGGGGGCAGTCAGAAATGTGAAGGGGGCATTCATGTGTACACATCAGGCTCCAGCATCTTTTTTTTCTGTGCTTCTTTCGTCTTCGTAATATTGTTAAAATCAGGAACATCTTGTCTCAGAGTGATGTAGAAAAACTAGTCCATACATTTGTGACTTCAAGATTGGACTACTGTAATTCTTTATTATTGGGCTGTCCCACATATTCTCTGAAAAGCCTTCAGTTGATCCAAAATGCTGCAGCCAGAGTTCTGATGAGAACTAACAGGAGAGATCATATTTCTCCAGTTTTAGCTTCTCTTCATTGGCTCCCTGTTAAATTCAGAATAGAATTTAAGATTCTTCTCCTTACATATAAAGCTCTTAATGACCGAGCTCCATCATATCTTAAAGATCTCATTGTAAGATATTTTCCTAACAGAGCACTTCGTTCCCAAACTGCAGGTTTACTTGAGGTTCCCAGAGTTTCTAAAAGTAGAATGGGAGGCAGAGCCTTCAGTTATCAGGCCCCTCTCTTGTGGAATAAGCTGCCAGTAAATGTCCGGGAAGCAGACACCCTTTCCACTTTTAAGACCAGGCTTAAAACTTTCCTTTTTGATAAAGCTTATAGTTAGGGATGGCTCAGGTGATCCTGAAACATCCCATAGTTAAGCTGCTATAGGCCCAGACTGCTGGGGGAGCTCATCTGTCACACCTTTCCTCACTTTACTCTCTTTTTCCCCTCTTTAATTTCTCAAATTATATTATTTACATGTGACATTATTGTGGTCATTAACTGGTGTTTCCCTGTATCAACAGATATCCTTTGAATGGTGTTACAGTGTTTTTTTCCCCTCTTTTCTGTCCTCTCAAACCCCAGCTGGTGGAGGCGGATGGCCACCCTTCCTGAGTCTGGTTCTGCCAGAGGTTTCTTCCTGTTAAAAGGGAGTCGTTCCTCTCAACAGTCGCCTCAGGCACGCTCAGGACGGGAGATTGGACTGAAGACAAGTTTCGGTGCAATCTGTTGGTTTCCTTAGCTAGGAAATTGTTTTTGAATTGGCTCTATATGAATGAATTGGATTATTTTATAAATAGTTATGATTACAATGAATTGAATTCCAATTGGTTTGAATTGAACTTTATTATCTAAGTGCCTTGAGATGACATTTGTTGTATTTGGCGCTATATAAATAAAACTGAATTGAATTGAATTGAATAGAAACAGTGTTTTCTTCATGGAATTAGGTTTTTTAAAAAAACAACTTCCCCTTTAATTTCCATAACGAGCATGAAGTCATTCATCGCTTTTTACATAAAGGGAAAGAGGAGGAGGAGTTCCCATGTACTTAAGCATTTTTTTTCATAAGGAAAGTGTTCCTCAGCCTTCACAGAGCAGCATCCTGATGGCGAGGATCTTACTGGGTGTCTTGTTTCTCTCGGGTAGAATCCTTTGTTAACCTTTGGCAGAGCATTCTCTTGTGTGATATTGTAATGTATGAGATGTTGACCTATTCTGAGATGTTGCTTTGTCGTGTTTTTCCTCTCAGAATGGCTCGTCCTCTGCACCTGCGTCCTCCGTCAGTACCACTTTGTCAATCAAACTTTGACTTGGACTGAAGCTCAGACCTACTGCAGACAGACACACACAGACCTGGCCACCATTGAAAACTCTGAAGAACTGAAACAACTTATCAACACGGTTTCATCTGCTGGTCACGACTCTAACGTGTGGCTTGGTCTTTACAGTGAAATTGACTGGAGGTGGTCTGATGGGTTCACATGGAGTGGGGCTCAGTACAGGAACTGGTACACTTCTGTTAATGAGCCCAACTTTAAGTCAGCAAACCAGTTTTGTGGGGTAACGAAAGATAATGGAAGGTGGATTGATTATGACTGCATGCTATCCTACCCCTTCATTTGCTACAAAGGTAAGACTATCAAGCAAGATTTATTTCATTATGTTTAGAAAAGCCTATTTTTTTTTAAACAGAAAAAGAAGGTGATCTCAGCATATGTCCTATCACTTGCAGGAACACAGCTGGATCCTGTATTTATTTTTGTAAATGAGAGAATGAACTGGACCAGTGCTCAGAGGTACTGCAGGGAGAACCACGTAGACCTGGCCACTGTGAGGAACTCCACAGAGAACCAGAGGGTCCAGAGCGTGTTACCAAGTGCAGGACCATCATGGATTGGTCTATTTAGAGATCCAAATTTTTATTGGTCTGATAGGAGCAGGTTCCTATTCAGCGAGTGGGACGATGCTCTAAACCTTATCCAGTCAATGACAGTCATATGTGGTGTTACATCAGTGGATAAATCAGGGAGATGGAGATTTTTATCCTGCGAATCACGATTACCATTTGTCTGTTACAGCCTCACACCTGGTGAGTGTTTTATCAAATCAAATCAAATTTATTTGTTTAGCACATTTCATGTACAAACAATTCAAAGTGCTTTACATAAAATAAAAGCATTGCAGCAGGGAGTGGAAGAAGCATTAAAAATACATAAAATAATATAAAGAGAAACAAATGAAATCTTTTAAATGAATTTAAAAACAAGCAACAGTAAAGATAAGTTAAAAGATAGCGTGCAAATTTCATGCATAGACACATGAGAAAAGAAATGTTTTTAACCTGGATTTAAAAATGTCTCCATTTGGTGAAAGTTTAATCTCCACTGGCAGTTTGTTCCACTTGTTTGCAGCATAACAGCTAAATGCTGCTTCTCCATGTTTTACTGTCCTTCAGTGGAAGATAGAATACTGCAGTATATTAAAATAACTAATGTTAAACTTCCTCAAACATGTATAGATTGTTCATGAATTTACTTTTCTGAATGGAATGAAATGGAATGTCTGGTAATGTCTCTCCTTTATTCGGTACCAGTGACCAGGCAGGTAGTGAAGCTCAGATTGGAGGTGGAGGACTCTGTGGATCTGGAAGACAGTGCTGTGAAAGCAGAGCTCCTGAAGAAGGTAAATTAGGATTTACGCACACACACCTTTGTTGAAATGTTTCCTAATAACTGTCATTTGTGTCCCCCCTCCCCAGTTCCAGGAAAGACTGAAGGAGAGCGGAGTGAATGGAGTCACCCTGAAGTGGAGAGAGCAGTTTGATGGAAAAGTCTTCCGCAAGGAGAGAAAAAGACAGACCGAGCTCTGAAATCTGAAGCCAACTTTACTTTGCTTTAGCAATGCTTGCGGTGTTTAGTTAATACATTGCGGTTCAGTCTACATCAAAGCTTCTGTGATAATGTTATCTATGAGAGGACACTTTGCTCTACTGAGGCACATCTCTGATTCGTATAGCAGGAATATTCGTCCTGAATCTGTCGTTTCACAGCTCTTTCCTTTAGCATTTTGAACTAATTTAGTTATGGTGTAAAAGACACAACTCCTGGACTGTTGCACACACACAAACACACACACACTTGTGTGTTGGTTGTTCTTTATATAGGATCATAGCAGTGTCAAATTTGCATGTAATTGATGGTATAAGTACTTTTTATTGGAGGAATAAAAGGGCCCTTCTGTGTTTTGCTGTTTTTCATTTTTAACTCCTTTCCCTCTTAACTCTGGTGGTGGCCTGTGTGTGAAATGCCGGGGGGGAAGGGGGGGGCAGATAAAGAAAGATGATTGACTGCTTGGCGTTGAGCTAGTCTCAAAAGTTACCAGCGTGAGAGGCAGACTTGTGCATGTGATCGGAACACCATTTCAGTGCTCTTGCCAAGGCCGCCATTTTCCTTCTCCCTTACCTCCTGGAGCGATGAAGACCTCGCTGGGACTTGTATAGAAGAGAAGAAAAGTTAATCAATCAATTATATTAAGAAAATATTTAATAAAAATGGATCAATAAAAGTATTTTTGATTGATCAAGTCTGAGGGATTTGGAAATACTGCAATGCAAAAAATAAACACACTTGCTTTCGTGAGGTTGTGAACGCACATCAAACTTAGATAAAATATGAGAGGCCACACTGGAAATCTGATTCCCAAAAAAAATGACGTGGCTGATTTGACAATTGTTTTTTGGCTGGTGTTGGAGAGAGTGGGATTGTTGGAACGAGAAACACTGTGTCGACGGAGATGGCTAAAAATTAGTGCAGACGGAAAGAAAAGACTGTTCTGAGCCAAGACAATTGATGTAATTAACTCATCCATTCGCTTTATCTGCATCCATTATAGACATGGAATTCAAACGACAACAGTTTGGAAGTTGGAACTTGACAACAGTCAATGAAGTTGAGGAAAACAATTATTAAATCTTAGAAATATGTTTGTTTTGTGTATGTATATGTATCGTGTACATCTCACAAAAGATCCTTCACCAATTGTTAATAAATCCACCTTAACTTATCTTTCATGTTGACCTCATTTCATCTGTTCGTGAAATATGTGTTTGGAAAAGCTCCACCCAATATAGTCTATATTTCAACTCCTAACTCCTAACAACCGTGTTATTTGTTTGGTAAATTAAAAAAATTAATTTGACATTTGAATTAGGCCATACATATGGAACATGGTTTCATTGTGGGAGGAGGTGGTGGCACAGGTCACATTTGCTTGCCAGCAGCTTCATCCATTCATTTTTAATAACTTCAACTGGTCTCTGTGCAGTCTGTTTGCTCCTGCCAGCACCAGATAAAGCAACTTGTTCTGTTGGCTCAAGGGGACACTCGACACTGCATTGGCTAATGACCCTATTTAGTGGTTCAAAGTTGCATGGCGTTAAAATGCAACCTGTTCCCTGTGGATCCGAGTCGTATATCTCAGCTGCAGAGTACATGGGCACTCTTAATATAGCACCATAGGCATTGTTTTTTTTGTTTTTTTTCGATTCTGTTGATATCTGTAGTTATATTTCTGGTGCTTTAATCATTTCTTCTACAAAGAGAACCCTTGTGAAAAACATGAACTGCAGCGCATAGGCCTTTGGTTTTGTTTTCATATCATCGTAATTAACTTTTGGATGAATTTTGAACGAGTATTAGGCATTCTTTACGTCTTAAAAATTGTGCTTGATCTGGATAACCGTCCAGCACCAAGTGAAACTTTTCCTTCCAATATTTTCTACCGTGTGGACCTTTAAAGTTTAAATTAATAATAAAATTGTATTTCCGATCTGACGAAAGGCCATCAGACAAACTCCATGTTGTTGACTGAGAGGGTTCATCTGTGTTGCCTGCCTATGCTGAGTGAGAACTCATCAATCAATCAATCAATCAATCTTTACTTATATAGCGCATTTCATACCACAGGCAACTCAATGTTGCCTGACAGCTGAGTTGCTGTCAAGCTACATAAAAAAAAAACCCCACCTCATCTCATCTACACTATATTGTCAAAAGTATTAGCTCATCTGCTTTTACACGCATATGAACTTAAGTGACATCCCGTTCTTAATCTATAGGGTTTAATATGACGAATGTCAACTCTTGTGGGCAAGCTTTCCACAAGGTTCAGGAGTGTGTTTATTGGAATTTTTGACCATTCTTCCAGAAGCGCATTTGTGAGGTCAGACACTGATGTTGGACAGAAGGCCTGGCTCGCAGTCTCCCCTCCAATTCATCCCAAAGGTATTTTATTGGGTTGAGGTCAGGACTGTGTGCAGGCCAGTCAAGTTATTCCTCACCAAACTGGCTCATCCATGTCTTTGTGGACCTTGCTCCAATTGGCTTGAATTGGACTTACTATCTAAGTGCCTTGAGATGACATTTGTTGTATTTGGCGCTATATAAATAAAAATGAATTGAATTGAATTGAATTGCTCCGGTGCTGCTGACCACAGTGTCCGACGTGCAGTTCTTCAGTCTGATGTACTGCGGTCTCTCTGTGAGGTAGTCTGTGATCCATCTCACCAGGTGTGAGTCCACCCTCATCTCTGTCAGCTTGTCTCTCAGCAGGAGGGGCTGGATGGTGTTGAAGGCGCTAGGGAAATCAAAAAACATGATTCTCACAGCACCGCTCTCCTTGTCCAGATGAGAGTCTGGACAAGGAGAGCATATCTAGCTCATCACCACGAAAACAACCAGGGGAATGACCTAGCCATTTACATTAGCATACATTACTGGCCATGATGTTTGCAAGGTGTTCATGTAATTTTGTACAGTTCACACAGATGTCAACCCACCAGGGACACCCACAATCTCCGCCACCTTCCTCCACGCCTCGTCTTTTATTTTGGTATCCCTGTATGATGGCAGGGATAGATCGAATAAAACGGGGAACCCGCTAACCGCTGTAATCAAACACTCTTTATTATCTTTGATTTTTCTCCGCGATGCTTTCGTCACGACAAACCTATCATGACACGCCTACATGATCTACTGTCATTGGGTAACGCATTACGGCTGCCGTGGCAAATTTGCATAAACTTCGGGCGAGCCCAACATTTTGACGTGCCGCAGGTCCCCCGCTCACCGTGCCGGAATCCCAGCATGCTTTGCGAGCACAGCGACATCGATCGGCCGGATTTCATTGAAAATGAACTGAATGCGTTGGATACGGCTTGCGTTGACTGAACAATGGACGACTAAAGTCAGAAAGGGCATACGGCGTAAAAAACCTGCTAAATTATGACGCGAGAGTGACTCGTTGGGGCGACCCCTGATAAAAACGGAGCGGCCCAAAAGCATGTTATCATAATTTGTAAATTCGTGTTGATTTAGTTGTGAAAAAAGCAAACCACAAAACTTCCCTTTGAACACAGACACGATTTATTGTTGCGTCTAGTTGTAGCCCTAAAAAAGCTCTTAGACAACATGTAAGAGGTTTTTTTAAGTGGATCTCATCTTTAGTATTACTTGTCTGGGGAATCGTGAGGGATGTACTTGAATACATTGAAGTAAAGGAACAGTAATCATTTGGCATAATTTAGGGTTTATATTTTAAGAGATTGAGCCGACAATTTTGGACAGAATCAAGAAAGACACCAACGAACTGTGCCTATACTTCTAATACCCGGCAGGTCTTTTTTCTTAACCCACCGATAACTCTGTTATAATATCGGCATGACATTATACACTCATCAGACACGAAACTGCCTATAAAAGATGACTGACGTGGCACACGCGTCGTCTTAATACTAGCCAGGATTAGTTCAGAAACACTGTTGATGCTGTTGTTACTCACCTTGAACCGGCGTCAGGACAGAAAACAGCAACAAGAAGACGAGATTAAAGCGCACAATGACAGGCGAAAAACCCTCGATGTTCATTTGGCCGTCCTCCCTTTGCTGCTGAACACATGGCATGAGAGATTGCGTTAGTCCACGTGGATCTGTGTATGTTTCTGTTTAGTCTCTGTTCGTCTCCAGTTAGTTTAGTCCTGCCATTTGCTCACCTTTCCTCTGTTCCCTCCTGCCAGTCGTCAGCTCCACTCACTCCACCTGTGTGTCTTCACTCCCTCACTCCCTCACTCCCTCACTCACTCACTCACTCACTCACTCACTCACTCACTCACTCACTCACTCACTCACTCACTCACTCCCTCCCTCAGCTAAACTCTCGGCTGTGATTCACTCATTGTCAGATCCTCCGTCCCATGCAGGTTTCCCCGTCTGTCTGGTTCCACGAAATGTACAGTCTGCTTTTTTTTGTTTTTTTTTCCTTAGGCGTTTGTTGTTTTTCTAGTTTTTCTAGTTTAGTTTGTTTTGGTATTTTCCAGGCTTGGCTTGGCTGTGATTTTAATTCATAATCAAATCAAATCAAATTTATTTGTATAGCACATTTCATGTACAGAACAATTCAAAGTGCTTCACATAAAATAAAAGCATTGCAGCAGGGAGTGGAAGAAGCATTAAAAATACATAAAAGAATATAAAGAGAAACAATTAAAATGATTTAAATGAATTTAAAAACAAGCAACAGTCCGGAAAAATTAAAAGATAGCGTGCAGATTTCATGCATAGACACATGAGAAAAGAAATATTTTTAATCTGGATTTAAAAATGTCTCCATTTGGTGAAAGTTTAATCTCCACTGGCAGTTTGTTCCACTTGTTTGCAGCATAACAGCTAAATGCTGCTTCTCCATCTTTAGTCTGGACTCTGGACTGGACCAGCTGACCTGAGTCCTTGGATCTAAGAGCTCTGCCGGGTTTATATTCTCTGAACATATCACAGATGTATTTTGGGCCTAAACCGTTCTGGGATTTGTAAACCATCAGCAGACTTTTAAAATCTATTCTGTGACTGACTGGAAGCCAGAGTATTATTTCCATTCTAAATAAACGGCTTAAGTTGCCTCCTGACTCCGGCTCCCTGTCTGCACCTGGGTCCTCCTTCCTCGCCTCCACCTCCAAACCGTGACAGTGGAATGATGAAAAGAATTTACATGTTGGAAATCCCATCTCATTTATATACCAACATTTGATCTCTGCTTTGTGGTTTCACTTTCTTCTCACGGCAGGTAGATATATATACTCTGACGTTACTTTTGGTTGTGCTTTTGTTTTGTCTGTTTCAATGAACCTGACATCTTGGACACCTACACGTGTTTAAATACTTCATCACTGTCCCAGCCGTTTTACACGGCTGGCCGTTCTCTGACAGTTCATGCTGTAACTCCTCAGATGAGTGGCACTTCAGAATGAAATTATTAGTCCAGCAACAGTGCTGTAGACCTCAGATTGAGCCCTCTCAACTGTTTTTGTTTTGTTTTTTATTTTATCTTATGTGCTTTCGGTCAGTGTTGTGCGCCACCTTCATCCACCAAGAGAGGGCGCAAGTTTACAAGATTGGCTAAACAGGACTGACCAAAATAGGCAGTCAATTTAAAGGGATAGTTCGCCTCTTTTGACATGAAGGACCATGAAGGGCCATAAATAGGACCATGCTAAAGCCTAAGTAAGAAGGGGAAAATATATTATATTTTATATGTTATAGTTTGGCTGTGGAATGTTTTGTGTCACTAAAACATGAAGAGAAAGTCATCCACATTGTACCAAAGTTCTAGTAAAATTGACTGCTGTTCTGCGCCGGCTGGACCAGCATTAAACATATGCAGTTCACTCAGGAGCTGGTGTTAGACTTTTAGTGAGCCATAGTGCGGTCTTTTAAATAGCCTGGCTAGGCTAAGGCCCAATCCCAATTCACCCCTTGGCCCTACCCCTTACCCCTTCCCCTCCGTTTTGCGCGTTCACGTGTAGAGGTAGTGTTGTCCCAATACTCTTCCAAAGCCCTTCCCCTTAGCCCTACCCCTCCGTTGTAGCCCTTGAAACGGAGGGGTTCGGCCAGGCAGACTCCGTTTGAAGGGGTATGATATATTTCCCAGAATACAACGCGACTACCGGGAGATCGCGAGTCTTTTTAAAAATGGCAGAAGCGAGAGCACCACACAAATGTAAGTTCTTCTATTTTTTTTGCCATAATTTAACTGTTTTAATCGTTTTAAGTTGTGATAACTGGTGTATTGTGTGAGTTTAACATGGTGGCAATGTGTAGTTATTTTCTGTTATAAACGCACATGGGAAAAGTCACTATTTTACATGGAGTAATCGGTCAATGCATGTGAAGGTGCTGTGAAAGAGTTGTCATTTTTTAAATTGTAACACGAGTATTTACAAGCAATGTAGTTGGTTAACCATAGAGAAGTTCCTTTTGAGTGACATGAGCGTCATTTCGCTACCTATTATCACAAGTATTCATATACGTGACTGATTCACAGGGACTCGAGCACAAACAAAGAGCCTGATCAGGTTTAGCGCCGAAAACGAAGATCTGTTTCTAAAGTCATCCCCATCCCCAAAAAGAAGTAGGAAGTCCAATCCCATAATGGATTACCTGATACAGGAGAGCCTGAAGGAGCAGAAGCGCCACGAGCAGAAAACGGAGCGCTTTTTAGCTCTGTTTGAGCGCATGATAGACAAACTTTACGGTGAGTTGATGCGCCATGCACCTATTGTACACACAGCCACCACTACCGCATTCTGAAACACCTTTTTTTAATTTTTTACAATGGATGAAAGTGCATGCTATAATGTCGTGTCGTGTCTTGTTCCCCCAGAACATCACTGAGCCCATGCAGCACCTCCGATGCGCCCTCCGCTGTTCCTGCTCCGGTCATCTCGTTCTTGATGATTGCACTGTTGCCCGTTTATATTCATAATGTTTATATTCATACTGTTTATTGTCCATATTTGCACCACACACTTTACAGCAGACACTTTAAGCTGTTATTTCTGAAAATAAGCTGCCTTACCAGTCTGTAATGTGAGCCTAATAAAAGAAATTAAGGACAAAAGGTTTGTGAGCATGATTATCACATCAACATCATATGAACGACTGGAACGGATATTGGTATGAAGAGATTTATTATACAAGGGATAACAAAAAAATTGGGGTACATGTTGTGGTCCAATGGGCAATAATTTGTAGGACGACCCGTCTGCTGGAAAGAAAAACATGGAAAGATCAGGCTTTCATCCTCCCAAACCAACACATTGATAGCACACACAATGCAGTGCATTTATTTAAGTCATCAAATCTGAACCTGGTACAAAGAAAACCGCTTCAAAAACGCATGAGCTGCATGTTTATCCCAAACGGAACGAGGCGAGTAACAAAGGCTAAACGTTAGCTTATGTTTTCAGCTAGGTCAGCCAGGTTAGGATACTACTCCAGTCAATAAATCAGCAAATCCAACGAGACAAGCAAATTGTTTCTATATTACACGATATCACAAATGTACAGTTAGAAGCACTTTCAAACACAAACACACAATCATTTTCACACGCCGGCTCTGGAAGCTACCAGCTGCTTACTCACACGCGTTATTTGTATTAATTTATAATTCTACATACCGTAACAAGATCAAGCAATGCTCCCAGATGTCGAAGACGCCTTCGCCTGATGGCACTCCGTCGATTCGACGCAGATATTTCTAAAAATATCCGAATAGCCCAGGACAGCGCGAACACCACAGCACCGGTCATGTTTGTTTACTTCTGGCTAAAGCTGTCGCTTTTGGTTACGTAACAACTGACGGCGCGAACTTATTACGTTCGTGAGTGTGAAGTGCTGTCCCAATTCGAAGGGGTGACATTCCTAGCCCTTCGCCTACCCCTCCGTTTGAAGGGGCGAGGGGTAGGGGCGAGGGGTAGGCGAAGGGATAGAAAATAGAATTGGGATTGGGCCTTTGATGCTAACGCCAAATTGAACGGCACCTTTTGCAAAGATAGGCACATTGGATATTATTTCCTGTAAACGTGTTTCAAAAGAACATCACAAAGCTATACAAAAGACCACAATGGCTTAGTATACATGTAGTGACCATTTGTCCATAAAAAACAAATTAAACTTAAACCAAACAAAATCAAAAGACCACTGATGCACCATGGGGGATGTGGTTTAACGCAGGCAAAAGAAGATGATTTATTTCAGAACAATAAAACAAACAAAAGAACAAAGAAAACCATGCCTGCTACCCTCTCCTTTTCCCTGGTAAAAAACCATTGGCCCACCCAGGTGCATGCTGGTACTCCAGGTGCCTACCTACGGTGCCCAGTGTGACCCAATTACCAAAATATTCTAAACAAATAACTAACAAGGAATACTAGCAAAAAATCTAATCTAAATAAAGCACTGAAATCAATCAAATAAAGTTACTCATAATTAGCTGTTGATATGCAACACCATGGGATCACCTAAGATTCGTCTTTCTACTTGTCCTGCTGGATATCAGTGCTGCTTTTCCTTCAGCCGATCCCAACTACAACAGGTCATCTGGATTTA
This sequence comes from Odontesthes bonariensis, assembly GCF_027942865.1. Classification (NCBI taxonomy): domain Eukaryota; kingdom Metazoa; phylum Chordata; class Actinopteri; order Atheriniformes; family Atherinopsidae; genus Odontesthes; species Odontesthes bonariensis. Next base: position 24,891,964 of record NC_134524.1, read on the forward strand.
AGGAATCACAAAAGGCTGATGTGAGTGTCGTTTATCTGAGTCCAGTTTGTTCTCGTAAACAGTCAACCTCGTTACAAATACAGTTGTCCGTGAAAACAGAGTGAAAGAACAATGAAGACACAGAGTGATTCCTGTGCCGTCCAAGTTGCGTCTCTTTAATTCTCACAAATGCAAAATATAGTATAAACTCTCCAAATGTAATATTCTCATCCGTTTCAGGTAAATTGGAAATATCTCTACTTTTCACATGCATCCAATAACCTAATAAACACACGTTCAAATCAGATTGAAACATTGTTACACTCAGTGGGGTTACATGGCACTGAAAGGATCGGATAATTGGCTAAAATACAAGAAGACTGAGTTATTAAGTGCATGTAGACCTCTTAATCTGCCAAGAAATTGGATCGGATTGGATTACTCGCGATCGGATTAAGACCCCGAGATAAACGTGTTTGCAGACGGTAAAGCACGTGGTGAATTAGACTTTGTGTTCTGCGCATGCTCGAGATTTTTTCCCGGGGTCGTGAGCCAGAAGTCGGAAGAGACGATATTACTGTTGCTGTCGCCGTCAGAAAGAAAGAAACAACGTGATGGAGAATGCGCCGTTGTGCATCGCGTTTGTGCAATAAGCAGCTCATCACAAACCAAATGTAGAGGGACGTAGCTTCATCTTGCTCTTCGTTCCTGTTACGACCCAAGGGTTGTATATAGTGTGTGTGTGTGTGTGTGTGTGTGTGTGTGTGTGTGTGTGTGTGTGTGTATGTTAGGGCTGGAGCCAGGTGAGTTGTCCCAGCTGTGAGTGACTAGGTCTAATCAGCTGGGCTGCTTTTAAAAGATGCTGGAAGACGCAACCCAGGAGCCAGTGGGACCAGCTGTTGTTGGAGTGTTTTTGCAGTTGCTTGTGCAGGTTGTCGTGAAGCATAACTCTTTCAGTGGAAGGAGGTTGACAGTTTGATTTTGGGTTCTGTTAATCATTTAGGCTCTTGTTCGTCCTCAGCAGGTGCCGTTGGGTTTGTGTTTTTCTTCTAGGTTTTGGTTAAATAGTATTACTTTTCTTTTCCAATAAATAACCATTTACCATCACACATCAGTTCTCATTGTTTTATTTCCTCAGCTCGGGACACTTTATTGTTACCCCATAACAGTTCACCATTTTTTCGAATGCCTGAGTTTGTTGTTGTTGTTGTTGGTGTTGGTGAAGCGGTCAACCTTGAGTGGCTCTAATAGCAACAGTTGAAATAGGTACGGGCTTTGCACCGGCCCGTCGTGGTGAAGAAGGAGCTGAGCCAGAAGGCGAAGCTCTCGATTTACCGGTCAATCTATGTTCCTACCCTCACCTATGGTCACGAGCTGTGGGTAGTGACCGAAAGAAGGAGATCGCGAATACAAGCGGCCGAAATGAGTTTCCTCCGCAGGGTGTCTGGGCTCTCCCTTAGAGAGGGTGAGAAGCTCGGTCATCCGGGAGGGGCTCGGAGTAGAACCGCTGCTCCTCCGCATCGAGAGGAGTCAGATGAGGTGGCACGGGCATCTGGTTAGGATGCCTCCTGGACGCCTCCCTGGTGAGGTGTTCCGGGCCCGTCCCACTGGGAGGAGGCCCCGGGGAAGACCCAGGACACGTTGGAGAGACTATGTTTCTCGGCTGGCCTGGGAACGCCTCGGGGTCCCCCCGGAAGAGCTGGAGGAAGTGGCCGGGGACAGGGACGTCTGGGTCTCTCTGCTTAGGCTGCTGCCCCCGCGACCCGATCCCCGGACCAGCGGAAGATAATGGATAATGGATGGATGGATGGATGGATGCAGTGCTTAATTTGTAAAGTGGGAGGTCCCGGAGCGGAGAGGATGAGTGGCTCCGGTGTGGAAAAAAAGCGTGCGGGGGGGCCCTTTCGAGCAACCCTGTGCACCACACCGAAAATAATCTGGGCATGTATTGTAGGCCTAATAACGATTGTCACATCAAATCCGGCGCCGCTTTACAAGCTCTCTGGCTAACTGTCCAATAGAACGGAAGTGTGCACCCTCCTTTTCCGTAATATAGATATTTTCAGTATCTCGTTATTTTTTTAAAAATAAATATTGTTTGTCAAGAGAGGTGGCAGATCGCGGATGACGGCTATAAATAGCTGGCGGAGTCAACGTCCGAGGTTCCGGAGCACGCTCCGGCTTGCTCCCCCTCAAATTAAGCCCTGGATGGATGGATGAAATGGGTACAGCGCCACCTATTGTATCGGGGAATGACATGCTTTGTGCCTCTGATCCGATTCATTCACCGCCATATATCCATGGATAATTACCCTTGCTCAACTCATTCTTATTGTAATTTAGCCAATAATCCGACCCTTTCAGTGCCATGTTACCCCACTGAGTGTAACAAAAGACACAATATATACTGTACGTCTATAGTACAAATGACAGTATCATTTTACTGTGGCTATCATGCAGTTTACGTCTGCTGTGTTAATTGGTGTGATGCACACTTGCTCCACAAATTAGCTCACGGAGGAACATAAACATTTTCATCTGTACAAATCTTTCATAAACATCTTTAAATTTTTTCTTATTAAATAACGTCTATTAAATAAAACCATGTGCAAAATACCCGTTGCGCGTGTTTCTTATTTGCAGGTGTGGAACTATGTGTGAGTGTAATGATTACGAGCAGCACACTTGACTGCCTGCAAGACAAAGGCAGGGGCAAAGAACACCCGCAGTCTGTAAGAGTGGCGGCTTTTCGATTTTCTTAAACATCAATAAACACACGAACATGATCCTTCAACTCACTCTTAGCATATGTACGCACAACTGAAAGCATAAAGAACTTAAAACCACCAACTTTGTGAAAACAGACAGAGTGAAAGAACAATGAAGACACGGAGTGATGCCCGCGCCGTCCAAGTTGCGTCTGGAGAGTGGTCTCACTCATGAGACCCACTGACATATATTTGTCTATGCTGAGACCACCCAAATGGCAACAGTTCCGGTCTCGAAGCTCCCACTTACTAATTTTCCTCTTAAAGCTGCAGTAGGCAAGTTTTCAAAATAGGGCTCGGGCACACGCGTTGCATTCTGGGATATGGTCGCCATATTGGAGGCTCAATCTCGTAAACAAACCCTGAGGCAAGACGGAGATCAAGGACCAAACAGTGAGAGAAAAGTGAGAGAAAAGCATGTTAAAATCGAAGAAAGGATGTGGGATATACCGGGATACATTACAGAAAGAAGCCAGAGATCGGTACATACAGAAGATTGGCGTTATAAACGGACTGGACCCTTATGAAATACCGAGCAAGGAATGGATTGTCGACGAAGATTTACTGCCTAAGTTCACCCTTTCGGACATAATTGCGTATATAGTATGTGGTGTCAGTGCTTATACTTTGCAACAGTTTCAATTCTAATGACACTTTACACTTTTGTCATGTTACTCTACTTGTAAATAAATAATGAAACACACACACTTGGCTGTATCTCAAAGCATATTTATTTCAGACGACTTCAAATTTGCACAACACTCCTGCTAATGGTGGTCAGAGTACAACATACAGACACAATCTTGTCAAAGAATGTTTTGTCTTCACCTTCGCATGGCAAAACTATGTTGATAGATACTTTTGCTGACAAAAAGGTGTATTGTTTCTGACAGTTCCAATCGCTCTTTCCATGTGAATTTGGAGATGGGCAATTTTCCTTGTATTTTCCACATTAAATTAAGATTAAGATCAGATTTATTGTCATGTATACATGCATACACACGAAATTTGTCCTCCGCTTTTAACCCATTGAGACATCCCTTGCTTCCAACTGACAGTGTCCTCTTGTGAAGGCGGGGATCTTTACCTCAGCACACAAAAGTCCCAGCACACAAAAGTCTGTAACTTACCAGAATGAAAATGCAGAGAACACACTCTCATCGACACCGGGATTGAGTGGAAAGTTATGCTTGGTCGTCTTACAGCAGCGATCCATGCTAGTCGACGACGCTTTGTTATCTCGGACACTTGGTCTCCGTGGGTGCGCCTCCAAGCAGGAAACCGGTAAAAAAGATAAACCATTTACGATTTCCCCCCCATTCCTGTCACAGCTTACGCTATTGCACCCCACGACACAGCAACGTGCGACCATAGTGGCAAAGACAATAAGTAAAATAGATAAACCAACGAAGAAAGTTCCGAGACCAGGCGGGAGTACGTCTGCGCGCAGTGCAAAACAATGTAAACAAAGCAGTTCTGAGCCTCCAGTATGGCCGCCGCTCACGTAGTGACGTCACGTGCCCGAGCCCTATTGCGAGTCTAAAGTCGGAAAATTCGAACTGATACAACTTTCAGGTCCCTCCCCCAACCTCTAACAAGCTCCGAATCGCCCCCCAAACCCCTCCCCCTCTGTGGACGAGGTTGTGCACGTGAGTTCACACCAGTGTGAGCGCACACAAGCTGGGGCAGACTCACGCTCAGCAGCGTGTGCACAAGCTGTGATTGACAGGTAGGATTCCTCCACCCTAACTTGATTGGTTAAAAACAGCCGGGAGCGCTCGGTTTTTGCAAGCATGATTACAGGCTTCAGAGGGAGCTACAGATTTCGTTATTTTTCCTAAACAGCCTATTTAATATTCTACTTCCAGAATCCCATGACAGTTCAAGCTAATATGACTAAAAAAAAGTTGCCTACTGCCGCTTTAATGCCACAGACAGTATATATGAAAAATAAGATTTGCATATCACAGATATTCACATTCAGTCCGTAAAAATGAACAGAAAGATTCAATTCCTTTTACAATGAGATTAAATTCAAATGAATCTGGTGACACATTCTTGGGTTCACAACAGTAGGAAATTCATTTAAGTGCTGGGCAGTGAAATGGACTTCACGCTGTGCTTTTTTTTAAACTTCATTTCTGTGTGCCCGCTTCCTTTATTGTATCTGAGTCACAGACCAGGGCGGAAAGCTGTGGTTTCTACGGAGATCACGTCAGTTTGAGCCTAGGTGAGAGTATACTTGCTGGCATTTTTGAAAAGCTTCCTTTAACATTTCAAGTTTGGACAGACTAACATAATAATTCAAACATTTTTTTCTAATATCTTCTAAGTGTACTTACTAGGTCTTCCTCCCACGCTAAAGTTAGTCATGGAGCCACATACACAAACCATGCGTATGGAAAAAGAAGCCACATTATTTACAATAAACCAAAACAGGCAATTTCATGGAGCATCTCATAGGTGCAGGGCTGCATGGTGGTGTCATGGTTAGCACCGTCGCCTCAAAGCAAGAAGCTTCCTGGTTTTAACCCCTGGCTGGGGCCTTTTAACTCCCCTGCGGAGTTTGCATGCTCTCCCTGTGTATGTGTGGGCTCTCTCCGGGTACTCCAGCTTCCTCCCACCGTCCAAAAAGATGCATGTTCTATGTTAACTGGTTATTCTAAATTGTCCCGAGGAGTGAGTGTGAGCATGCATGGTTGTTTGTCTCTGTGTGACCCTGTGATGGACTGCTGACCTGTCCAAAGTGTACCCCACCTCTCGCCCAGTGGCAGCTGGGACAGGCTCCAGCCTATTCTGAATTGGATTAAGCGAGCATAGGAAGCGGATGGATGGATGTGGGTGCTACAGATAACTGCAGCAGTGAATCATGCATAATGTAGAAGACATCTCCAATGAGACATTAAAAATGGGAATCAATATTTTGAGTTCGTTCTGGATTTTTAGGAACAAGACTTTCACAGAGCTGTTTAAAAAAAAAACATCAAACATACCACGATCCATTAGTACATCTGTGTCTCCCTCCTGATCATCTCCATAGACTGTATGTGGTGTTGGTTGCGAATTCATCTGCTGACAAACAAAGAACAGGATATGTTGGTCCTCTGCTGCAGCCCTGATTTGTGTGAGTTGACAGATGTTTTGGCCACTGGTTTCTAATCTGACCGCTACTTTTTAGCTCTGCAGGGTCCTTTGCTCAGGACTTACATAGTTGATTTGCTTGCTTGGTTTTTTTTAATTCAGCTATTTTTGTTCTGTTCATGGTTAAAGAAATAAATTGGATTTCCTTTTTCTCTGCTTCACTGATTAGTGTCTCAGTTGTGGATTTGTCTTTTCTTTCATGATTCCACTGATTAAGCTTTGGTGGACAACCAGAGAAGAGAACCGTGTGTGTGTGTGTGTGTGTGTACCGTACAATTCTGCCTTTGTGCATACGCAGTTTTGGTCATGAATCTGCACGGTTTTATGCATCTGATCAATGCAGTTCCACATTTCCATCAGGAAATTAAAGCTACAACCTCTGTCTCTGTAAAGTGCCGTGAGACACCTCACATCCTGCGTTATTAACACTCTCAGAGCAGAGTCATGCAAAAGCCTCCCTTCAGTGGCAGTTCAGTCTGCCAGTCGACCACCAGCCGTGCAGCATGGAGATCACAGCACTCTGCACTATTTTTGGTGAGTTCCAGATGTGTTCAATTTCCCAACAGGTAAGCCGAATCTGTATTGGATTCTGACTTATAAACAGAAGACTTTTAGAAAGTAAAGTCTACTGAAGTAGACTGCGATGTGGGGGGACGTTTGTTTTTGCATCATTCAGAACCGAAAAAGGAAGTATTTTTCTGTATTCGACATAAATTTATTCTTAAACACCTTTCAAGGTTAGTAATTAAAAGACCACTCGTAGTAGTTCTACTAAATAATGCCTGCACACTTACCTGGGACATTTTGTATTGTGTAAATCATCGTATGAAGCCATTAAAAGTGCTGTTACCTCAAAGCCTGTTGGTAGTTGGTTACATTTTTGTCTTTTATTATAATTTTTTAGCACTGACAGCATCCATTTTAGGTTTTTAATGACATATTTTTCATCTTTCTGCTCACACAACACAGATAAAAGAGCCAACGCTCTCAGGGAAAGGAAACCACATGGATCAGTTAAAAGCAGTTTTGTTCAACAACAAAGCAGACGCTTGTCTTTTTAAATGAAAACTCTTTGGCTACACATGTACCTAGAAGGTTTTCTTGGGTATTCTTCATAACTTGCATGATGCAGAGGTACATTTGTTGAGGCGGAAGGTGTCACTTTCGATTTTACAACACAAGCACACAATTAGCAAGGCTAGCGAACATGGTGAAAACACAGTTCTCTTCATTTGTTTCAGGCTCTCTCAGAATGCTTCCCAACAGATCTCAGTTCTTTCTCTATGAGTCAGTTGCACTGAGCTGTGCAGACCAAACAAACTCCTCTGGTTGGAGAGTGAAGAGAAACACATCCACAAACAAAAACGAAGAGTGTTCAATAACTTGGGGGAAAAGAAATGAAACGCACTGCTTCATTCTGGACCTTTACCAAGTAGACAGTGGAGTGTACTGGTGTGAGTCTGGAGCCGGAGCGTGCAGCGACGCCATCAACATTTCTTTGACTGGTGGGTTCAAACAAATACCGAGAACAACCATTAAAATTTTAATAAGTACTGAACGAGTGTCTGTGAAGGAGAAACACATGTGAATCACTTACTAAAACCTCGATAGGTCAAAAATGCATGATAGAGGTGTGGGCCATTTGCCTGTGAATAAAGTTGGGAAATTAAAAGTATAACAAAAATGTTCTTGTGATCTTTCCACCCTGCTATCGCTCAGGTGGTTCCGTGATCCTGGAGAGTCCTGCTCTCCCTTTGTGGGAGGGCGAAGCTGTGACTCTGCGCTGCACGAATAAAGATTCCCCCTCCTCCAACCTCACAGCTGAATTTTATAAAGATGGCCTCCTTATCGGGAGCAGCTCTACAGGAACAATGACCATCTTTGGTGTCTCCACGTCTGATGAAGGCCTTTACAAGTGTAGCATTAGCGGAGCTGGAGAGTCACCAGACAGCTGGCTGTTTGTTCGAGGTGAGTTGAGTATCAGAATGTTAAAAAAAGAAAGAAGATAGTGCTGAATACCAGGAGATGCAGACTGATAAGTTACATGTGTTTGTTTTGTGGGCAGCCAGTTGCAATTTCAGGGCTGTTGTTTTTTGCATTGAAGACAAACTATGATTTCCCCTATTTGCTGTGTTGAAGGTGAGCAACATGAAACACTACGCCCCCATCTCGCACATGTCTTACTTCCTGTGGTTGGCTTTTGCCTCTCACTTGGCTCGGTGTTGCTGCTGTGCTTCCGGAAGAACCTTAAAGGTTAGAGTTTGTTTCTTTTTAGATAAATTAAATAACATTTTATACATATTACACCACAGACACAAAAACTTTTCACAGAACATTTAAAAAAAATACAGCATTTAAAAAAACAAACAAAAAAAACTAGATTTTCCAAAGTTTGGACAACATTTGACAAGATGAAATTCTATTTTAAAAAAGAATAAAGTAAACCAAAAGGACAGTACAACTTCTATACAAGAACCCAAGTCCGTGCCACCAATAGGTTAGATGTCATTGTTTAGTTTCTTGTGCAGACTACTCTCATCAGTCCCCTTAAACTAAGAACACTTATGTCCGTGAGCTGACCACGTACTATAGCATCCATTTTGGAAGTTAAGGGAAATGGCAGAAAGGACCAATCCCTGCTTTTTTTTTCATTTATTCCATTTTTCCACGAAAGAAAGAATTAATCAAAATGTTGTGAGGTAATACTGGGGAAGAAACAAGCCCTTTACCTTACACTTGTATTCCCTAAGAATGTTCTGAGGGTAGCTAACGTTCGTAAGAAAAAGAATAGTCTGAAAAACTGAGATGAAAATTCACTGGCGTCTTTTAAAACTTTGATGTTTTCGTCTTTTTACCTCCATAGGTTTACCCATTTTTTACTATAGTCTCACCGAGCAAGTCCCATTTTTGCTCTCAGAAAAGATGATGGCAACATTTATGTTGGAATGTTCCCAACATGATTGTATCACATTGGACAGAGTTTCCAACTGAACACTCTTGCTGCTAATCTCCACTTTTCTTCCTCTATGTGCAACGTTGGAGTTTCACATTATTAAGTTAGATGGAAGCATCTGTGGATATAAATGGAAGCAAATGGGCAACAACAGTGCTCAGTCACGCTGTGGCATTAAAAACCTTGACTGTCGTTACACTGTAATGATTACAGGGCCCAAATTTTGACCAAAAAAAAAACCTATGACATGAAACCACCAGCAGCAAACCACTTTTCCGACAGATGGTAAAGAGTATGTTGAAACATTAAATGACGCCCATGACCTGCATGCACAGGATTTTATGCAATGCCCTACTGCCACATTGCAATGGATAACAGTACATATGTTCCTAATTAAGTGCTCAGCGTGCATAAATACCAAGTCAGCGATGAATCACCCACTAATCCAATGTTAATCCTGTTCTAAAGTGTATATTTATTTCCATTCAGTTTTTTTTTTATTGTTGTATTTAGCCTAAAATATAGGTATATACCAGCTGGTGGTTTACTGTGAAAAAATATTCCTCTGCAGCAGTGGTGTAGTCTACCTTTTTGAGGTGGGTATACTGTATAGTTGGCCAGTCATAGGCCCGTGGTACCAAACTAGGGGTCGGGACCCCTCGGGACCAATAGTAGCCCCTTAATGCACGCCGTACCTCCAGTGGCGCGCTGTAATAGTCATTGAAAAGTTAAGTACCATAGTACTACAATACTATGACATAACACAGGGCTTTTAATAATGCACTACGACTTGGTCATTGCCATTCTGGTAACAGCACATTTATAATGCTGTCTTAACGTGTTAAGGGACAAACATGTTTGTGGGGTCGCAGCTTTGCACTTACCTGCCCCTTGCATGCTTGAGGAACAGCATAAACTCACTTTGATTGTGTGGACTGTGTGCTGTGTATCTCAGTGGCAATGGGACTCCCTGTGACACTTAATCTTTGTACTCATCCCTCATAGAGCGAGGCCTAACAGAGTGATTGTTTTAAAGCAGCAGATCACCATCACATCTTGAGAGAGCTTGTTATATATATACATACACAAGGGCTGTCAGAATTAATTAATTGTAATATATATATATGTGTATTACATTCGTTTATATATGTAATATACATAAAAAAAATATATATATACACACATCCATTTTAGTTTTCCACCTTCCACTCCTATAGGGGGCGCTGTTGTACGTTAGAGAATCACCGCTTTCAACTAATACAAAGAAGAAGAGTTTCTATGGGACGTTATTGTCGAAACACTGATAGTGAATCCCTGGGAGATTGACTGACTGCCGCAATTTCCGAATGAATACTATTCTGAAGTGTTGTCGTTGTATTGTTAAATTATAACAAGGCTTCCATGAGAAGTGGTAGTTGATGAAACGTGGCTGTGCTATTCTAAAAATTGAAAAACGAATTTTAAGTGGGTACACGGAGCATTTTAGGTAGGTATACGGAAATCCCCCCAAAAAAGAGGTGGGTATACGCCGTATACCTGCGTTCAACGTAGACTACACCACTGCTCTGCAGGTAAAGCCAACTGTGATGTAACCTACACTGATGTCACCATCACACAGGGAGTGCAGCCAAAGAGTGATGCAGGTAAACACAGCTGGAGTCATCATCAGCAGATATAAAGGACATTAAATATCAGTGGCAGCAGAGATTTTGTACAGTTTACACAACAGCGTCAGTGGTAGTACTCCGAGTGTAAGTTTACCTTTGTGAACATCATGTGTCAGACTATCCCTCTTAGGTGTGTAAAATTCCAACCTCTCACAGGTTTTATGCTCGCATCACTGAGTCACCACTAAGGTGGTGAATTAAACAGTTGGTCCACTGGTATGAACTTAAAGCACAACTTTCAGGTGAGCAACCCCCAGTGACTTAAAGCGTAGGAACATGTTGGTGTTACAAATACATTTCGAGCAGTTTTATTATCATTAGTGTTTACTTAAAAAAAAGAAAGAAAAACACATACACCATGACAGTTGTGTACCCATGACAAGGGGGAGCAGCCAAGCTAGGGCAAGTTTAATGAGAAGAAAGATGGCTCCACACAGGAGTTTTGATGTTGAAGAGATAGAAAATGTAATTGCAAAATCACATGACAGACGACAGTCTTGTATTCATGAACCTAACAGACCTAAACCTAACCTTGTACAGAGAAGTTAAATAGTACTGTGAAGAGAGCCGGTGGAGAACTGAGCTGGTGTGCTGCTGAGTTAGCAACATTCGCTAACATTTGCTAATGTTGTCTTGGCAGCACTGTGAGGTTTGCCGTCACATATCTAAGTCTGACAAAGGTAAAGCTGGTCATTTACCACTGGAGTGTTAGACATAACACTAAACCAAAGCTTATGCCCATGGATCAGCTGATGGGCTGTAAGTCATGTTACAGAACAACGCCGCGCCCACAGAGACATTCCATGGAAACACAGGACTGCCACAGAAAAAAATAGAAATAAAACCAAGAGTGGAAATATGAAGATTAATGACAAAATAATAACAATTAGAACAGGTAGACTCTGTTGACACACTGGTGAGGGCCTGGTGGCCGAGTCCTGGGTTATGGGGCATCTGGGTCTACATCAGAAAAACTGTGAACGGTGTGTCTTAAAAGGTTAAAGTCAGCCTTACATGTGGCAGAATAGATATAAGAGAACAAGAGAAAAGAAAAAACGATTCTTGTAGACCTAGACAGTCATGGAATGTCAGCTTCAAAGTTCAGTTCAATTCAATTAAATTCAATTAACTTTTATTTATATAGCGGCAAATACAACAAATGTCATCTCAAGGCACTTAGATATCCATCCATCCATCCATTATCTGCCGCTTGTCCGGGGATCGGGTCGCGGGGGCAGCAGCCTAAGCACAGAAACCCAGGCGTCCCTGTCCCCGGCCACTTCCTATAGCTCTTCTGGGGGGACCCCGAGGCGTTCCCAGGCCAGCCCAGAAACATAGTCTCTCCAACGTGTCCCGGGTCTTCCCCGGGGCCTCCTCCCAGTGGGACGGGCCCGGAACACCTCACCAGGGAGGCGTCCAGGAGGCATCCTAACCAGATGCCCGAGCCACCTCATCTGACTCCTCTCGATGCGGAGGAGCAGCGGTTCTACTCCGAGCCCCTCCCGGATGACCGAGCTTCTCACCCTATCTCTAAGGGAGAGCCCAGACACCCTGCGGAGGAAACTCATTTCGGCCGCTTGTATTCGCGATCTCATTCTTTCGGTCACTACCCACAGCTCGTGGCCATAGGTGAGGGTAGGAACATAGATTGACCGGTACATCTTCTTCACCACGACGGGCCGGTGCAGAGCCCGCATCACTGCAGACGCCGCACCGATCTGCCTGTCAATCTCCTGCTCCCTTCGTCCCTCACTCGTGAACAAGACCCCGAGATACTTCTCCACTTGGGGAACGATCTCATTCCCGACCCGGAGAGGGCATTCCACCACTTAGATAATAAAGTCCAATTCAAGCCAATTGGAATTCAATTAATTGTAATCATAATTATTCATAAAATAATCCAATTCGTTCATAAAGAGCCAATTCAAAAACAATTTCCTAGCCAAGGAAACCAACAGATTGCACTGAAACTTTTTTTTTTTTTTTTTCCGGTCCAATCTCCCATCCTGAGCGTGCCTGAGGCGACTGTGGAGAGAAACGACTCCCTTTTAACAGGAAGAAACCTCTGGGGGCAGCACTGTAACACCATTCAAAGGATATCTGTTGGAACAGGGAAACACGAGTTAATGACCACAATAATATCACATATACATAAAGAGAGTAAAGTGAGGAAAGGTGTGACAGATGAGGCCCCCCAGCAGTCTGGGCCTTTAGCAGCTTAACTATGGGATGTTTCAGGATTACCTGAGCCATCCCTAACTATAAGCTTTATCAAAAAGGAAAGTTTTAAGCCTGGTCTTAAAAGTGGAAAGGGTGTCTGCTTCCCGGACATTTACTGGCAGCTTATTCCACAAGAGAGGTTCCTGTTAACTGAAGGCTCTGCCTCCCATTCTACTTTTAGAAACTCTGGGAACCTCAAGTAAACCTGCAGTTTGAGGACAATAGCGTAGCCAATGGTGCTATGGAGATATGCGAATCATATAATATATGGCTTCGGAAGAAATGTCTTTATGAAAATAATTATCCTTTTTTGTACAGTAGTACTGTATTGATTCAATTCAATTCAATTAATTTTTATTTATATAGCGCCAAATACAACAAATGTCATCTCAAGGCACTTAGATAGTAAGTCCAATTCAAGCCAATTGGAATTCAATTAATTAATAATAATCATAATTCATAAAATAATCCAATTCGTTCATATAGAGCCAATTCAAAAACAATTTCCTAGCTAAGAAAACCAACAGATTGCACTGAAAACTTTTTGTTTTTCGGTCCAATCTCCCGGCCTGAGCGGCGTGCCTGAGGCGACTGTGGAGAGAAACGACTCCCTTTTAACAGGAAGAAACCTCTGGCAGAACCAGACTCAGGAAGGGTGGCCATCCGCCTCGACCAGCTGGGGTTTGAGAAGACAAAAAGGGGGGGAGGGGGGAGGGGGGGAAGGGGGCCGTGGCGGCGGCGGCGGCACTGTAACACCATTCAAAGGATATCTGTTGGAACAGGGAAACACGAGTTAATGACCACAATAATGTCACATATACATAAAGAGAGTAAAGTGAGGAAAGGTGTGACAGATGAGGCCCCCCAGCAGTCTAGGCCTATAGCAGCTTAACTATGGGATGTTTCAGGATTACCTGAGCCATCCCTATTCAAGGTAAACACAAGAAACTTGTGCTAACGAAAAAATAAATAAATAAATAAATAAATAAAGGACCAGACTCAGTGAGTAATTCCCTATACTCCCTATATAGATCCATATATAGAACCATCTTTTACAGCCACAAGCTACCTCAGCCTCTCACCAACTGCACACCAGTCACAGCGGGGTGGGGATGCAAACCCTGGTTCGGGTAGGGGGAGAAATAAAAGAGGTAAGATAAGCGGGAATGGGATTCAAACCCTGGTTCGGGTAGGGGGTAATGAAAGTATAGAAGGTGCCAGAGGTGGAGGCAGGACAAGACACACTAGCAGATTCAGCAGACAAACTCACCTAAACAGTCCTATAATCACTAAAAATACCAGCAAAAACAAAGCCATACAACTCACTCTCACCAACTGCACACCAGTCACAGCGGGGTGGGGATGCAAACCCTGGTTCGGGTAGGGGGAGAAATAAAAGAGGTAAGATAAGCGGGAATGGGATTCAAACCCTGGTTCGGGTAGGGGGTAATGAAAGTATAGAAGGTGCCAGAGGTGGAGGCAGAACAAGACACACTAGCAGACACACTATCAGATTCAACAGACCTAACTATAAGCTTTATAAAAAAGGAAAGCTTTAAGCCTGGTCTTAAAAGTGGAAAGGGTGTCTGCTTCCCGGACATTTACTGGCAGCTTATTCCACAATAGAGGGGCCTGATAACTGAAGGCTCTGCCTCCCATTCTACTTTTAGAAACTCTGGGAACCTCAAGTAAACCTGCAGTTTGGGAACGAAGTGCTCTGTTAGGAAAATATCTTACAATGAGATCTTTAAGATATGATGGAGCTCGGTCATTAAGAGCTTTATATGTAAGGAGAAGAATCTTAAATTCTATTCTGAATTTAACAGGGAGCCAATGAAGAGAAGCTAAAACTGGAGAAATATGATCTCTCCTGTTAGTTCTCATCAGAACTCTGACTGCAGCATTTTGGATCAACTGAAGGCTTTTCAGAGAATATGTGGGACAGCCCAATAATAAAGAATTACAGTAGTCCAATCTTTAAGTAACAAATGCATGGACTAGTTTTTCTGCATCACTCTGAGACAAGATGTTCCTGATTTTAACAATATTACGAAGGTGAAAGAAGGCAGTCCTAGAAACCTGTTTTATATGTTTTATGTGCTGTTGATCGCTGGACCAGTTAGTGGAGTCATGCTTATTGTTCTTCTTTTGCTGTTTTGCTACAGACGGGCCAAAAGTGAGACCTTCTTCTTCTGATATTTGATGTTTCATCGTTCAAATATGGCAACAAGCTAGGTTTTTATTCACCGGTGCAACAATCTGAGGCGATCTTTTTGGAATGCCTGAAAAAGAAATGGGAATCAGACATGTTTCCATTGACCCGTTGAAAAAACAGAAAAACTGGGCGGGTGTTGCCCATAGTTGTAATTCAATAGAAGAAATAGTTGATTTTTTTTACTATTCATTTTTTACTTTTTTCTATCTTGTTCAACCCCAATTATAGCTGCTCCCAACTTTTCTTCACTGGTTGATGAAAGTGCAACGCTCCGACTGATGGTTCAAACGTTTTATTACATGAATTTTCTGTCTTGCAAACGCCCAAGACCACCGCGAACACTGAAATAAAATACACGGTGGCAAATATACATTAGTGAAACCGTCATGTTCCTATCTATGAATTGCTTAACTGAAATGTGTTACATAAAATATTAATGCTCTCAAAAAACATAATTTACACACACACAAACACAAGAATGTTTCTCTCAATTGTCCATACCGTGTGCCCCTCCAACCAGAAGGTTAGGAGTTGCTTGAAGTCTATTTCTTCATATTACACAGTCCTTTGTCTTTTCATATACCGCTTGCACACACCGACTGAGTATGAAACGAAACTCACCTTTTTCTATCAAGTGTATCACGTGACCAAGTGATGACCTAACTGCTGACTTGGTTAAGTGACGTTAATAATTAAACAATTTTCCCAAAGTATGCACATAATAATCAAAAATATACAAAATATTAAATGGATATTACAAGTAAAATAAATAAATTCACGCAAAAAAAAAGCTTATGTTTCAGCATTCGCTACACCAATTCCAAAAAAAGTTGGGATGTAAAATGTTAATAAAAACTGAATGTGCTGATTTGCAAATCTTAGAAACCATCACTTTTTTGCACAATTGAACCTGGAAAACTTGGCTTATCTTAAATTTAATAGCAACAACAAGTCTCACATAAGTTGGGACAGGGTCCTGTTTACCACCCTCTTCTTTTAACAGCAGTCTATAAACAGCTGGGAACTGAGGTCCAGTTACTGGACCTTTGTGCAGGGACATTGTCCCATCTTTATCTGCAGTATGATTCTAGCTGCTCAACAGTTCTAGGTCTTCTTTGTTGTATTTTGGATTTCATAAGGAGCAATGTCTTTAATTGGTGAAACATCTGGCAGGTCAGTCCAGCACCTGGACTCCTTTTCTATAAAGCCATGTTGTTTTAATAGATGCAGTATGTGGTTTTGCATTGTCTTGTTGAAATATGCAAAGGCCTCCCTGAAAAAGACAACATCTGGAGGGAAGAATGTATTGCTCTAAAAGCTTTCAGCATCGATGGTACCTTTCCAGTTTTCTGGATCATGTGCTTTGCAATACAAAGCTTTAATCTGCCTTTGTGGATGGCACGGTGAACTGTGTTCCCGGACAGTGATTTCTGAGCCCATGCAGTGATTTCCATGACAGAATCATGTCTGTTTTTAATGCCGTGCTGCCTGAAAGCCTGAAGATCACGGCCATCCAACATCAGTTTTCCCTTGCACGCAGATTGTCTGAACCTTTTGACATGTTGCTGCCATTAAACTCAAGATAAGCTAATATCTTTCACAAAAGGTGAAAACCTCCCATTTTCAACACTTGTTATCTTTTCTATTATCCATCATGATTAAAATTCCATGTCCAATACAAAACCATGCGGCAATATATCTTTTTTCTTTTCTTTTTTTCTTCATGAAAAAGGTTCTGTTACAGATGAGACGGCTGACCTGGCTGAAAGTCAACAGCACGTATACTCTTCTCTCCTCCACGGTCAGTCTTTCATAACTATTTAAAGATATATTTTCTAATCACACGATCGGGAAATATTTGTCATCCATTATGTTCGGAGCTCCAAGACTTCTCCTTGCTTCTGTTGCAGTTTTCACACAGTGGAACTTGTTAAGTTTAAATTCTTTTAACAGTCATGAGTTGACTTAATGATGTGGTTTTTGGTAACTGTTTCCTGATTTTTTTTTTTTTACTGACCTTTAGGAGACCTTTGTGTCTATGAAACCATCGGGGGGTCTGAAATCACTGGAAACGGTACAACTTTGATTAGCATAAAACTCATGGAAGCAACATAATGATTCAGTTACTGACTAAAGTTATTATTATTATTATTATTTCAGGTCAACGGGAAAATGATTACGTTAATGTCACATCTCTGATTCACCCTAAAAAGCAGAGTGAGTACACGGAATAGAGGGTGATAGATTGATGCAAAGATTGGAGATGAAAACACTAAATGATCACTTTAACAGGGACACATGATGATCCAGATGAGGGGAGCTCCGACTACAAGAATGTAAATCCAGATTCAACAACAGGTATTAAATCTTAGCAGGAGCTTTATCTTCTTCTCTTCAGCCTTTTTATGTACTAATTAGGGCTGGGCGAGTTAACTCGTTATTATTGCGTTAACTCGTTAATTATTTAATGCCGATAAATATTTTATCGGGCATTAACGCAGTTTTTTTATTTTATTTTATTTTATTTTTTGGGGGGGGCTTTTGTGCCTTTAATGGATAGGAAAGTTCAGAGAGACAGGAAGCAGGGAGCAGAGAGAGGGGGAACGACATGCAACACAGGGCTGTCCGATGCGGGACTCGAACCGGGGCCAGCTGCAGCGAGGACTATAGCCTCTGTACATGGGGCGCCTGCTCAACCCACTGATGATCCCCACGGACCATCCCTGTTTTATTATTTATTTTATTATCATAAAAGTCTGTTGCTCACAGGCTTTTATTTTGTAAAAGTCTGTTGCTGTCTGCTGCGGAACCGGAAAAGAAAGTAATCGGTGGATCCACCAAACATGGAGAAGGGTACGGAACTTTTACTCGGCCATTTTTATTTTAAAGTTCTTCCAGACGGCGGAGTCGACAGAACCAAAGCCATCTGTGAACACTGCCAAGTTGTCTTCTCACCGTAGTAGTTCCAGTCTAAAATATCACTTAAAGGCAAAACACACAACTGATAGCAGCAAGTCATTCAGGGAAACAGACAGTGGAGCGAGGCTTCTACATAAAAACTACATAAAGATGCTGATGTTAAAAGTGTGTTTGCACAACAAATGTTATGGCACTTTCATTCACATGGCAGTACATTTAAAATAAAACTAAATGCTAAAAGCTATACACTACTTTTGAATTCATTTTTGGATTTTGCGTACAAATGCGATTAATCGTGATAAATCAGGGAAATCATGTGATTAATTAGATTAAAAAATTTAAATCGTTGCCCAGCCCTAGTACTAATCCATTAAAAAATCACAACATGATTGTTCACCTGCTTTACTTAAGGTCCTAATTAGCCCTGCTATAAAAAGGATCACTTTTAAGCTTATCCTGTATTTTTAAAATATCTATTTTCCATAAAGACAGCACTTAATATGAACATAAACAAAATGTATAGTTCCAAATGATGTAGCCTACAGTGCAATGTCAGATGGCGTCTGATTGTACCGTGTAAAGATGAACCAGTTCAAATCTGGACTGAATTTTAACATTAAAAAGATTCTTAAAAACTATATAGGAACCTTGAATTGAATAAAATGTGCCAGAAACCAACAATGGCCCGATATTACCATTAAGATCCATTTGATACAGATCCTACACGGAGTCAAAGACTTAACACCGTGTCAGCCGGCCTGCTGAATGTCTGGCTTAGATCTAGTGGGGAAAGCAGAACATACACGTGGCAAAGCCTTTTGAGTTTACCTGGTGCGGCCGTTATGGTGAATCCCTGAACACTAACACAGCCAGCAGCAACAACATTAAGACTAAGGTATTTATAGCATCCGCCATCCAGTTGGTTGCTAAAGATTTACTATGTTTACAGTGCGGGTGGCTACTTTTATCAAAGGAAATATCTGGCGAAACAACTATCAAATGCATTTTTTTCCTGTGCTCTGAATTACCAAAAGTACTTATCAGACAAAAACCATCTGAAGGTAGTAAAACTGCCAAAATGAGAGAAAAATGACTGACTTGCAGTCCTTTACAATAGAAAAGGAATACCCGTGTTAAAGAAATCAGAGTGGATCTCATCAAACTGAGTCACACCAAACCCCTGAATCATATTTACTTTCCCCTTGCAGAAAGATATGTATTAAACAGTTTTAGAATGAAGATTTACACACCGTTACATCTTACATTCCAATAAAGAGAGATCCACTGAAGGGATGGATTTATTGGGCGATTAGACTTCATTATCTCAGTGGATTTGGGTGGCATGGCCCGAGGAGGGGGAATAGGATGAGTGGAGTTAGGAGACCTTTGTTGCACAAAAGTCAGCCCGGTGGGAGAATGACAGAACACAGGAACGTTTTTGACAATGCGGATCAAACTTGGCTCAACGGGTAAGCGGGCAAGAGGACCGTTGGACCTGAGCTGCGATGACAGAATTAAGAGTGAAGTGAGTTTCACATCATGGGAAAAACAGAAGTGAGAAAGCAGGATGTTATAGCCCAAACACCAGAGAATGACAGAAACTGCGCGGGAACACATCCTCTTTATCATCTAATGCATGCAATAAGTGTCATGTTGTGATTTCGTTTCAGGTCCATAAAGAAGTCACTCATCTACAAAACAAGGGGAAGCACTGCTGATAACATGAGAAATGGCTCTCATGGTTGGGCTTGCAGACACCAATAAACAAACCTCGAACCGAAAGATAGCCAATACTCACTGACGTGAAAGGACAATCACAAGATACCATGCTGAATGCTCAGTGGAGAGGACCTGATGACAGCTCCTTTTTCTAACTGCTGCTCACACTCAGTGTTCCCTGCAGAGAACTTATATGAACCTATATGCTGACGACACCATTTTGTATTCAGTGGGCCCTTCTCTCCACTCAGCGGCAGCCACACTTCAACTTAGTCTCACCTCTGTTGAACAGCATTTCCATAGTCTCCACCTTCTCCTCAATACCACAAAAACCAAATGTATTATCTTCAACCGGAAATGCACTTCCCCTTCTGCCCCAAAAATCCTCTGTGCTGGCGGCTCTGAGCTGGAGTTTGTGTCCTCTTATAAATACCTTGGCCTCTGGTTGGACTCCTCCTTCTCTTTCACCACCCACATCAAGCACCTACAGTCTAAAGTCAAAGCTCGCCTGAGCTTCCTTTACAGAAACAAGGCCTCATTCACCCGTGCAGCCAAACACAAACTTGTAAAAATGACCATTCTGCCCATCCTCGACTACGGTGACACCATCTATAGAGCAGCTTCCCACTCCACTCTTAGCAAACTGGACCCCCTCCATCACTCCGCCATCCGTTTTGCCACTGGAGCTCCATTCACAACTCACCACTGCGACTTATATAAGTTGGTTGATTGGACATCACTTCACACCAGACGGCTTCACCACTGGTTTATTCTCATCTACAAATCCATTCTTGGCATTACACCTCGCTACCTCTCGTCCCTTCAGCACATTTCCCAGCCTGCCCGTAACTTAAGATCCAATGCCTTCCTCAATTTATCTATTCCCAAAGCCCGGACTGTCTTTGGACGTAGTGCCTTCTGTTTTGCTGCAGCATACGACTGGAAAGCACTTCAACACACCCTGAAACTGTCTGTCCTCACCCCAATCTCTGTCTTCAAAACAAACCTGCTCCAAGCCACAGTTGATTCCTGCACTTGTTAATATGCCCTCCTGCCATACTGTTTACTGTTTGTCTGTATTTTGTTTTGTACTGTATTTATTTATTTTATTATTTTTATTGATTTCTTTTGTTGTGTATTTTATATAACCCTATTCTTTTAACTGTTAGCTCCTCCTCCCCCTTCCCTTTATCGAGCCTCTGCTCGTTTAGGCTGCTATTGAAAATAAGAATTTTTGTTCTTAATTGCTTGCCTGGTTAAAAAAAAACAAAAAAAAACAAACTTGATGTGGTCTTTACTGCTTTGCAAAGCAGAGTCCTGACAGAGCAGTAACAGCAACACAGTCTGGACTGATCAGACTTCATGACAGAAACAATAAGAGATGGAAAGCTGATGTCTTTGGTGTTTGATGTTTTCTTTATGGCATTTTTTTAAATGTATGTGATAGAATGTTGAGTTTCACAAGTGATTTTTTTTTAATGCATGTATGTATTGATGCATAGTTTGGTATGGTTATATCTTTCTTCCCATATTAAATGATACATTTTATTTATATCCTGTTGTTAATCATGAGCATTAGCATCAACTTAACAAGTGTGGTGGACTTGGCAAAGACTAAGGAACTGCTGGTGGACCTGAGGAGGACCAGGGCTCCAGTGACCCCTGTCTCTATCTGCGGGGTCAACACCGGTGGACCCGGTGGAGGAATATAAGTACCTAGGGGTGTACTTGGACAATAAACTGGACTGGACTAAAAATACTGACGCCCTCTACAGGAAGGGCCAGTTGACCCCACAAATTTGGGTCATTTTTCATTTTTGTGACTCGTTATATTTAATCTTGTAATTTGTGCACTGGAGCGCTGTGGCGAAAGAATTTCCCGCAAGGGATGGATAAAATATATTCAATTCAATCAAGGGTCACAGACATACCCAGTGGGGGTGCGGTTTACTTGTCAGAGTTGGTTTTAAACACATTTGATGTAGTGTCTACGGCCATTGTTGGTGAATGGTGAAAAACAAACTGGAAGTTAGAGAGCCACCAGCAGGCTGACATGAGGTCTGAGATAAATGTGTCATGGCCTGAATGGATGCGTATTCATTCATGTGTCTGTCACTGACAGTGGTGCACATTACCATCTAGTGGCTAAAATGGGTATTACATAAACAACCACCTTTTATTTTATTTTTATGAGCCTGACGTTTTTTCTCTCCCTAAAACGTGATTTATATTTTTATATAAAAATTGGCACCTGTCACAGAAAAAAACATCATGGGTCAGTTTTGCTCTTGGACCATCAGTGTCTGCTCCAAGTTGGTGGGATCATTCTGTGGAACAGATGCTCTGAGAGCGCTATCAGACTGGCTATTAGAATTACTCTGTTCTTCAGTGTTTCTACTACATAAGAAGTATCAAAATTCACCGTCTAGGAGGCATCTGAGGGTGATTGAATGTAGGAAAAACAAGTAAAGAAAAAAATATTTTACTTCCCATTACGCCTAAAGACTGCTTTAGGGTGACTCCGACCCCCTAATTATATTTGTTTGATCCTAATACTACTGTTAGAGCCATTTGTTCATGTGTGCATTTGTGTTTATTGTAGTACCTGAAGGCCACAGTAGGCGGCGCTCTGTACTGTGGGGTGCATGAAGTGTTAAATAGAGCTTCAGGTAATTAGTCGGCAGGTGTGCTGGAAGCGCGCAGTTTTTGACCGCCTCCGCCGCTGTTGTTTGGTTATTTTGTTGTGGCAAACATGTGAGCCTTTTGGTTTGATTTTGCATTCAAGTTATAGTTAATACAAGTGTGTGTGTGTGTGTGTGTGTGTGTATAGTTCGGCAAAGGTTGCTTGTTTGGTAAAAGCGCAAGACAATGAATAAATGGTGGAGACTGCATACGACACTCATGTTTTTCATTCATTCATTTGGACCCGGAAGACGACGCGTCAACTAGTAGTAGATGCGTCTCCAGCTCGGAAGCAGACCACGAAGAGGAGAACAAGAGAAAGCTCTATACTTACTGACACGCCTGTGAAACAACTAGGCCGTAAGGTGAACCTCGAAAACTCCTTCAGAACACCAGGCTTGTTCCACGCTCTCCGAACCAAACACGCTTCAGCTCATAAAAAGAATGAGTTATGTTGAGGTTTAAAAAAAAGTTTCGCCGCTCGGAACACAGTACTTTTTTAGTTCGCAACGTTTAAAGGAATAACTAGTGGCTGGCAAGGCGTATGTACATATTCGGCAGGCGTAATAATAGTTTGGCTCACGAGAGGTGCCACGGTTGAGACGTCATCAGAATGGATGAATCGGATAGCTGGTACCTTGGTAATGTCCATTATGCGTGTTCTGTTGCCCGTCCCTGTGAAAAAGTACAAGCTGCATGGCAAATCTTTCTGCAGACTCACAGCAATGACTGCTACATCAGTGTCAGGGCTCTTAATAATGACAGTCTTATGTTCCTGTGCAGCATGTTGTACGTGCAAAAACACCAGTGTCACATTCTTCGTGGTCACACTGCAGATCTTCCACAGCATGAACAGACTGCACACCTTCCAGTACAGTCACACAGTGACATTGTTGTTGATGTGCTATGTACAAGCTGAGGTTTCTTCCCACTGCTGTAAGATCAGCATGTGGCCACGCATCGTATAAGAACTCAGCAAGTGCTTCTTTATTTGTTCCTTCTGATTCCTTCCATTCCACCTTGTGCAGGTGAAATTCTGTGTTTCCTCATGCTTAACAGAAGATATGTGCGTGTAACAAATCTTTCGGTCGAAATTTTGTCTTCTTCGGTACTGCT
Source organism: Odontesthes bonariensis (assembly GCF_027942865.1). Lineage (NCBI taxonomy): Eukaryota > Metazoa > Chordata > Actinopteri > Atheriniformes > Atherinopsidae > Odontesthes > Odontesthes bonariensis. The sequence goes on from NC_134524.1 coordinate 24,915,343, forward strand.
GGATGATCGCACTGCTACTGCGGTGCTGTTTATTTTTACCAGCTCAGCTGACATACCAGCTATCCGATTCGTCCATTCTGATGACGTCTCAACCGTGGCACCTCTCGTGAGCCAAACTATTATTACGCCTGCCGAATATGTACATACGCCTTGCCAGGCACTAGTTATTCCTTTAAATGTTGCGAACTAAAAAAGTACTGTGTTCTGAGCGGCGAAACTTTTTTTTAAACCTCAACATAACTCAATCTTTTTATGAGCTGAAGCGTGTTTGGTACGGAGAGCGTGGAACAAGCCTGGTGTTCTGAAGGAGTTTTCGAGGTTCACCTTACGGCCTACAGGCAGGTTGTCATTTTTCCAGTTTGTTGTCGTAAATCGGCAACGTGATTGGTCTAGCGCGGTCACGTGGTGTCTTGTGACGTCAAAATCGTCATTCAGCCCTGAGGATTTCTTCAGAAAACGTCTCGGTTTAAAAAAAGTACAGGATTCTGTGACGCGTAACTTTTTTTATAAGTGCAAAATAACTTGGTCATTTTTATCAGCTAACGGGCATGTAGTTCGGAGAGCACGGAGCGAGCCCAAACGAAAACAGGGTTCACCTTACGGCCTATTACCATCATTAAAATTGCACTAATGAAGCTGCACTGTTGTTGCTCTGTATATTGGATACTGTGTATTGTTGTACACACCTTGTACATTTTATATTCATATATTCATATATTTTTATTCTTTATTTTTTATTATTATATCCTATGTTACATGTTTGTACCTTACGCCACAGCAAATTCCTAGTTAGTGAACACTGTTCAGCCCAGATGGTTTGTGGCCTGCTGTCTCTTGCAGTCTAATTTCTTTTAGTAACTTTGGTTTCCTTTGAGCCAAAGTTTGTATCAGGTACCATAACAGGGACGAACAGTTTTTCTATTGGTTTGGGATGAAAAAAGCTATTTAAAGGGGAACTCCGGGGCATTTGAAGTGCAAATCTGCGCTCCCTGTGTGGAGATAGCGCTGTTTGCGCAGCCTGTAATGCTAGCCAAATACGTGGTGGCTAAGGGGCAAATTCTAAACCTTCCACGTAAAACAACAACTTGCACACTGCAGAAACGTCACACCACTTTATAAACCATCCGACAATAAAGTCACAAGCCTTACCATCAAAACCATATGCATGGTTCTCACATTACTGGCATGGGGACGTTACAAAACAACTTTATAAACAGCATGTAACTCACCGGCTGGTTGTAGGCTCGCGCAAGTGAAAGCCCAAAAGAGTCAATGGACGATACTCCCATATACAAAACAATTATCTTCTCTAGAAAAACTGCGTTCAAGTAATTAAAACATTACAACAATATTACTGGGCATGTATTGTTGTAATGTTTTAAATACTTGAACGCAGTTTTTTTCTAGAGAATATAATTGTTTTGTATATGGGATTATCGTCCATTGACTCTTTTGGGCTTTCACATGCGCGAGCATACCGACAACCGGTAAGTGACATGCTGTTTATAAAGTTGTTTTGTAACGTCCCCATGCCAGTAATGTGAGAACCATGCATATGGTTTTGATGGTAAGGCTTGTGACTTTATTGTCGGATGGTTTATAAAGTGGTGTGATGTTTCTGCAGTGTGCAAGTTGTTGTTTTACGTGGAAGGTTTAGCACTTGCCCCTTAGCCACCACGTATTTGGCTAGCATGACAGGCAGCGCAAACAGCGCAATCGCCGCACAGGGAGCGCCGATTTGCACCAGCCTGTGTCCTACTGTCAGTATTTGACAACCTCTAGCAATGGGATTGCGCTTCAAATGCCCCGGAGTTCCCCTTTAAACACTTTTTGAGATTTGATTATATTACAAATTTTTACCAAGATTTTGAAAACTGTTTAAGGACTTGACTTGGAAAAAATGGCGGTGTGTGATTCCAGGAGGTGAAGCGTAAAGTTTTTTTTATGTCAACGGTGAAGTTCAGATTATTCCAAAGAGGTGGGTGATGGAGAAGGAGTCGCTGTGGACTTGGAAATGACTAAAGATTCCCACCAGGCTGAAGGAGTTGATGTTATGGAAATGTTTAGAAAACACTGATGCTGCCTCAAATTTTGACTGATGAAAGGGAAGGTCTGATAATTTCATGTTTTTCCATCCTTCTTGTTCTGCATCGAGCCAAATTGAAGCAGAAGTCGAATGATTGAGCTGAGAGAGTCAAATTGATTTGCCAGGTGGCGGAATTCAAAGTTTGGTGCTTCTGATCCACCTAGAAAATTAGCTTTTTGGAATGTGGAAAGTTTTATGTGGCCGGTCTCATTTTTCCAACTCTTTCAGCCTGGAGGACATATTGATACCTATAAATTTAATAATACATGCTTGAAGGTGAGAAGGCAATACCAGGGCTGACACATCCCTATCATTCATGCAAAGGGGCCAGACAATAGATTATGACCAGTTTATTGAGTAGTTAAAAAATTCTAAAGGTTTAGGATCTTAAACTATTCTTGAAATGATGCATTGTGGGTTCTGAAGAATGAGTAACACCTTATCTGCATAAAGAATTATTGTTTGTTCAGCAGTGGCTGTTTGAAGAAAATACTATTTTATCTTATGGCGGCTGCTAATGCCTTGATGAATAAGGAAAACAGGCATGAGAAAAGAGGACAAAAAAAATTATAAAATAAATACATTATAAAATATAAATGACATATTTATATATACAGTATATATATATATATAATGTTTCTTTATATCTCCTTCTCAACTGCTCTGACCAATCAGCCTGTCATAGTCGGCCTGTGGACAGAAAACAGTTTTTGTGTGCGTCTCTTTGAAGGACTAACAGGCCGCTTCTTCCCCACTGCAGTCACCTTACTGAACCACTGAAAAACACTGGAAGTGTTGATTTTTTTTTTTTTTTTTTAAATCATTTTTTGTCAGGGATGACATCTGTTAACAACCGATGTGTCGCTCAGCCAGCAGGTTCTTCCACACACTGCAAAGGGGGGAAAAAAGAAGAAATATTTAACAGTCCTAAAATAATAATGACATGAGATAAATACATCAAATAAAAAAATTTGAGCCTTTTGACACACTTCTTATTTTCGACACTTTAACGCCATGTATAAGTATCCTCCGACTCCAACTCCGGCGATCAGCAAGACACAGAAAACCACGAGTGGAATGAGTCCGTTCCAACGGGATAAGGAATCTAACAAGACGACAAAGAATAAAACAAAATAATTAGGTCTGCTGTAAGTGGAATATTACAGTCCCACAACTTTAATGGGATTCAAGGGCAAGTGTGACAAAAATACAGGCACTGGCACAAACTTCCAAAGCAGGGTATCAGTGGTTTGACTGGGTTACATACAGTATGTGGGAGAGAGAGCTTACATCAGCAGTACGTTGCAATTCCTGTAACCGAGGCCACTGTCAGTAAGATACAATTACACTGCACTTTATTTCTATCTTATGTTAACATTGGGTGAAAACAGAACAGCAATGACAATAAAAAAGGGTTGACGGTAATGTTCTAACAACTTGGGCTATGTTTCCTCACCGTTAACATCCGTCCCTTCTGCTGGATCAGGAGTTTGGAGATTGTCAGAACGGAGTGGCGTCTCCGTCGTCCCACTTTTAGCTGAGTTAGGGTCCGGGATAACAGAGCGTTTTAATCATTTAACCCAGTCAGAGGGGGCACTCATTATACAGACCACAAGCAGCAATCAGTTGAACTCACCGACGGTTAGATGAACAATCGAAGACCGTGTTCTGCCCTTCAACTTTGGGATGAAACATTTGTATCGGCCTTCATCTGCGGCCGTCACGTTTGTTATTTTCAGCGCTACGTTGCCTTGCGTCATGCCATCTGCGGACAGCGTCGTCCTCCCGATGTACGAGGGGATCTTCATGTCCAGGACTTCGCGATTGTGCCTGTAAAGGTGTACGTAGACAACTCTGCCCGGCCGATCGTTGGGGTCGGGCCTCAGGTCGGGCTTTGACCACTCCACCGTCAGGTCCACCGTGTTAAACGTAGGCTCCACATGACACGGAAGGATGACATCATCTCCAGGAGAAGCCACAACTGGCCGAAGCGGTCCAATCACCTGATACTGACCTGAGAAAGAAAGAAAGAAAGCAGGAACTGTTAATATTGATAAGACAAGCTATACATGCAAACTCAAGCAATAATGGCATTAAAAAGATTCTAAATAAATGACAGCTTTAAAATAGGCAAATCGTTTTTGACACATTTGAACCCATTTAGGGATGGAGCAAACGATTACAGAGCTAGAGTTTCCAGCCCAGTAGCATGGCGAGATGAGGGATGCAATGTGTGTGGATGTGATTCCTTCTTCGAACAAACAACTTTATTCTCATCAAAAATGGATCCAGCCCAGGATCATTTCACATAAAAACTCACTCTGTTTGAAGTATATTTATTTAAAGTGCTTAACAAATTTAGAGCGCATTTAGGCCCAGTACAACGAGCTTCGGCGAGGAAAGTGTTAAAAAGGCCTCCGATGACACAGCAGTGAGGTTTAACTGATCTGCAGCTTTTTCTTTTGCCCCATCAGGTCAAGCCTTGCACAAGTTCTGGAAAACGATTAAAGGGACACTCCACCCATTTGCATTAGGCTTTGCATTGTTAGAAACCCAGTCATACTTTTGAATGGTCATGCAACACTCTCATTTCCCCCTGAAACGGGAGAAATCCGTATTCACCTCTTTACACTTCCTCATACAATGACGCAAAATGACGATTTTTACGTCATTGTAGGAGGAAGTGTAAGAGGGGTGGATTTCTGTTGAGACTACAAGCCTAGTTCCCACCCTTCAACACCGCCCATAGGGGGTTGGACCTAATGCGCTAACAGACCTATCACAGATCAGTGCCAGTGCTTTAGACTGGCAGAGAGCTGCAGCTAACATATATATATATCTATATAGATTTCTTTCTGTAAAGTAAGTTTGTTTTCTTTGTTACTATGTCAAGGAGTACTCTTGCTAACACGCTAACGTGGCATGTTCATTGCACAAATAGCTTGCAGTTATGCAAGCTACTGTGGCACGCTAGGCTCAAATGCCATCACTCACTTTGTGATCAATGTTTTGTCTAGACAATTTCATCTAACAGCCTACCGGCACTTTCTTGAGTGGGTCCTGCAAGGAGAGAGATTGGGCAGAGGGCGTCGTGTCGTGCAGGCTATCCGCCAGAACTACCCAGCTCCAGACGGCCAGTACTGCGGGCACCTCAGGAGGAGCTATAGTTTCCTTGTTTTATATTCATTCAACAGTTGTATTGTTTGTATAGTTATTTAATTAAATGGTTAAAATGTACGTTGTTGTGGTTCTTTCTTAGTAATGTTGCTCCAAGTGTATTCGAGTTATTGAACGACCAACATTTCAGAACTGGAACTACCTAGCTACTGTTACCTCAGATGACAAAACGACAGAATTGTGATCATAGCCTACCTATAATTACTATAAATTATGAAGCATTACAAGTATACATTGCATTATAAGTTTGTTGCAAATCAGTTACCTCCTTCCAAGTTTATGATGCTATTCTAAACTTTGTTGAAGGCAGACAGGAGAGAAGGAGTGACATTTTGTTTTTTAATTCACAAAATAAGAATTGTCATGAACATAAAGACACACAAACAACATTATCCACACTATAAAAAAAAGAGGTATTCACCCTGTGATTGAGTATACAGTAAGGTGCTCGATGGAAGTGCAAACAGGTAAGGCAGTGACATGATTTCCAGGTAGCGTAGAGTCGGGTGGCGCTAGTACACTCTCGGGGGAGTGGCCTGCGGATCTTGAGCATTGCAATGCATTATGGGGATTGTTGTCTTTAATCCACAAGCACAAAAAAGTCATTTTCTGCCTTTTCTCGGTCAAGAAGGCACCAAATTAGAAATTTATGCTACTATTCTACTACATATATGGCCCACTTTCAATACATATTCATGTCTCCACTGGTGGAATGTTCCTTTAAGCCCGAAAAGCTTAATCAGCAATGAGTAGCAGAAACAGATGCCCAGACTTGTTTTTCCTCCATCTCACACAGACAACATAAGAGTCTTTACAACATGTTATTGCTAACTGCCCGATTAAGCAGAAACTGGATGGAATATTTTGTTCCAATTATTTATGAAGCAAAGGTCTTTGTTCCTGGTGGTGACCATTTGCTGCTTCTGTGGACAAATCAGTAGAAAAGAACCTTTCCAACCTTTTATACATGAAAAAAAATAATCAAATAATTTAGCATATTGTTATCTGAAAAATTTCTTTGTAGAAGTATTTTCAGTGTCTACAGTTTGAATGTTAAATGTTCTCTCCGGGTACTCCGGCTTCCTCCCACCCCCCGAAAAATACGTATGTTAGGTCAATTGGTGACGCGAAATTGTAGGTGTAGGCGTGAGTGTGAGCGCCCCAGCCACTGGGGAGCACGAGCCAGTGCATTTCTACTGCCGGTGTTATGCCGAAAAGTGCATGCCTGCCGAGAAATGCATCCCCATTCGCAGGCAGGGGATGCATATTTCGAGAGACCTTTGCCGAAAAATGCATCCCCTGCTGGTCCCCTGCTTTAAAGAGAGTCTGGAATGGAATGATATAACTACATTAGAATTTGTTTACCTGATTAGGTAACAGATGCAGATGCGAATTTCAACAAGTCCAAAATTGTCTCTAAAATTAAATTAAAATAGTCAAATTTCATAGTTCTTGGTTCATTTTTGGATTATTTTATCTGGGCTACACGGAGTAAAGATTGATATTCATAGAACCAAACCACGTCTGGTTTGTTCATGAACTCATTGTTGAGTTTTCACACCCCGTTATGTTTTCAGAAAAAACTTTAGTTTTTTATACGGAAGAAGTAATCAGTTTGTATACTACATTCTTAATGAAGGCTTTCACTTTTTTAATAACTCACTTAGATTTCAACATTTTGGCACCAAAACACTTCTGGTGCTTTTATTGATTTTATTTTATTTGATTGATTTTCACACATTCATTCAAATATAAAAAAAAAAATACACCGTAAAACACAACAAATTTAAAAAAAGGAATGTGTGCTGGAGATGTCAGAAACCCTTGTGGGCATATAAGGAAACCTCATGTGGTCATTAAAACCCAATGATAACAATTGTAATAGAAAATATTTACAGGTTAAAACTCAACTTCATGAAAAATATAAAACAATAATTAAATACAACTCAATTACTTGAAAATAAGTATCTAACAATAGATAATCTGTTTGCACTGAAAACTTCTCGAGAAACGTTATTTCATTGCACTGTGTACTGTGTATATGGCTGGAATGACAATAAACCCTCTTGAATCTTGAATAAAGACAAATGACAGATCAAGACTCACAATGTTAAATTGAGGGTGTTATTCAGGAAAGCAGTAGCCTAGCAAGCCAGACCCGTACAGCAAAAAGCTGTACCACAGCCATTATAACGAACAGCCTTGCCACTCTCTATTAAGCCCCATTGTACTGGCTTTTTGGCTGCAGTTCCACCAGAATTCCACTGGGGGCGTCGGTGGAGACCAGAATGAATGGGGCCCAATGGAGCCAGATGCTACAAATGGTCAGTTTCACATAAGTCTCCTCAAGAGCACTCAGATTTGAATGTAGTTTCTGAGAGCTCAACATGGGTTTCAAGTCAAAAATCTACTGAACGAGTACATATATCCCTTTGATTTCTTACAGGTTGGCTTCTTGTTGTCCACAACGCGCTAGCATTGTGCTAATGACAGCTGGTCGACCAGCTATGTATGACGTCATATACACTTCAAATCCTTTTTTTCAGCAAATGAGTGGCTCTAAAAATCTAAAACTCAGCCATGGGTATTTTCTAAACACCCTCTTTCGAAAACAACATTCGAATTACTAGAGAAAAAATTATATCTTGAGATAAGGGCACGATAGGGCGTATAGCTCCATAGGACTCCATTCATTCTGGTCTCCAAAATAGAGCGCCCCACGTGGAAAGAGGGTGGAACTGCAACCAAAATCGCCTCGTTGGAAACCGGAAATGCACCGTCTGTCCTATTATAGAATCTGTGGCTGTACAGGGGTCTAGTGACGCTGGATAGTAGTGTGGGCGGGATAAACGGCTGTCTGTCAAGTTCAACGCCACGCAATAGGATGGCGCAACAACCAATCCTAGTCAACGCGACGGAATGGTTTGTAGTCTATGGCCTGAAAAGCTGATTTCTCTTAAGCTCTAAACTCTGTAAATATATAACTTTAGCAACATTTGAAACATTTTCAGGCGAGAAAGTAGTCGTTTAGACCCCCAAGGTGTTGAAAATCTGACAAAATACCGGCTATTTACAATTTTGTTCCCACGAATTCAGCGCTACTAAAGCTAGCCGCAGTGAGCAACGCACTTCCGGTTTTGCCGTTTTGACTGCTCTCGTCCCGTTAACGGAATTTGACCGTTCAAATGCCTTACCGGAGAGTTTTGTCAGCTCTCAGAGCTGACGAATTTGCGGCCGCTTGGGGCGTCTAGATTTCTAGGCTAGGAAAGCAGAAAAATAAGAATAAAAGCTAAATTATAATATAATTAACTGCCATCATTTAAGCTATTTATCCACTGAGCACAGTTTTTCTTGTCGTTGCTGTCTTTATACAGGTAACTACATAATTATTACTCTTTATTTTCTGTGCTGCCCCCTGTTTGTACGAGGAGGAACAAGTATCGATACGATGATGTCATTATGAAGCCATTTTGAAACAGCTGCTGTAGTATAACAGTTACAGGGAGATTGCGCTTTTGAACAGCCATAGTTTCGATGGTTAATTGGTTGCACTGAAATATCCTAAAGTCGAGAGAGACTTTCTTGGAGAAAAGCCGGAAAATACTCTACAATTTCTCAAAAAATATACTTTTTTTTTTTTATAATTGCTTTTACAGCTTAACTTTGACAACTATGATGGAATCATAGGATTCATGAATGTTGCAAACAACCACTGGAAATTCCTGGTAAGAACCTTAATGAACATATTACAAAATGTATACTGAAACTGAATTAAAGTAATGATATGACATTCTAATGTGTAAGTGTAATTTCTCCTTGTAGTATCTGAACAAGTTGAACCAAAACGTGTTTGTCATGGATCCCTTGGGTAAAGCTGAGGACAAAGAGTCAGACGTTGCTGCAAAATGGTTTTGGTAGGTTCCGCCAATAATAATGTATAAATGTATAAATGCATCTTCATCAATTTTGTATTTCTTATTTAACATTAAGAATTTGGTAATTATCTGTGTAGACCACTTTTTTTGAATACTTTCTTATGATATATTATATTTTATTTTTTTAGGTATGCTCTCATTGAACTATAAATGCAATCAGGATAAAATATGTTTTGAATCTATCAACCATTACTACAGCCAGTTCTTCAGAATGCGGCAGAACCGCTATCAGAAGACTGATTGGGTAAATGTGAAGTGGCAGGGAGCCAGAATCAACCACATCATTCAAAAAGATGGTTGCAACTGTGGTGTTTTCGTCATGAAAGTAAGGTCTTCATCCCCAGATCTGTTCTTTGAATATGAAAACAATTGTTTGTTTTAGCTTGTTTGTTGTAGAAACATAACTGTTATGGGGTTGTGCTTAGTGCAGAACACAGACAAGGAAAATGGATGACGTTGAACTTATGAAATAATTCATTGTTAGAACAAATACGGGCAGTGAAGTGGAAATGGCTGGCAGAGGCTGTAGTGGGGGGGACACCAAAATTGTGTCTAGGCAAGCAGGGGTACTTGAGTGGCAGATGTCGGGCTCGACCTCGGAGCATCAAAACGATAGAATGAGCAAGGCAGAACATGACCTTTGAGAAACTATCAAACTGATTTAAGCCTGAGGGTTTACCACTAAGGCTGAAACCACAATTTGACGATGAGTGCACCGAGAGTCAGGGTTGGTAAACTGAGCATGACGATTGATAGGAACCCACTCACACAAAACAGGGACAGGACACACAAGGAAGTTAAAAGGGAAACATGGAAGGACACATGGAAGAGGCAGAAACGACATCATAATGCAGACATCCTTAATTTTGTCACCTGAAAGTGTCTACTTTGTATTTCGATGATAAAACAGATGGCCACAGACGTGGTGGAGGCTTTTCCTGTTGTCCCCCAGGAAATAGAAATAGCCACATCACGAAAGGACTTAAAAGACTTGAGGATCACCATGGCAAAAACAATACTGCAGTGCTCTGGTTTGTTGAATGAAGGATGATAACAACAACTTGTACCGTAGAGTAACTCCCTAAAAGAAACAGTTATATTAATATTAGTCTTAGTAATAATCCATTTAATTTGATTTGTTACACTATCCACCAATATGAAGGGAGCAGGATCAATGACATGTGATAGGGAGTTGGCTTGGCATCTATGTCTTGTGCAGTCAGTGGTATCTACTTCTGTGGATATCATTTTACTTGGCTAGACATGTATATTTGTGTTGATATCCATTATTGACCCCACCTTTAATCTACAGTGAACGTATAATTTGTAAAATCCCTATATTTTAGTCTTCAGTGAAACAGACCATTGCTCCAGTTGTGCCAGGGAGAATCCCACTGAACAGAAAGGAAACACAAAATGGATAATTTATCAATTTAATATTAAGTTCAGTTAGACTTTTTAAGATGCAGATTAGCACTGTAAAATTGCCCCTGCAATGGGTACAGTTTTGATAAAACGTATGATATCACATATACAATTAGCAGTTTGCTGGAAAGCCTGATCCAATGATGTTCAAAATGTATTTCAGATTGAATGCACTAAATGCAGGAGGTGGTACCATCTGACCTGCGATGACATGTCAGATGAAGATTGGGAGAAGGAAAAAGAGGGAGTCACATCAACATGGAACTGTGGCCTTTGCTGATTTCACATATAAGGTGGCTACGTCATGTAAGTAACTTTGAATGTGTCTCTTATGTGTGTAATCTAAAAAAAACATTGTAAAATATAGCTGCAAGCAGCGATGTGGGGGTCCTAGCAGAATGGCACAATAGGGAAGGCTTGGGCTGCTCAGGAAGGCGTCGTGAGTCCATGCACCAAGTTTGGCATCAATACATCAATGCATCACAGAGATACGGCAAAATGTCCCATTTGCGCGTCGGCATGGAGTTTGATTGGCTGCCGCGGTTACACGGAAGTTAAATAAAAAAATCCACATAATAACTTATGTGCGGCGTGGTCAGAAGATTCTATGTGCCAAGTCCCGTGGAGATTGGACAATCTTAGTGGCCTGAAATGCATTTTGAAGGTTTTTGATTAAATTCAAAATGGCGGCAAATCCATGATGGCGCAGATGACGTCATTAAGTGTGTTGACCTCGTCCTTATCCAGGGATTCTACTGGTACCTCATTTGTGACATTTGGACCAAGGGGTCCAAAGATATGAGCAAAAATGCATTTTTGCTACTTATAGCGCCATCTATAGGCCGAACGTCACCAAACTTCTTGGGCCTCTTACCTTAGCAGTCTTGAGTCTGTGTCATAAGTTTGACGTCATGATATCAAATGGTTGCCAAGATATGACCTCACTTCCGGTTTGGGGGCGTCAACCTCGAGTTTGATTGGCTTTTATGAAAAAATGGAAGCCTAATTAAAAATTCCACACGATAACTTTTGTGCGGCTTGGTCTTAAGAGTCTATGTGCCAAGTTTCGTGAAGATTTGACAATCTGTGTGACCTGAAATGCTTTTTTAAGCTTTTTGATAAAATTCAAAATGGCGGAAAATCTAAGTATACGCAAATTGACGTCATAGGGTGCGTTGGTCTCGTCATGATCCAAGGATTCCAATGATGTCTTGTTTGTAAAATTTGGGCCAAGTATTCAAAAGTTATTAGGCTGAATGCACTTTGAACTTTGGCGTGTTGGTGGCGCTAGAGAGTAAGCTTTTGGGCCATGAAAATTCTTGAGTTTTATTTTGGAGCTTGGCTAATTAAGTGTGCCAAATTTCACAACTTTTTACCATAGCGTTCATGGGGCTGCCATAGACTTCAATTGCAGCGGAAAGTAGAGAAAATATAGCTGCAAGCAGCAATGTGGGGGCCTAGCATATTGGCACAATAGGGAAGGCTTGGGCTGCTCAGGAATGCGTCTTGAGTCCATGCAGCAAGTTTGGCCTCGATACATCAATGGATCGCAGAGATTTGGCCAAATGTCACGTTTGCGTGTCGGCGTAGAGTTTGATTGGCTGTCACGGGCAAACGGAAGTGAAATGAGAAAATCCACCTGATAACTTATGTGTGGCTTAGTCTGAAGATTCTATGTGCCAAGTCCCGTCGGGATTGGACAATAGGCGTGGCCTTAAATGTGTTTTGAATGTTTTCGATTAAATTCAAAATGGCGGACAATCCAAGATGGCGCAGATGACGTCATGAGGTGCAATATCCCCGACTTTATCGAGTGATTCCATTGGTACCTCATGTGTGACATTTGGACCAAAGAGTCCAAAGATATAAGCAAAAAGACATTTTGGCTACATATAGCGCCACCTATTGGCCAAACGTCACCAAACTTCTTGGGCCTCTTACCTTAGCGGTCTTGAGTCTGTGTAAGAAGTTTGACGTCATAACATCAAATGGTTGCCACGATATGACCTCACTTCCGGTTTGGCGGCGTCAACCTCGATTTTGATTGGCTTTTATTGAAAATCGGAAGCCTAATTAAAAATTCCACACGATAACTTTTGTGCGGCTTGATCTTAAGAGTCTATGTGCCAAGTTTCGTGAAGATTTGACAATCTGTGTGACCTGAAATGCTTTTTTAAGTTTTTTGATAAAATTTAAAATGGCGGAAAATCTAAGTATACGCAAATTGACGTCATAGGGTGCGTTGGACTCGTCATGATCCAAGGATTCCAACGATGCCTTGTTTGTGAAATTTGGACCAAGTATTCAAAAGTTATTAGGCTGAATGCACTTTGAACTTTGACGTGTTGGTGGCGCTAGAGAGTAAGCTCTTGGGGCATGAAATTTCTTGACTTTGGCTTTGGCACTTGGCTGATTACGTGTGCCAAATTTCACAACTTTTTACCATAGCGTTCATGGGGCTGCCATAGACTTCAATTGCAGCGGAAAGTAGATCGATAATAATAATAATAGGAAAAGCTACTAACACAATGGGTGCCTTCGCAGCTTCGCTGCTAGGCCCCCAAATATAGCTGCAAGCAGCAATGTGGGGGTCCTAGCAGAATGGCCCAATAGGCAAGGTTTGGGCTGCTCAGGAAGGGGTCGTGAGTCCATGCACCAAGTTTGGCATCAATACATCAATGCATCATAGAGATACGGCCAAATGTCCCGTTTGCGTGTCGGCGTAGAGTTTGATTGGCTGCCGCGGTTAAACGGATTTGAAATAAAAAAAATCCACATGTTAACTTATGTGCGGCTTGATCTGAAGATTCTATGTGCCAAGTCTCGTGGAGATTGGACAATCTTAGTGGCCTGAAATGCGTTTTGAAGGTTTTTGATTCAATTCAAAATGGCGGACAATCCAAGATGGCGCTGATGACGTCATGAGATGCATTATCCCCGTCCTTATCCAGGGATTCTACTGGTACCTCATTTGTGAAATGTGGACCAAGGGGTCCAAAGATATGAGCAATAATGCATTTTTGCTGCTTATAGCGCCACCTATTGGCCAAATGTCATCAACCTTCTTCGGCCACTTCCCTTAACGGTCTTGAGTCTGTGTTACAAGAATGACGTCATAACATCAAATGGTTGCCAAGATATGGCCTCACTTCCGGTTTGGGGGCGTCAACCTTGAGTTTGATTGGATTTTATGGAGAAACGGAAGCCTAATTAAAAATTCCCTTGGATAACTTTTGTGCGGCTTGGTCTTAAGAGTCTATGTGCCAAGTTTCGTGATAATTGGACAATCTGTGTGACCTGAAATGCTTTTTTAAGCTTTTTGATCAAATTCAAAATGGCGGAAAATCTAAGTATACGCAAATTGACGTCATAGGGTGCGTTGGACTCGTCATGATCCAAGGATTCCAACGATGCTTCATTTGTGAAATTTGGACCATGTAGTCCAAAGTTATTAGGCTGAATGCACTTTGAACTTTGGCGTGTTGGTGGCGCTAGAGAGTAAGCTCTTGGGCCATGAAAATTCTTGAGTTTGTGATTGGCACTTGGCTAATTACGTGTGCCAAATTTCACAACTTTTTACCATAGCGTTCATGGGGCTGCCATAGACTTACATTGCAGCAGAAACTGAACAATAATAATAATAATAGGAATAGCTACTAACTCAATGGGTTCCTGCAGCTTCGCTGCTAGGACCCCCAAATATAGCTGCAAGCAGCGATGTGGGGGTCCTAGCAGGACGCCACAATAGGCAAGGCTTGGGCTGCTCAGGAAGGCTTCGTGAGTTCATGCACCAAGTTTGGCATCGATACATCAATAAATGGCAAAGATATGGCCTAACGTCTTGTTTGCGCGTGGGCGTGGAGTTTGCTTGGCTGCCACATGCAAATGAAAGTAAAATGAAAAAATCCACACAATAACTTTTTTGGGGCTTTGTCTGAAGATTCTATGTGTCAAGTCCCGTCGAGATTGGACAATCTGCGTGGCCTGAAATGCTTTTTGTAGGTTTTCAATCAAATTAAAAATGGCGGATTATCCAATATGGTGCAGATAACGTCATGAGGTGCGTTGACCTCGACTGCATCCAGGGATTCAACTGGTTCCTCATTTGTGAAATTTGGATCAAGTAGTCCAAAGTTATGCATTTGGATGCACTTTGAACTTTGACGTGTTGGTGGCGCTAGTGAGTAAGCACTTGGGCCATGAAATTTCTTGACTTTGGCTTTGGCACTTGGCTGATTACGTTTGCCAAATTTCACAACTTTCTCGCATTGCGTTAATTGGCTGCCATAGATAGCGCCACCTATAAGCCAAATGTCACCCAACCTCTTGTGCCTCTTACAGTAGGGGTCTTGAGTCTGTGTTAGAAGTTTGATGTCATAACACCAAATGGTTTCGAAGATAAGGCCTCACTTCCGCTTCGGCGGAGTCAACCTCGAGTTTGATTGGCTTTTATGGAAAATCGGAATACTAATTAAGAAATTCCACACAATAACTTTTGTAAGGCTTGGTCTGAAGATTCTATGTGCCAAGTTTCGTGGAGATCGGACAATCTGCGTGGCATGAAATGCTTTTTTAAGCTTTTTGATTAAATTCAAAATGGCGGACATTGTAGACATAGGCCAATGACGTCATAGGTTGCGTTGGACTCGACATGATCCAAGGATTCGAAGAATGCCTCATTTGTGAAATTTGGACCAAGTCGTCCAAAGTTATGCATTTGGATGCACTTTGAACTTTGATGTGTTGGTGGCGCTAGTGAGTAAGCACTTGGGCCATGAAATTTCTTGACTTTGGCTTTGGCACTTGGCTGATTACGTTTGCCAAATTTCACAACTTTCTCGCAGTGCGTTCATGGGGCTAACATAGATAGCGCCACCTATAGGCCAAACGTCACCAAACTTCTTGTGCCTCTTACAGTAGGGGTCTTGAGTGTGTGTTAGAAGTTTGATGTCATAACATAAAATGGTTGCCAAGATATGGCCTCACTTCCGCTTTGGCGGCGTTAACCTCGAGTTTGATTGGCTTTTATGGAAAATCGGAATACTAATTAAGAAATTCCACACAATAACTTTTGTGCGGCTTGATCTGAAGATTCTATGTGCCAAGTTTCGTGGAAATCAGACAATCTGCATGGCCTGAAATGCTTTTTTATGCTTTTTGATTAAATTCAAAATGGCGGAAATTGTAGTAATAGGCCAATGACGTCATAGGACGATTTAGACTAGACATGATCCAAGGATTTCAATGATGTCTCAGTTGTGAAATTTGGACCAATAAGTCCAAAGATATGAGCAAAAATGCATTTCTGCTGCATATAGCGCCACCTATAGGCCAGACGTCACCAAACTTCTTGGGCCTCTTACAATAGGGCTCTTGAGTCTTTTATCGAAGTTTGACGTCATAACATCAAATGGTTGCCAAGATATGGCCTCACTTCCGCTTTGGCGGCGTCTACCTTGAGTTTGATTGGCTTTTATGCAAATTCAAAAGCCTAATTAAAAATTCCACATGATAACTTTTGTGCGGCTTGGTCTGAAGATTCTATGTGCCAAGTTTCGTGGAGATCGGACAATCTGCGTGGCCTGAAATGCTTTTTTAAGCTTTTTGATTAAATTCAAAATGGCGGACATTGTAGGCATTGGCCAATGATGTCATTGGGTGCGTTGGACTCGTGATGATCCAAGGATTCCAGCAATACCTTATTTGTGAAATTTGGACCAAGTAGTCCAAAGTTATGCATTTAGATGCACTTTGAACTTTGACGTGTTGGTGGCGCTAGTGAGTAAGCACTTGGGCAATGAAATTTCTTGACTTTGCTTTTGGCACTTGGCTGATTACGTGTGCCAAATTTCACAACTTTCCCGCAATGCGTTAATGGGGCTGCCATAGACTTCAATTGCAGCGGAAAGTAGATCAATAATAATAGGAATACCTACTAACACAATGGGGTTCCTGCAGCTTTGCTGCTAGGACCCCCAAATATAGCTGCAAGCAGCGATGTGGGGGTCCTAGCAGGACCTCACAATAGGCAAGGCTTGGGCTGCTCAGGAAGGCGTTTTGAGTTTATGCACCAAGTTTGGCATCGATACATCAATAAATGGCAAAGATATGGCCTAACGTCTTGTTTGCGCGTGGGCGTGGAGTTTCTGCTGCATTTGGTGCCACCTATAGGCCAGACGTCACCAAACTTATTGTGCTTCTTACCGTAGTGGTAATGAATCTGTGTTAGAAGTTTGACGTCATAACATCAAATGGTTGCCAAGATATGTCCTCACTTCCGCTTCGGCGGAGTCAACCTCGAGTTTGATTAGCTTTTATGGAAAATCGGAAGCCTAATTAAAAATTCCACACAATAACTTTTATCCGGCATGGTCTAAAAATTCTATGTGCCAAGTTTCGTGGAGATCGGGCAATCTGCGTGGCCTGAAATGCTCTTTTAAGCTTTTTAATTAAATTCAAAATGGCGGAAATTGTAGGAATAGGCAATTGACGTCATAGGTTGCGTTGGACTTGACATGATCCAAGGGTTCCAATGATGCCTCATTTGTGAAATTTGGACCAAGTAGTCCAAAGTTATGCATGTGGATGCACTTTGAACTTTGACGTGTTGGTGGCGCTAGTGAGTAAGCACTTGGGCCATGAAATTTCTTGACTTTGGCTTTGGCACTTGGCTGATTACGTGTGCCAAATTTCACAACTTTCTCGCAGTGCGTTCATGGGGCTAACATAGATAGCGCCACCTATAGGCCAGACGTCACCAAACTTCTTGTGTCTCTTACTGGAGGGGTCTTGAGTGTGTGTTAGAAGTTTGACGTTATAACATCAAATTGTTTCCAAGATATGGCCTCACTTCCGCTTTGGCGGCGTCAACCTCGAGTTTGATTGGCTTTTATGGAAAATCGGAATACTAATTAAGAAATTCCACACGATAACTTTTGTGAGGCTTGATCTGAAGATTCTATGTGCCAAGTTTCGTGGAGATCAGACAATCTGCGTGGCCTGAAATGCTTTTTTATGCTTTTTGATTAAATTCAATATGGCGGAAATTGTAGTAATAGGCCAATGACGTCATAGGACGCGTTAGACTAGTCATGATCCAAGGATTCCAATGATGTCTCATTTGTGAAATTTGGACCAATAAGTTTAAAGATATGAGCAAAAATGCATTTCTGCTACATATAGCGCCACCTATAGTCCAGACGTCACCAAACTTCTTGGGCCTCTTACAATAGGGCTCTTGAGTATTTGTTCGAAGTTTGACGTCATAACATCAAATGGTTGCCAAGATATGGCCTCACTTCCGCTTTGGCGGCGTCTACCTTAAGTTTGATTGGCTTTTATGCAAATTCAAAAGCCTAATTTAAAATTCCACATGATAACTTTTGTGCGGCTTGGTCTGAAGATTCTATGTGCCAAATTTCGTGGACATCGGACAATCTGCGTGGCCTGAAATGCTTTTTTAAGCTTTTTGATTAAATTCAAAATGGCGGACATTGTAGACATAGGCCAATGACGTCATTGGGTGCGTTAGACTCGTCATGATCCAACAATTCCAGCAATACCTCATTTGTGAAATTTGGACCAAGTAGTCCAAAGTTATGCATTTAGATGCACTTTGAACTTTGACGTGTTGGTGGCGCTAGTGAGTAAGCACTTGGGCCATGAAATTTCTTGACTTTGCTTTTGGCACTTGGCTGATTACGTGTGCCAAATTTCACAACTTTCCCGCAATGCGTTAATGGGGCTGCCATAGACTTCAATTGCAGCGGAAAGTAGAAGAATAGGAATAAATATAGCTGCAAGCAGCAATGTGGGGGTCCTAGCAGAATGGCCCAATAGGCAAGGCTTGGGCTGCTCAGGAAGGCGTCGTGAGTCCATGCACCAAGTTTGGCATCGATACATCAATGCATCGCAGAGATACGGCCAAATGTCCCATTTGCGCGTCGGCATGGAGTTTGATTGGCTGCCGCGGTTACACGGAAGTTAAATAAAAAAATCCACATAATTACTTATGTGCGGCTTGGTCTGAAGATTCTATGTGCCAAGTCTCGTGGAGATTGGACAATCTTAGTGGCCTGAAATGCGTTTTGAAGGTTTTTGATTGAATTCAAAATGGCGGACAATCCAAGATGGCGCAAATGACGTCATTAAGTGTGTTGACCTCGACCTTATCCAGGGATTCTATTGATACCTCATTTGTGAAATTTGGACCAAGGGGTCCAAAGATATGAGCAAAAATGCATTTCTGCTACATATAGCGCCACCTATAGGCCGAACGTCACCAAACTTCTTGGGCCTCTTACCTTAGCAGTCTTGAGTCTGTGTGATAAGTTTGACGTCATGATATCAAATGGTTGCCAAGATATGACCTCATTTCCGGTTTGGGGGCGTCAACCTCAAGTTTGATTGGCTTTTAAGGAAAAATGGAAGCCTAATTAAAAATTCCACACGATAACTTTTGTGCGGCTTGGTCTTAAGAGTCTATGTGCCAAGTTTCGTGATACTTGGACAATCTCTGTGACCTGAAATGCTTTTTTAAGCTTTTTGATAAAATTCAAAATGGCGGAAAATCTAAGTATACGCAAATTGACGTCATAGGGTGCGTTGGACTCGTCATGATCCAAGGATTCCAACGATGTCTCATTTGTGAAATTTGGACCAAGTAGTCCAAAGTTATTAGGCTGAATGCACTTTGAACTTTGGCGTGTTGGTGGCGCTAGAGAGTAAGCTTTTGGGGCATGAAAATTCTTGATATTGGCTTTGGCACTTAGCTGATTACGTGTGCCAAATTTCACAACTTTTTACCATAGCGTTCATGGGGCTGCCATAGACTTCAATTGCAGCAGAAACGGATTAATAATAATAGGAAAAGCTACTAACTCAATGGGTTCCTGCAGCTTCGCTGCTAGGACCCCCAAATATAGCTGCAAGCAGCGATGTGGGGGTCCTAGCAATATGGCCTAATAGGGAAGGCTTGGGCCGCTCAGGAAGGGGTCGTGAGTCCATGCACCAAGTTTGGCATCAATACATCAATGCATCGCAGAGATACGGCCAAATGTCCCGTTTGCGTGTCAGCATAGAGTTTGATTGGCTGCCGCGGTTAAACGGCTTTGAAATAAAAAAATCCACATATCAACTTATGTGCGGCTTGGTCTGAAGAATCTATGTGCCAAGTCCCGTGGAGATCGGACAATGTCAGTGGCCTGAAATGCCTTTTTAAGGTTTTCGATTAAATTAAAAATGGCGGACAATCCAAGATGGCGCAGATGACGTCATGATTTTCGTTGGCCTCGACTGCATCCAGGGATTCCATTGGTACCTCATTTGTGAAATTTGGCCAAAGGGGTCCAAAGATATGAGCAAAAATGCATTTTAGCTACATATAGCGCCACCTATAGGCCAAACGTCACCAAACTTGTTGGGCATCTTACCTT
The DNA here is from genome assembly GCF_027942865.1 of Odontesthes bonariensis. Taxonomy (NCBI): domain Eukaryota; kingdom Metazoa; phylum Chordata; class Actinopteri; order Atheriniformes; family Atherinopsidae; genus Odontesthes; species Odontesthes bonariensis. Next base: position 24,935,400 of record NC_134524.1, read on the forward strand.
TGCAGTCTTGAGTCTTTGTTATAAGTTTGACGTCATAACATCAAATGGTTGCCAAGATATGACCTCACTTCCGGTTTGATGGCGTCAACCTCAAGTTTGATTGACTTTTACAAAATATCGGAAGCCTAATTCAAAATTCCACTGAATAACTTATGTGCGGCTTGGTCTTAAGAGTCTATGTGCCAAGTTTCGTGAAGATTTGACAATCTGTGTGACCTGAAATGCTTTTTTAAGGTTTTTGATCAAATTCAAAATGGCGGAAAATCTAGGCATACGCAAATTGACGTCATAGGGTGCGTTGGACTCGTCATGATCCAAGGATTCCAACGATGCCTCATTTGTGAAATTTGGACCAAGTAGTCTAAAGTTATTAGGCTGAATGCACTTTGAACTTTGGCGTGTTGGTGGCGCTAGAGAGTAAGGTCTTGGGCCATGAAATTTCTTGACTTTGGCTTTGGCACTTGGCTGATTACGTGTGCCAAATTTCACAACTTTTTACCATAGCGTTCATGGGGCTGCCATAGACTTCAATTGCAGCGGAAAGTAGAGGAATAAATATAGCTGCAAGCAGCGATGTGGGGGTCCTAGCAGGACGCCGCAATAGGCAAGGCTTGGGCTGCTCAGGAAGGCGTCGTGAGTTCATGCACCAAGTTTGGCATCGATACATCAATAAATGGCAAAGATATGGCCTAACGTCTTGTTTGCGCGTGGGCGTGGAGTTTCTGCTGCATATAGCGCCACCTACAGGCCAGACGTCACCAAACTCCTTGTGCTTCTTACCATAGTGGTAATGAGTCTGTGTTAGAAGTTTGACGTCATAACATCAAATGGTTGCCAAGATATGTCCTCACTTCCGCTTCGGCGGAGTCAACCTCAAGTTTGATTGGATTTTATGGAAAATTGGAAGCCTAATCAAAAATTCCACATGATAACTTTTGTGCGGCTTGATCTGAAGATTCTATGTGCCAAGTTTCGTGGAGATCGGACAATCTGCGTGTTCTGAAATGCTTTTTTAAGCTTTTTGATTACATTCAAAATGGCGGAAATTGTAGGCATATGCCAATGACGTCATAGGGTGCGTTAGAGTAGACATGATCCAAGGATTCCAGCAATACCTCATTTGCGATATTTGGACCAAGTATTCCAAAGTTATGCATTTGGATGCACTTTGAACTTTGACGTGTTGGTGGCGCTAGAGTACACTCTTGGGGCATGAAATTTCTTGGCTTTGGCACTCTGCTGATTATGTGTGGCAAATTTCACAACTTTCCCGCATTGTATTAATGGGGATGCCATAGATTGCAGTGGAAAGTAGAACACTAATCACATACAAGATGATAGTTTTCAGTTCAAATAATTTATTTATACAAACTTGCAAAGCACACGCTGTCTTCAAACAGTCAACACAAAATAGTATTTAAAAAAAAAATACTTATAACCACAAACACCTTTAGTCGTCGCTGTTCAGATCCGAGCAAAGCACCGATGTTGTCGGTGCCATGCAACACAGGACGATTTCCCCTCAAGGGATGTTACTTACAGGTGTAATTGTTGCAAAATGATTCAAAAGGTGTCGGCATTGATAAAGAAGTCATTTTAATTTCAACTGAAAACTATCATCTTGTATGTGATTCTTGTTATGGGTTTTCAATCTAATCTTGTCCACATAACCTGATTCTAAGGTTTTGATGGTAAAGTAGTTTGAAGGCAAAGGGTATTGAAGTAAGCTACACTATGGTAGGCTGTGAGTCTTTACAAGACTTTCAGCAAGGTTCTGTTAATGTTACAATGTTAATGTTAAAGCGAGTCGTCTTGGTGGACTTGTTGCTGCACGCTTTGTGTCTGTCAGGCCTTTTTTTTTTTTTTAAATACTATTTTGTGTTGACCGTTTTTAAAAAGGTGTGTACATTGCAAGTTTGTGAATAAATTTTTTCAAATAAAAACTATCATCTTGTATGTGATTCTTAATGGGTTCAATGTAATCTTTACCATTTTTGGTATTCTGATCACCCTGAACTGGGTTCTGTATGGAAACTACAATTACACCTGTAAGTCACATTCCTTGAGGGGAAGTCGTCCTTTGTTGCATGGCACCGATGACATCGGTGCTTTGCTCGGATCTGAACAGCGATGACTTCCCCTTGGAAGTTCACGTCGTCGGGTGTCAGCAGCTGCTGCAGATTCTGCGGCTCGTTCACGTTCTGGATTTCCTTTATGATGGAGGACGGAGGGGTGGTCAGTGTGACACGGCTGCTGAAGCAGCGAGTCGCCAGGTTGGTCACCTGGTAACTCTTACCCAAATGTACCAACTCAATTAGTCCTTCCCACACCGTCGGTTTGGCCCGTTGGGTCGCACACCTCCAGCTCCCGCTCACCACCTTTTATTTTGACGTTTTTTGGATGTGCCAACGTCCGGAAGGATTTTGACCTCTACAACGTCGCTCTATAAAAAACAACAAAGCAAACCAAATAAGCACAACTTTGGCCTAAAGCTCTTAGTCTGAGCCAGTAAGTGTTGATTTTGCGTGACTACTGCACTTACTTTCTGTTTTTTCCCGCAAGCCAACACCTCAGCAAGTGTTGAGACTTTGCTGTGACGCTGCCTTCAGGGAAATGCAGCTTCAACCACCGTGTGACTGCTGCTCTCAGAATAAATGATGTCGAATCCATTGGTCAGATTGGCCTATGTAGAGAAACAATTAGATTAACATTCATGTCACTAAAAACAAAATTTAAAAAAAAATAAATAAACCCTTGCCAAAACACTTACCCATGCTTTTACGCACAGACGTAAACCTCAAACACGTCTTAACCAACGACGCTCGAATGAAGTCGTCCCGTTTATCCAACTTGAAGCATACGAAGTGGTGGTACACCTGCCCAGATTGCATTGTGGCAGTGAACTACTGGGTATTCTTTTTGAGATTGAGTGACGAAACATCATGCATGTACCCAATGATATCTTCCTGGATTTCGAGCTTTGGCTTTTTTCTTGGCGTTGTCATGTCCCTTCTTAGCTTGAATTATAAAGGAAATCAGGTTTAAATGTACATAATAAAGAAACAAAATTCCATGTGAATGAACAAAGAAGCTCTTACCTGCACTGCAGCCACATGTAAAGGTGAAAAAGGAATGTGTGCAGGGTAGTGCAGTCTTTAAATAAGGAGTTAACAGGTGAACTCAATTGGGTAAGTCAGGGAGCAATTAGCAATCGGAAGACATGTAGCCAAGGTGTTTTAAATTAAGAAGTAAGGACAACCTACCCAAGAGCTTATGTTTAAGGAACATATTCAGAAAATGATGGAAAAATGCAAAAAAGGTATAAACGTCCTGAAATGTTTAGCAGGGTACAACTGGGGAGCTTCAGGAACGTCCCTTAAAAGAATTTACATCGCCTTGATTAAGTCAGTGTTTGATTATGGATGTATTGTATACAGATCAACATCAAAGACACAACTCAAAGAAATTGACAAAATGCAGGTGAAATGTATGAGAATATGTTGTGGGGCATTCAGAACCTCTCCTGTACCAGCGCTGCAAGTAGAGACAGGAGAAATGCCATTAAACCTCAGGCGCCTGAAATTGAGCATGGCTTATTGGGTCAATTTAAAAGGACATAGTGCATCACATCCTACTAAGGAAGTCCTTAATGACTGCTGGGAATATGGGAGAACTAAGATATGTAGCTTTGGCTGGGATGCTAACAGATTAGCAAGTCAGATGGAAATAGAGGATTTACCTTGTAGCAAGACTTTGCCTCTGGCAACAACCCCACCCTGGTTGTTTTGTTCCCCTAGAGTAATCATAGAAACTAAAGACAAGGTAGGGCAGTACCTAGAGTATAGTTGCTGTGATTCAGCAAAAATCTATACAGACGCATCCAAGGATTCTGAGGGGAAGACCGGAATTGGGGTGTATATTCCTGAGTATGAAATAAAAATCAAAAAACGAACAACTGATCATTTATCCATTTTTTCTGCCGAGATGGCAGCAATTATCATTGCATTACAATGGTTAGAAGAGGCTAGGCTCCCTAACACTGTTATTTGCTCTGACTCTATGTCGTCACTCACAGCTATTCAAAATGGTGATTCAACATGCAGACAGGATCTATTGAATGAAGTTTATCAAATCATGTTTACAATTAAAAAACAAGGAAGGACAGTGCAGTTTGTGTGGGTTCCCGCACATAAAGGTGTAGAAGGGAATGAGAAAGCAGACAAGCTTGCAAAAGAGGCAACAAAAGAAGAGGAGGTTCAAGTAAATATTCCACTCTGTAAGTCAGAGATCAAGGTAATAATCAAACAAAAAGTTAATACAATGTGGCAGTCTGAGTGGGATAAGGAGAGGAAGGGCAGACATTTATATAATTTACAACAAGGAATATCAAGGAAAAGAAACAGTGAGATAAATAGACAGGAGGAGGTGTGGTTTTACAGAATGCGAATAGGTCACACTGGTCTGAATAGTAATCTATTTATCATAAACATCCATCTGGAAATTGTGAGTTATGTGGAGTCAGAGAGGACGTAGAACATGTTCTGTTAAGATGTGAAAGGTTCTTGAGTCAAAGAGAAAAACTGAAAAGGGCAGTTAGTGCAGTAAAGAAGGTTTTCTCCTTGGAAACATTATTGGGTGAGCCCAGGTCAGGAAGTATCACGAGTTCCATGATATCCTTTATCAAAGAGACACAGTTAGCAAACAGGATTTAGAATTATAGTTTTGTTTTGATTATTTTATTTTATTTTATTTATTTATTTATTTGGTTTCTTATATATTATTTTATTTTATTATTTTTTTTTAGTATTTATTTATTTTATTAAGTTTTCTTTGAATTACCCAATGAACTGCACCTCAGTCCAGTAGATGGCGGTAATACACCTAGTATGTAAACTGCCATAAAACATAACAGAAGAAGAAGAAGAGCCTACCCAAGATGTTTTTATTTTTAATTTACTTTCTATATACCCAAGGGGTTTGTGTTGTTTATTTTATTTTACCACCTGCGTACCCAAGGGGTTTGTTTAATTTTTATTTTACTGTCTGTATACCCAAGGTGTTTGTTTTGTTTTTACTTTATTTTATTTATTTATTATTACTTCTACTCTTTATGCTGGATGTGCCCTCACATTGCTGTTGATATAGAAAATTCAATAAAAATATTTTTGAAAGAAAGAAATAAGGACAACCTTTGGTGCGCAAAAAGTCACTTAAGAGGTTCTAAGAACAGCGCTGATTGAAATTGAAGGAATTCTTTATTTAAAACACCTTGGCTACATGTCTTCCAATATTGAACACAACTGATTTTCTCATTCCACTAATAAGCTATTGTTAATTGCTACCTGACTTACCCAATTGAGTTCACCTTTTCACTCCTTATTTAATGACTGTTTTGTTTTTACTTTATTTTATTTATTTAGTATTACTTCTACTCTTTATGCTGGATGTGCCCTCACATTGCTGTTGATATAGAAAATTCAATAAAAATATTTTTGAAAGAAAGAAATAAGGACAACCTTTGGTGCGCAAAAAGTCACTTAAGAGGTTCTAAGAACAGTGCTGATTGAAATTGAAGGAATTCTTCATTTAAAACACCTTGGCTACATGTCTTCCAATATTGAACACAATTGATTTTCTCATTCCACTAATAAGCTATTGTTAATTGCTACCTGACTTACCCAATTGAGTTCACCTTTTCACTCCTTATTTAATGACTGTTTTGTTTTTACTTTATTTTATTTATTTATTATTACTTCTACTCTTTATGCTGGATGTGCCCTCACATTGCTGTTGATATAGAAAATTCAATAAAAATATTTTTGAAAGAAAGAAATAAGGACAACCTTTGGTGCGCAAAAAGTCACTTAAGAGGTTCTAAGAACAGCGCTGATTGAAATTGAAGGAATTCTTTATTTAAAACACCTTGGCTACATGTCTTCCAATATTGAACACAACTGATTTTCTCATTCCACTAATAAGCTATTGTTAATTGCCACCTGACTTACCCAATTGAGTTCACCTTTTCACTCCTTATTTAATGACTGAACTACCCTTCACACATTCCCTTTTCAACTTTACATGTAAGAGCTTCTTTGTTCATTCACATTGAATCTTGTTCCTTTACTATGTACATTTAAACCTGATTTCCTTTCTAATTTAAGGTAAAGCAAAAAAAGGGTATGGCAACGCCAAGCAAAAAACTTAAGCTCGCAAACGAAGACCACATCATTGGTTATCTTCAACATGTGTCATCAATTCAAATTTCCAAGAAGAACCACCAATATTTTACAGGGAAACTGCAATGTGGGCAGGTGTACCACCACTTTGTGTGTTTCAAACTAAGTATTAGGGAGGACTTCAGTCGAGCCTCATTGGCAAAAACCTGTTTAAGGTTCACATCTGTGCGTAAAACCATAAGTAAGTGTTTTGGCAAGGTTTATTTTTTTTAATTGTTTTTAGCGACATAAAGATAAATCTAATATTTTCTCTACATAGGCCAAACTGACCCCGACAGTTTTGATGTCATGTATACTGACAGCAGCAGTCATACTGTTGTTGAAGCTCCCTTTCCGTGGCGGCAGTTCAAGACCAAGGTGTCCACACTGGCTGAGGTTTTGGCTTTTGGCAAAAACCAAGTGGTAAGTGAAGCAGTCACGCAAAAGAAACACTTACTGGCTCAGACTAAGAGGTTTAGGCCAATGTTGTGCTTATTTGGTTTGCTTTTTTTTTTCTTTTTTTTACAGGTAGATGTTGTGGAGGTAAAAGTCCTGCCACAAGCTGGCGTTTCCAAAAATGTCACAATCAACGATGTGGAGCGGGAGCTGCAGGAGTATGAAGTGTGTGACCCAACAGGCCAAACCTCATTGACCGTATGGGAAGGACTGATTCAATCAGTACAATTAGGAAGAAGTTACCAGGTAATAGGGGTGGGACGGTATGCTTTTGTCACGATTTGATTTGTATCATGATTCTTGATAATTGCGATTCGATATAATCAGTAATTGCAATTTTCTTCCTCCTTTAAAAAAACAAACATGTTGAATCATACACTTCTAGAATGAATGTCGTTCCCATAAATAATGCACATCAGTCTGTCTGTCAGTCCAGCAGCTGGCATTTATTTCAACTGAGACAAAAAGAGGCATTTTTTAAAGTTTACAGTTACAAAATTAATTGAAATGTCCACACAGCACAAATGTGGGCTAGTTTTAACATAACTTAATGTGATGAAGTGATGAAGTTTATCTGGACATGGATATGATGTAATATAATTGATAAAGCTTCCCTTGGCGTTGCAAATGTGTTTAGCATAAACGGTATTCAGATTACAATTCTGCTGCCATAATGCTGGACAGGACAAGGGTAAAGAAATAAAAAATATCGATTCAGGGGAGAAAAATTGCTTTTGAAAATCACGATATGTACATGAATTTCTTTTTTTCGCCCACCCCTACCAGGTAACGAACCTAAGAACACGCTGCTTTGCCACCCGGACCACACTCACCACCACTCTGTCCTCAAAGATTGAAGCCATTGCGGCTGTGAAGGAGCCGGCGACTCTGCAGCAGCTGACAACACCTGACGACGTGAACTTTGAAGGGGAAGTCGTCGCTATTCAAGTACGTGCTAAGCACCGATGCCGCCGGTGCCATGCGCCACAGGACGACTTCCCCTCAAAGAGTACCATTTACCGCTGTACAGGATGTCATATGATGCAGAAGGTTTCGGCATATCCAGTCACTCATAGCGGTACACTAGAGATGCGTAGTAAGAAGGGGGACTCCTGCACCTTCCAGCTGTCGAACGGATCCATCAATGGATTTGTTGCACAACGCTTTGGGTCTATGACGGGCCTTGACATGGAGAAAATAGAGGAGGCACTCTTGTGTGCTGAAGAGGTACACGTCCGGGCAAATCAAAACGGCATGGCCCTTTCGCTGTCCCTTGTTCATAAAGAGCCAGATGTTAGTGGTCAAACTAAGCCATTGGAGGGCACATCAGCAGATATTGAAATTGCCATGTTTGAGAGGTCATTTGACCAATGAATGACAATGACTAATTTTTGTTGAAGTATTTTATTTGAAGAAGCAGTTGTATTTCACGCTATTTTTATTTTGTTGTTTTTTTTTTTTTTTTTAAATACTATTTTTTGTTGACTAATTGACGGCGTGAACACTTTAAGTTTGTACATTTTTTTTTCAACTGAAAACTATCATCTTGTATATGATGTGGGTTTTCAATCTAATCTTGTCCACATAACCTGATTCTAAGGTTTTGATGGTAAAGTAGTTTGAAGGCAAAGGGTATTGAAGTAAGCTACACTATGGTAGGCTGTGAGTCTTTACAAGACTTTCAGCAAGGTTCTGTTAATGTTACAATGTGCCTAGTAAGTGTTCAACAAATGTGTTGCTCATGATTTGGCAAAATGCAGGCCAACAGTCTTTGTAGGATGCAAGAGTCACTGTCTCAGCATACTTGTCATATTGTTGGAATATCTTTTATTTTTGGTTTTTGCCTGACTTTTTAGCATGTTGAATTTGCTTGTTAAGTTCAGTACCTCTGAGAAATTACTTGTCTTTTTGAATGGAGTGTGCTGAAATTGCTATCAAGCTTTGTAATGTGCTACTGTGTCTTGTATCAGACAGACTTGACTTTTCATTTAAAGTAATAGTCCAGTCTTAATGAAATTTCCTGTGATCATCTTAATAAATGGCTGTTTGACTTTTTCCAATCTGAAAACTTGTGCTGGTTGTCTCAACTCCCCATTTCAGGATAATTGATTCCGTGGCTCTTTGAAGCAGTAATATCCAATACTAGTGACAGGTCCGTCATGACACGTGTCATTCAAAGAGCAAAACCCTGTCGTTCACGCAGAGCTATAGAGTAAATACTGTTGCGACACGCTTTGTCTCAGCTAGGGCTGTCACGTGGTTCATGTAAGCCTCAATAGTTGTAAACATCACAGTGCTGTCAGTCAGTTTGAAAGGGACGGAGCACAAAAACGCTAACTTTGACATTTACGACGCAATTTTCGGTAAATATTGATCACTTCACTGACAATGTATTTTATCAACGTTTATCTTTCTTTGGAGCGGCAGAGACACATTTATCACCGTTTTAAATCGTAGAGGGTGCCCCTGCATGCTAGCAGAGGACAGGTAGGCTATACCTTGTCCTCTATACTTAAACATGCCAGTGAAGTTTACCTTCAGATCTACATCCTTCAACAGAGCATGATATTGCCATCTGTTCCCAGGACCTACTCCTGTTGTCCCAAACACTCAATCTGTAGAAGATGTCATTCAGTCTGTCTGTTCTCTGGTGTCAGATGGAAAATAAGTCAATGGCTGGGCTGAATAAATTAATTAAAGAAAAAAAAAAAGCTTTAAATGACTTGGAGGGAAATATGCTGTCGATGCTTTGAGTGAGACGGGATGAATTGTTTTCTGTAAAAGACCTAATTCTGTATTTGTCATGTGAACTGAATATATGCACCTGTAACCCTGTTTATTGTGCTTCAAGTGCCAACTACTGTAAAATGAAATAAAAAGATTAATCTAAACTTTTTTCTGATTAAAACTATATTGATGACAAGTGTGTCAAATGTACAAAAATAGATTTAAACTTAACATATTTTAAAATGTCATCAAATGTAAAACAAGCCTTGATAAAGAAGTCATTTTACTGCTGTTGGGTAGCTTAATCTGCAACAATGAACTGTATTTGATTACATTTAAGGGTTTAGATATTGTAGAAATGTGCTGAAGTCTTGAACTGAGGGTTGATCCATGGTAGTGTAGCAGCATAAATGGTATGCTGCCACTTTAAGCCAATTTCAGCGTCTGTATATAAGTACGTCTCCACCTGTCATGAGGCGATTTGCGTCATGACGTCTGCCTGCTCCTGGTGTTGCGGCTGTTCTCTGGTAAGCGTAGCTGTTTTCATTGTTTTAGTCGGCTTTAATAGTAGCCACTAATGTAAACTGGTGTGATGTCCGGGTTAGCCCTTCGTCTGCTGCACCTGCGGATTATCAGGACCGATCCGTCCTTTGTGTGCGTTTTATGGCTGAAAGGTAAGGGCTAGGCTACCAACCGCCCGATATAAACAAAGGCTCATATAGTGTTCTGTTACAGCTAACGGCTTGATCTTTATTTAGTGACCTGCTCAGATCGCGGTGCCATAACCTGCAAGTTTACAGCTACCTGATCTTCTGCTGACTTTCCACCTGGATGTCACTGTCACTCTCTGCTGTTTTGGCTACAGGAAGATTAATTTAAGACCAACTTGGGTCTTCCTCTGTTGGCTGGGGCTTTGACTGTACCATTTTTAAATCGAATTGACTGAATTTTTGTATTTTCTGTGACATCAATGTTTTATTCAGGCTGTTTTTGTTTATTTCTCCCAGGAACTGAGACTCCGTGTGGTGGCGGGGGTGACCCCTGGTGGCGGTGTCTTGTCTTGTGTTTATTTTGTCGGAGCACCCTTTTTCTCGTTTCTTGTGGTTTCTTTGTAGTGTTTAGGGTGGTCCTGTTTTCTTCACTGGATGAAGAACCTGAAGGATATACCCCCTCACTGGTAAGCCTCAGTTTCCCCTGAAATTAAACATTGTTTGTTCAGCCCAAACCCTAGTGAACAACCATCGAATGGTTTTATTTTTGTGATTTTAAAATCCTGGAACTTAAAAGAAATCTTTTAACTATTGACTTGTTTGGCAAACTAATAAATTTTGTTCTACTTGAATCTTGTCTCCTTCTTGTAGTAAGACGAACCTGTGTCCTTTTACCGATTTAATTTCCTGGAGTACAATTCCAGGTGGTGTTGTTGGTTTCCACTTCTCATTACAAACTGACCATAGATTTAACATCTTGGACCATCATGGTTCCATAATTTTAAAGAAATGACCGTTTCACATTCATAGCCAATAAGAATGCGACTCCCGAGCTGCGGATTGGCCTTCCCTGACCTATAGCAATTACTATAAGGTACACGACAGTGACTCTACTTCAATGTACAACCTATAATGCTAAACTCCAATGGGCTTTGTAATGGTTAATATGGAACATCAGCTATATGAGCAATGTACTCTTTCTTCAATTGGACAAAGCCAGCACACTGGATGGCTCAAAGGAAGACATATCTATGTGTAGATGGATAAATACTTTATTCATCCCAATTAGGGAAATTGTTTTGTTGGAGCAGCATACAGTAAAATATGACAAGCAAATAGAATAAAATAGTGAATAAACATTCGCTATATACAAATCTACAGTATGAATAGTTTTAGGAGAGACTTCAAGCCTATTGAGCTTGAAGTTCTCTTCCAGCCAGAGGGGAGGTGTTGTAGATGCGATGGCTGCTGGTAGGAAGGATTTCCTGAATCGTTCCTTGTGACAGAGCTGGATGAGCCTGTTGGAAAAGGAGCTCCGCTGTCCAACCAGCAGCAGTGTACAGGAATATACTTTACAGGAGTGATTCTCAGCCAACAGCGATGGGAATCTTTCAGCTGTTATGTAATCAATTAGAAATTTTCACTGGTCATGATTAATGTGCACATGAATTTTCCTATGTAGTGAGAGAGGAGATCCTCATGGAAATTAAAATGAACATGAGGCAAGGACTTCTGTGAATTTTGGGACAGGCTTCAAATTATAAAGTGTATTTGATATGAATGATTAAACCCATATTTAATTTTTCATACAGGTTCTGGATGGTCCAAATGAAAATCTCAGATTACCTTTTTGAATTTTCAATGACCAAATAAAGTGTTTTAAAGACTCTGTACCTTCTTTAGAGTAATTCCATCCAGATGTGAGCAGTCCAATGTAGTTTCCATACAGAACCCAGTTCAGGGTGATCAGAATACCAAAAATGGTAAAGATTACATTGAAAACCCATTAAGAATCACATACAAGATGATAGTTTTTATTTGAAAAAATTTATTCACAAACTTGCAATGTACACACCTTTTTAAAAACAGTCAACACAAAATAGTATTTAAAAAAAAAAAAAAAAAAAGGCCTGACAGACACAAAGCGTGCAGCAACAAGTCCACCAAGACAACTCGCTGTAACATTAACATTGTAACATTAACAGAACCTTGCTGAAAGTCTTGTAAAGACTCACAGCCTACCATAGTGTAGCTTACTTCAATACCCTTTGCCTTCAAACTACTTTACCATCAAAACCTTAGAATCAGGTTATGTGGACAAGATTAGATTGAAAACCCATAACAAGAATCACATACAAGATGATAGTTTTCAGTTGAAATTATTTATACAAACTTGCAAAGCACACGCTGTCTTCAAACAGTCAACACAAAATAGTATTTAAAAAAAAAAAATACTTCTAACCACAAACCTTTAGTCGTCGCTGTTCAGATCTGAGCAAAGCACCGATGTTGTCGGTGCCATGCAACACAGGACGATTTCCCCTCAAGGGATGTTACTTACAGGTGTAATTGTTGCAAAATGATTCAAAAGGTGTCGGCATACCCTGTCATCTATAGTGGAACACTTGAAATGCACACAAAGCAGGGGGAAGACTGCACCTTACTTACAAATGCATGCGTTGGTCGACTTGTTGCTGCACGCTTTGGGTCTGTGACAGGCCTGCAAATGGAGGACGTAGAAGAGGCCCTCTTGTGTGCAGAAGGAGTCCATGTCCAGGCCAATTCTAATGGCATGGCGCTTTCACTGTCCCTGGCGAAAGCAGATGTTGCAAATCTGGAGGTTACCTCTGACACCGAGCCATCTGAGGGCACATCACTTGTGCACTCAGAAATTGAACAAGAAATATTAGCAGAGTGTTGGTTTGGAAGAATTTAGTGACGTGAGTAAAAGTTTTGTTTAAGTGTTTGCTTTTAACAGCAGTTGTATTTCAAGCTATTTAAAAAAAAACTTCCCCTTCGAAGTTCACGTCGTCGGGTGTCAGCAGCTGCTGCAGATTCTGCGGCTCCTTCACGTTCTGGATTTCCTTTATGATGGAGGACGGAGGGTGTGACACGGCTGCTGAAACAGCGAGTCGCCAGGTTGGTCACCTGGTAACTCTTACCCAAATGTACCAACTCAATTAGTCCTTCCCACACCGTCAGTGTGGTTTGGCCCGTTGGGTCGCACACCTCCAGCTCCCGCAGCACTACACCTTTTATTTTGGATGTGCCAACGTCAGGAAGGATTTTTACCTCTACAACATCCACCTGTTTAAAAAAAAAAAAAAAAAAAAAAAAGCGCAAACCAAATAAGCACAACTTTGGCATAAACCTAATAGTTTGAGCCAGTAAGTGTTGCTTTTGCGTGACTGCTGCACTTACTTTTTGGCATTTCCCACGAGCCAACACCTCAGTAAGTGTGGACACCTTGCTTTTACGCTGCCTCCATGGAAATGCAGCTTCAACCATCGTGTGACCGCTGCTCTCAGAATAAATGATGTCGAATCCATTGGGGTCAGATTGGCCTATGTAGAGAAACAATTAGATTAACATTCATGTTGCTAAAAACAATTTAAAAAAAAAGAACCTTCCCAAAACACTTACCCATGCTTTTACGCACAGACGTAAACCTCAAACACGTCTTAGCCAACGACGTTCGACTGAAGTCCTCCCGTTTATCCAACTTGAAGCATACGAAGTGGTGGTACACCTGCCCAGATTCCACTGTGGCAGTGAAATACTGGGTATTCTTTTTGGATATTTTCAGTGAAGAAACATCATGGACGTAACCGATGATTTCTTCCTGGATTTCGATCTTGGGTTGGCGTTGCCATGTCCTTTTTTAGCTTTACCTTAAATTATAAAGGAAATCAGGTTTAAATGTACATAGAGAAACAAGATTCCATGTGAATGAACAAAGAAGCTCTTACCTGCACTGCAGCCACATGTAAAGGGTAGTGCAGTCTTTAAATAAGGAGTGAACAGGTGAACTCAATTGGGTAAGTCAGGGAGCAATTAGCAATCGGAAGACATGTAGCCAAGGTGTTTTAAATTAAGAAATAAGGACAACCTTTGGTGCGCAAATAGTCACTTAAGAGGTTCTAAGAACAGCGCTGATTGAAATTGAAGGAATTCTTCATTTAAAACACCTTGGCTACATGTCTTCCGATATTGAACACAATTGATTTTCTCATTCCACTAATAAGCTATTCTTAATTGCTACCTGACTTACCCAATTGAGTTCACCTGTTCACTCCTTATTTAAAGAGTGCACTACCCTGCACACATTCCCCTTTCAACTTTACATGCTAGTAAGAGCTTCTTCGTTCATTCACATGGAATCTTGTTTCTTTACTATATACACATTTAAACCTGATTTCCTTTATAATTGAAGGTGTTCGGATTTAGAAGCTCGTACATGGGGAAAAGAAGAAAATAAAATAAAAAATGAGAAGACCCACACGGGTAGATTATCAGAGTTGAGACTGTGAATCCAGAGACATTTCAGGTGGTCTGTGGAGGTTGTATGCTTCGGTGTCTCAGATATGCATGTCCAGCATGACGAAGGCTGAGATTCAAAGTCTGGGCATTTTTTTGGGTGTCTTAAACTTTTAATAGTTTAATTTTGATAAGATTTTGGCTCTGGAAAGCACAAGATTCTTTTAGAAAATGTTTGGCATTTTTGGATATTTAGGTTTGATGTTAGACCAAATGTTTTTTTTGTTTTAATAACCATTATCAGTATGTGTAATGAGTAATTCCAATGTAGAGTAAATTGTGTATTCTACTTTTGAGCAATATTGCCACCTACTAGGGTGTCTTTGCTTTGCTGAAGTGTAATCTGTAGTCGGAGTATACAAAAAGCAATGTGGAAATATGGCAGTTAGCCTATGCCTACCTCATGTTTTAATATCATAATGGAAGCACAATTTTTTTTTTTTTTTTTTTTTTAATAAAAAAAAAAAAATGTTTGGGGTTTTTGGATATTTGTTGCCTCTTAGGACAAATGTTTTTCTTTATTTTTAAATAATCAGTATGGGTAATGAGAGTAATTGCAATGTAGAGTAAATTGTAGTCAGTGGCCATCTAATGTGCACCAGGTTTGCGATTTCACATATAACCTTTTGAATGTGTTACAGAGCTTGGTACTAATTACTTTTGTATGTTTTAGATACAGAGACAGCAAACCACTGTTTGTAAAGGTGAGTAAAGGTTATGCACTACGATGTTAATGTGGTAAAGTGCGTTTGTCTTAAATTTCTTTTCAAGTCGTTTATGAAAAATAAATAGAAAAATAGTATTCTAACTTGGAGTACTATTGCCAGCTACTAGTATGTCTTTGCTTTGCTGAAGTGTTATGTGCAGTCAGTATGTAAAAAGCAATGTACACCACGCTTAAGACGATCCAGACTCTTTTCACGTGTCGTTCCACAATAGTGGAATGACCTACTGAGCACTACCAGAACAGGCCCTGAATATCTTCAAGAAACTCTTGAAGACCCAGCTCTTCAGAGAGCATCTCCTGTCCTAGCACTGACCTTGTACTTCCCTCTATGCCCTCACCTCTATGCCCTCACCGTATTTGTACACTATCACCCTGCAGATGGGACGTTCCAAGAAATCGGCAGCTGCAAAAAAGAGACTGGCTGATCGCGGGCTCTCAGAGGTGATTTTTCACATGTCTAAAATATATCACTGATTGACAGGGTCTGGTGCAGAGAATAGTTGTGTTAACAGCACTAACTTGAGGAAAACAGGCAAATATGCAAAATAATTTACAAGTGACATTGCATTATTCGCTAAGAATTCCAATGTCAGTGCTATGCAATCTTTTACTTTTTTTTCAATTTTTTTTTTCTACAAAAAGC
The DNA here is from genome assembly GCF_027942865.1 of Odontesthes bonariensis. Classification (NCBI taxonomy): domain Eukaryota; kingdom Metazoa; phylum Chordata; class Actinopteri; order Atheriniformes; family Atherinopsidae; genus Odontesthes; species Odontesthes bonariensis. The sequence goes on from NC_134524.1 coordinate 24,951,195, forward strand.
AGCACATGTAGCGCAGTGTAAAAACAGTAAGTCAGGTTGTGTATTGATTGTAGGAAAACGCGAATGAGATGTCGGAGGACGTGATGTATTATGTGCTTAAAAAAGAGCAAGAATTAAGTGTAAATGACATTATTGAATTTGTGTGTTGCAGGTGTGTTCCACCAAAAGAGCAGCGACAGGCACCCAGGATGACTTAGGGTCTCCTGGAAGCAAGGTTGGGCGTCCTTGCACCTATAAAGCCCAAACATTGCCTGAAAAGGTGCTAAATATACCTTTTGGAGAAAAGGTGCCAAATATGCCTGAAAAGGTTCAAAATATACCTTTTGGAGAAAAGGTGCCAAATGTACTACCTGAAAAGGTGCCTAATAAACCTTTTGGAGAAAAGGTGCCAAATATGCCTGAAAAGGTGCTAAATATACCTTTTGGAGAAAAGGTGCCAAATACTACTGAAAAGGCTCCAAGTATACCTTTTGGAGAAAAGGTGCCAACTATACCTCAAAAAGTGCCTGCAAAGGCTCACAAGAAACTTGCTGAAATACCTTGCTTTACAAAACTTGCTGAAATACCTTGCTTTACAAAACTTGCTGAAATACCTTGCTTGACAAAACTTGGCAAAAATATCTCAAACTCTCAAACTTCTTTCCAAACTGAATCTCCAAGCTCTCTCTCTCTTGACTGTGCTATCAAGCTATCCTCAAATGTTTCTTGCATGAATGAACCCAATGTTACTAATGAGTGTGTTACTTTGACTCAGCCTGACAATTTTCCAGAGAGGTCTTTCCTGACGGGCTCCTTTCATCAAGGTGATGTGCGATTTGGTAACGTGGGCAACAAGCAGTGCGGTGCCATCAGTCTGACAGCTGTTCTGAAATCCAAGGTAAAGAACATTTGGACCTGGGAAACTGGAGATCTGGATGATGTTTTGATAAAGGGAACTCTTTTGTATAAGTCCATGAGTGCACATGATCAAATCAGAGACCATGTTGAAGGAAGAGGTTACATTGCTGTGTCAGAATTGCCTCGGCAACACAGTGTGTGGAATTGCAATTTTACATTAAGCTTTGGGGATTCTTACACTGGGTTTGTTTGTGTTGACAATTACGATCCTGCTTTATGTGATGTGGCTTTGCCTTTTGATGAAGCACTGCAGCGTGCACTGTTCACTCATGATGCTTGCTTGTTGACTATTTGTGGAAATACTTGGGCCATCGTGAATGGAGAGACCAGATTTGCCTTTGTTAATTCACATGCAAACACCTGGGTTAATCACAAAGGTCAGAGGGTAAGTTGCGTTACATACTTTAGCTCTGCACAGTCACTGGTCAGCTTTGTGTATGATTTTGCACAATCGTTTGGAGTAAGCAACCCACGGTTTGAGGTAACAGGAGTTAGTGCTGTGGTAACCACAACTGGCAATGAACGGCGATCACAGAACGACACATCCCATAGTAGCACGACTACGTTGAAACATGCAAAGGTACGTCAGCTGTACAGCGATGCGGTAACAGGCCCCAAAGGTTTGCACAAACATCAGACGGCTACAAGTTGCTCAGTAACGTCAACTACTGTTCCAGGTAATGTAAACAACCAAACTGCGCCCACAAAGAGTGAATCGAACCCAAATACCAAACCTTTGTACAGCGATGTTTTGAGACGTGTTGTAAGTAATGTTTCACAGAAGCCTGCAAAGCCTGAATGTGTTCCTGAAACTCTGTTGGGTAAAGATGACACCAAGCTGACGGCTACAATCGATCGATCGGAGGCTGCACGTAATGGTACTGGACAAAACAAGGTAAATCGAAAAGACACTTCTGCAAAAAACACTAAACGTGCTCAAACAAAAGGCGATTTTGAACTGCACGAGACGACTTGTAAAACACACAGCGATGATGTAATTATCACTGACGCACATGTCCCAAAGCAGGCATTTAAACCTTTAACTCGCAGTGATCAGGATACACTTTGCAAAACTGTTGGACTTTCTAATGAAAATGTTGAGTTAAAAGCAGCAACCAGTGTTGATGATATGGGCTGTCCTTGTAAGATACAAACCATTAAGCCAGATGGGAATTGCTTTTTCCGTAGTCTTGCCTTTAGCATTTGTCATAATGAAGAGAAGCACTTGAAAATTAGACGGGCTGTAACGAAACACCTCCAGAAATACAGCAATAACTTTGAGACTTATTTGAGAGATGAATATACATCTGTACAGGACTATGTAACCAAATCAAGGATATACTACAGTGGTACCTGGGCAAAAGAGATCGACATATTTGTTGCTGCCGATTTATTCCAAACTACTATCTTCACCTTAAATGATGGGAGATGGAACATGCACAGACCTACTGTACGTCCATGTATTCAGAACTGTATATATTTAAATCACACCGCCAATCATTATGAGGTTGTAACATGTGTCAAAAATCGAAATGCGCAGAGTCCTTGTGCCGGAACATGCCAGTCTATTGGTGAGGGAACGTTAAGACCCCAGCGGAAAAGAAAGTTCACTGAGTCAGAAACGAAAGCAGAAAAAGAACGTCTACGATGCAGTGACATCAATGTCAAGAAGCGAAAAACTGAGAATGAAAAGAAGCAATATAACAAATATGAGTGCATTAGGAGTGCCAAACGTGAGACTTCTCTTGAACATTTTCATAAGAACAGCAAAAATTTTGAGTTTCGGAAAAAGAAATGTGATTATTTCAAGACAAACTATGGAACCGATGTGCAGTTCAAGGCACGGAAACTTGCACAGCGTAAAGATAAATATGATTCTGATCCAAATTTTAAAGAATCAATGTGTGAATCCTCAAAAAACACTTATAAGACAAACATCGTGTTTCAACATAAAGTCCGTGATTATAGTCATAAGAAGTATAACAGCAACATCGTGTTTCAAAATAAAGTCCGTGATTATAGTCATAAGAAGTATAAGAGCAACATCGTGTTTCAAAATAAGGTCAACGAGAATAGCAAGAAGAAATATCATGAATGTGATGAAATTCGTGAAAATAAACTGAAGAGTAGCAGTGATACTTATGCAAATATGAAAAAGAAGCAACAAAACATTGATTTTGTCATCAGTCAGTTTCGTCAAGACGTAAGCCGTGGTCCTGAATATGTATGCTCTGTTTGTCATCGCTTACTTTTCAGGAAACAAGTGATTGAGTGTAAAAGATCTCATTATGAAAGCAGAAGACCAGAGGTTGCTGCACTGGCTAAGAGGTGTATAACATTGCAATATTTACATGTTTGTGATACTGAATGTGGGCAAGAATGTCATTTGGCTGATAGTCCTTGTAGCAAATTATGGGTTTGCCATTCCTGTCATCGGAAAATGCTTGGAGGAAAACTACCAGAAGAGAGTGTCACCAACAACATGCATTTGGATGAAATTCCACCTGAGCTGAAATGTCTGAATTCTTTGGAGCAACATCTCATTGCTCGTCACATTCCCTTCATGAAGCTGCTGTGTTTGCCACGAGGCCGCCAAAGAGCTTGCCATGGTCCATGTGTCTCTGTACCTGTTGATAACAGTAGCGTGACAAACATTCTTCCAAGGAATGAGTGTGATGACAAAATGATAAGAGTCAAACTCAAACGCAAGTTGACATACAAAGGTCATTATGAGTACATGTATGTCCACACTGATCGTGTAAGGAATGCACTGAGGTATTTGATGGCAAACAATAAGTGGTATGATGATGTCATTTTTAATGATGAATGGGTAAACACTCTGAATGGAAGTGATCAATGTGAGGAAAATGCGGACACCCAACAGCTGCCAGCTAACAGTGATGATGAAAATAACAGTGATGATGAAAGTAAACATGAGCCAGAGCAAGCAGAGGAGGAACTGACCTACATTAAAGACCAGAGTGGCCTCTTGTCAGACACATCATTGCAACCTGTCAATCTGGGTTCAGAGATCATTGATCAGAATTTCCAAGATGTACTGAGCGTGGCACCAGCTGAAGGCAACAGTCCAGTTCGTTTACTATCTGATAAAACCAACGAGGCCAAATGCTTTCCTGCTCTGTTTCCATTGGGTGGACCTACATTCCACGATGAAAGGGAATCAAAAATAACTCTGTCACGTTACCTGAACTGTCGCATTCTCAACGCTGATGGACGTTTTGGTCGCAACACAGACTACATATTTTATGCACAGTACATATCAGAAGTGCATCAAGTCATATCTGGTGTATCTGTGGCAATGCGCAAAGGTGGCGGCAAATCATCTCTGAAAGAAGCATCAGACATGTTGTTGAACTCGGATTCACTAAGTAAAATATTCCGAAATGATGAAGGGTACAAGTTTTTGCGAGGAATTCGTGGAACCCCACCTTACTGGATGGCAGTACAGAAAGATTTGTTCAGTATGATTCGACAACTGTCAATTCCAACGTTTTTCATAAGCATGTCAAGTGCTGATCTGAGATGGCCTGAAATGCTTGCTTCTCTTTTGAGGTTGGAAGGAAAAGAAACACCTGTGGAGGATCTTGACTGGTCTCAAAAATGTGGGCTGATTGGAAGAAATCCAGTTACTGCAGCAAGAATGTTTGACTATCGATGGCATTGTTTTCTTCGTGACGTAATCCTGTCACCAGCTGAACCCATAGGCAAAATAAAGGACTACTTCTATCGAGTTGAATTCCAACAGCGTGGTTCTCCTCATGTTCACTGTTTGTTTTGGGTGGAAGATGCACCAAAGATTGATAAAGACAGTGATGCTGATGTGGTAAGTTTCATAGACAGATACATTTCCTGTGATATTCCACCAGAGTCTGATGCAGAGCTTCATGAGGTTGTGAGCAGCGTACAAAAACATAGCACAAAACACTCAAAAACGTGCCGTAAGAAAAATACAGTGTGCCGATTCAATTTCCCACGACCTCCATCAAGCCGTACTTTCATTACAAGAGCTGGGAACTCAGAGGACCTGAATGGAAAAGATGAAAATACCAATGCCAATGCAATCATAAAGAAGGTGAAAACAGCGCTGGCCAATCCTGACCTGAGTTTTGATACAGCTGATGCTTTTTTTGAGTCTCTTGGGATACATCAAGGCCTGTTTGAGAGGGCATACAGCATATGTTCCAAAAAGAAAAGCATTGTCCATAAGCGGAATCCGTCTGATATTTGGGTGAACCAGTACAATAAAGACTTACTGCGTGCTTGGCAAGGAAACATGGACATTCAGTATATCACCGACGCCTTTTCTGTTGTGGTCTATATACTGTCATACATCACAAAAGCGGAGCAAGAAATGGGTTTGCTGTTACAGCGTGCACAGAAGGAGGCGATGAATGGCAATCTTGATGCAAAAGCTGCGTTCAAACAGCTCGGCAGCGTCTACCTGCACAACAGAGAAGTTTCAGCTCAAGAGGCAGTGTATCGTTTGACACGTATGCACTTGAAGGAATGTTCTCGTGATGTACAGTTTATTCCTGTTGGCGAAAATCCTGTTAGAATGAGTTTGCCTTTGCATGTGCTCCAAGCTAGAGCTCAGCTCCAACAGTCTGATGATGACAGTAGCATTTGGATGACTAATGTGGTGGAAAGATACAAAAGTAGACCCAGATCAGCAGAAATGGAGGAGTTATGCCTTGCCAGCTTTTGCTCTCAGTACAGAGTTCTTTCAAAGTCTGAGGTTTCACCACAAAGAGAATCACAGGACATAATACAACTCAACAACAACTGTGGCTTTATCAGAAAAAGGACCAGAACACAGTCTGCTGTTGTGAGGTATCCCAGGTTTTCACACACAAAAAATCCAGAAATGTACTTCCATTCATTGCTGCAGCTGTTTTTGCCTTATTATGAGGACTTCCACCTCAGACCGCCTCAGTTTGAAACATACGAACAGTTCTACACAAGTGGCGCTGTGAAATGTGGCTCTGACATCCAGAAAGTGCAGTCAATTGTGGACTCCAACAAAGCTTTATTTGAAAAAGAAAGCGATGAGATTGACAAAGCCAAACAGTTGCTGGATAACGACATTGATTTAGAGGACGCTTGGGCTCAGATATGTCCGGAAACAGAAAGCGAACGTCTCAGTTGTTTGGATATGAAACACAAAGCTGTAGATGATGAAGAAGGCAGTGATGATGTTGGTGATCTTATTCCTGACCTGACAGCAAATCCACAGACAACGTGCACTCTGGAAACTAATCACATGACAATGCCCCGAGATGCTGCACTAGGTTTATTGCGAACATTGAATGAAGAGCAGGCGGCAATATTTTATGCTGTACGTCGGTGGTGTCTGCAGATACTCTTTGGACAGAATCCTGAACCGTTGCGATTGTTCATTACTGGTGGAGCAGGAACGGGCAAAT